>NC_056744.1:1504354007-1504471507 GCF_019279795.1 Protopterus annectens
AGCGTGTATGTAGACAGCAGCCATGCCGTTCATACAATGTACTTGGATCTAGTTAAGACCTTTGATACTGTCTCTCATGCTGGCTTACCAAATAAAGTTAAATGACTAAACACAGACCCTTATGTTGTAAGACAGATAGCAAACTTGCAGACAGAGCCCACATAGGAAAACTAGCAGATGCCACCTCAAAAAGCAAAAAGGTAGGCATTCATCAGGGATCAGTAGTGGAGGTCCTTTCTGTTCAGCATCTACTAGTTGGCTCTCCAAACCACTAACCAGGATGTATAACTAACTAAATTTCCCAAGGATTACAAGCTGATGTTGACATTTACTCAGCAGCTGACAAACCATACCAGTCAATGGTGTATTAGGAAATGGACTTAAGATAAATGCAACTAAGTGTAGCACTGTTACCTTTGGAAAACAAACCTTGACAACAGTTCACATTATAAATGGGACCACACCCCAGAATGGTATGGCGATCTGAGAGCTTGACACCTTGGTTGACAACTGCCTATTTTTTTACCACCATACAGAAACAATAGTCAGGAAATCCCTGTCTAACCTAGTTAATAAGCAAAAGTATCTTATCCAAATTAAGAGAAATTATAATTCTTCTATACTCTACCCTGATTAGACCAGTTATAGAATATAATGTCCCTTTTTCTATGCATCTATCCAAACACACCATACAGCTGCAAAGACCCAAAAAGTTTCTAAGTAAAAAGATCACCAGACTAAAGAACCTCATTTACCAAGGCAGGTTTGAAACCTAACTTGTATAGACTCCTATGCAACGAGGATGTCTACCATTCTTTTGTTAGCAATGACTTAATTCTCCTTGATCCCCTACACTTCTAGAAAACAAATGTTTCCACAAACAAACTAAAGACTTCAGGGCAGATTCAATAAACCCTACATGGTCTGCTAAGACCATGTGAGCATCATGCCATAATTCGCACATGGTACCACATTGTTTTGTATTCAGAAAGTGGCTCTACATGGTGTGTCAAGCCATACAACAACAGTAAACACCGTGGCATGCTAATTACAGCATACACAGCTGAATTGTATGCTAATCAACCAATCCAAGATGGAGGAGCTAGCTAGTCAACAAGCTTTAAAAGCAACCATTTAGACTCAGTGCTGGTTTTCCCTGCAAACTCTAAAACCTATTGGAATATAGCCACAGAAAGGAACAAACATGGAAAGACTGTTAGGGGCTGCTGTTGCTTTAATTCATGTGTATGTCTAACAGGCTGAAGTCTAGGCTGCTGCACTGCTACTGATAGACCAAGTCCAAGAAGGTGAAGAGTTTTCAGACCGCATTTAACTTATCACAATCTGCAGGTGGAAATTGTAGAGCGCTACAGGGTAGATAGAGACACACTACAGGAACTCTGCAACCTCTGTTGTCCTTAACTCAGACCCAGGGCAAACTGAGGAGAATCAATACCTGTGGAGACAAAGCTATATGTAGCCCTTAGAATTTTAGCTACAGGAACCTTTCAGAGACCAACAGGGGACATGCTGGGGGTTTCGCAGGTATCAGCATCCAGGATCCTCCATCAATTTCTGAATGCTATGCTCCAACATGACAGTGACAACATATATTTTCCCTGTACTCCTGAGGACAGGGCCAGAAATATGCAAGAGTTCTACCCTGTAGCACACTACCCTGAAGTACTGGGTGCAATAGATTGTACACATATAGAAATCATGGCACCACCTGGGGAATAGGGAAGGGTCTACATATATAAAAAGGAGTTCCACTCCATTAACTGCCAAGTCATATGTAATGCTAAGGGAATCATTTTGAATGTGTGTGCTGGCAACCCAGGCAGCTACCATGACTCACATATTTGGCAAACCTCCCAGTTCTATCAGATGTTCACTAGGGGTGATATCCCACAGGGTCATTTATTGGAGGATTCAGGTTATGCACTGGAACCATGGCTGATGACGGCCATCAGAATTGCACACACAAGCTGGGATTCAAAGATGGCTGCCGTTCTGTAAGCACTGCAGTACTGCAGCTCTCTACTTAACCTGAGGAAATCTAAACCCTGAGTGGATAATACAAAACTTTTAACATGAAATCTTCGATAAAATAACTTCAACTACACTTAACTATCCATTACTAAGAAGAAAAACTGGAAAAAAGGAATATATTTCACTGGATTACAACAGATTAGCTGGCTCTGCAGAGAGAAGTAAACAAAGGAACCGTGTGCTTTCTATACTGCAAGTCTTTGTGTTCAAATAAGATGTCAAAAGAGGAAAAAAAACATGGATACAACCACTACTAAAACAAAACTTTTGGAATTACAGTCACCTGAAAAGGATGTGATTTCTAAAAGACAAAAAATTACTAAAATACAGGAACAACAGAAACCAGGGACCAAATCTAAATCTGAACAACCATTAAACATGGAAGATATCAGAAATGCTCTGCTACCCATACAAGAAGCTCTGAAAGAACTGACTTGTCAAATACAAACATTTGGGAACTCATGTACTCAGTTGCTGGAGAGAATGGACAAGACGGAAGCTCGAATTTCTGAAAATGAGGATAAATTAACTTTACTTGAAAAAAAAACTAATCTACATGATGTGGATATACAGGCTATGCAAAACAAGCTTATGGACTTAGAAGCAAGATCCAGGAGAAACAACATTATTCTCAGAGGGATTCCAGAATCTATTCAGTATAATGAATTAATTCCATCCATATTACAAATATTTGAAGTGCTTCTAAATGACTCTGATGGGGTGAAACAAATTATTATTGAAAGAGCGCACAGAGCCTTGAGAGAGTCACAAGCATCTAACTTTCCTAGACCTGTATATGTTAAAATGCTTAACTATCAAGATGTAAACAGAATACTTACTACTGTAAAACAAACTGGAGGCTATATCATGTGGAAAAATAATAAAATATCCCTGTCACAGGATTTACCCATACAGGTAAGACAAGCTAGACAGTCTTTATCTCCATACTGTAAATGTCTTATTGACAAACAAATTAAGTTTCAAATGAAATATCCACATATGCTTATATTTACAATAGATGGGACTAAACATTCTATTTCCACTAAAAATGAGGCAAGAAATCTGTTTCTTAAAGTTTTTAAGGCTTTACCTGTATCAGAGACTTGAATTGAACTTTCGTTGAGACTGGCATGCTGCTGAGGTCGGATCCATTCTTTACTGTGCTCCCAGGACAGGATAATCCTTTGTTTGCATTTGTAAAGCTCTAGGCCTCTTCCAGAGTAATAAAACTGTTTGTTTTTGCTTATCTTGATTACCTGTGTTCATTTTCCATCGTTTTATGGCTTCTACGAAGTGTTTTCGACGAGGAGGAAGACAGGAAGTGCCTAAAATGCTGTCGTGGGTGCAGTAAAAGCGGTCCGCCGTCGCAAATATTTCACAGGGTTTCCAGGCTTGGGAAACCAAAGGGAACTGTTTTAACATCTTTTTATTCATTTAACTTTACAATAACACTGTTGTATGGTAAAGTAAGCACATAGGAATATTTTATTTGTTTCTCTTATACATGTTTATGTAGAATTTTGTGGTTATACTATTTAGATAGGGTGCAGGGATTTAGTAATCTTTGTATACATATGCTTCTCATTATAGTTCATAATGTGCTGTGTTAAGGTGATAATGCATATTATATTAGTTAGTTAGTAGTTTGCTTTAGTATAAAACTATGATAGTGTGGGTTTATAACCAGGGATACCTGTATTTAGCTGTATTCTTATTTTAACATAGGGTTGTATTTTAGTATGTTTTTTTTTTGTTTTTTTTTGTCTCTATGCATGCGGTTCCTCTATAGATAGCTAATCCAAATACTAAAACTTCCTTTTTTCAATTTATTTTTATATGTACTGTAATATTGTATTTTAATTTGATTTGCTTAAATATACTTGACTGGGGAGATGTAGCTCAATGCAGTGCTTGTTAGGGAATGTTTAGTATAGGCTTTGTCTCAACCATGGGGCATGTTTGAAATTTTATAATGTGATGTTTTCCTGTTTGTTTCTTTTCTTAAACCTTCTGTTATTCTATATTACACAAGACCTATATATGTCCTGGTCTGGGGTTAGAGTGGGTAAGCACTGGTTTAGGACGGGATATATGGATTGCTTCCAGATCATGTATGGTTTTGAATATACTTTATTTTTCTTTAATCTTTTCTCTCCAAAACCTTTATTTTACAGTCAACCTTGGAAATGTGGGAATTAGATTCATGGAATGTTAAAGGGCTCCAGAACTTAAAGAAGAGGAAACTATTGTTACATGTATTGTTGCAGGCAAAGGCGTAGTTTATTTTACTGCAAGAAATGCATTTAATGAATGATCAATGGGTTGATATAAAAAAAAAGAAGTGGATCAGAGAAGTAATAGCATCGTAAGGTAAGCCAAATAGTGCTGGGGTAGCTATAATTATTAAAGATCAATATAAGGATAACATTTTAGATTCTAATACAGATAAAGATGGGCGATGGTGCTATGTTATTCTGGCATCTAACTTATTTGATAAACCTATTTTACTTTTAAACATTTATGCACCTTGTAATGATCAACAAATATTCATAACATCACTGTATTAAATTTTAACACAATTTGATAGATACTACGTAATTGTTGGAGGTGATTGGAATGCTTACCAAAATCCAAAGTTGGATAGATCCTGTCCACACAAAGCATTTAATAAGCATGCTGTATTAGCACCAAATGATATTAAAGAAGACTTTCAACTATATGACCCTTTTCACTATTTAAACAATGTTAATAGTACAAATAATTTTACATTTTATTCCCCATGTCATAAAATGTGGTCCAGAATAGATTTCTTCCTGATTTCAAGAACATTGATTAATTTAGAACCTATAGTTGTTATACATGCACGGTATTTATCGGATCATTTGAAAATTTCGCTGAGTTTTGCTAAGGAGATAAAAGATACCTTGCGGCAAAGAGGCTATAATTGGTCTCTTAACCCAAATCTGCTGAATAAGGAAGAAATAATACAGGAAATTACAAGGTACCTTAAAGACTTACTGGTTAGTCTAAAGAAACAACAATATGCCCCAGATATTGAATGGGCAACAGTTAAAACACAAATAAAAAAATACTAAATAAAGATATTCAAAACTTTGAAACGAAAATTAAATTATTGGATCAACAACTGATTCAGAATTTTAATGAACAAACAGAGAAAGAACTATTTAAATGTCAGAAGGATCTCTTCTTAATACAAAATAGTAGATTAACATTCCAAGAATATAAGATGTTAGCGAGGTATGCTAATCACGTTCAAACACCATCGAGAGCATTGGCTAGGATCATTAATCAATCAAAAACAACACTACAAATTTCAGAAATACAATTTAATAATAAAATATATTCTAAAACAGAGGATATTATTAATATTTTTGAGAAAATATATACAAAAATTTATGATGGGCAAAAGGATATGTCCTTGCATAGAATCTATGAACAATTTTTACAATCAATTAAGTTTCCAAAAATAGGAGAGGATATTCAAAATGATTTAGTTAAACCGATATCTGAAGAAGACATAGTATATACAATTCAACATATGACATCACACAAATCACCAGCTCCTGATGGGATGACAGTAGAGTTTTATAAAAGGTTTGCGGATATTTTCGGTAAGATACTTTCAGTTATATTTAACTACATAATTAGGAATACTATTAATGATCCTCATCTTAACGCTTCATAGACTACTTTTATACATAAAGCCAATTCAGATCCTCAGAACCCCGATAATTATAGACCGATATCATTAATGAATGTAGACATGAAAATTCTAACTTCTATTATAGCATCTAGACTGAAGAAAATCATGACTCATATAATATCCAAAGAACAGGCTGGATTTATGGCAGGTAGACAAACCAGTGATAATACTCTGACATTACATACTATGATAACGCATGCTAAACAAAATAATCTTAATGTCATTGCCCTTATAATTGATGCACAGAAGGCCTTTGACAGGGTTGATACAAATTTTTTGTTTGCTCTTTTACCTTATTTTAATATATCCCATGAATTTGTTCAAATGTTGCAAATATTATATAGTAATCCCTATACTACACTATATTAATAGAAGCCTCTCCAAAAGAATACAGATTAAGACTGGAACACGCCAGGGCTGCCCTTTGTCCCCTTTACTATTTAATCTTTATCTTGAACCTCTGTTCTTATATATTAAGCAGAACATCTATCATAATGTCCCAATAATTTATGGAACTAAAATTTTAATGGCAGCTTTTGCGGATGATCTTAATATTTATTGTGCATCTCCAATATCTGACACTGATAAATTATTGAAGGCTGTTAATGATTTTTCAGAAGTCTCTAACTACAAAATTAACTTGGAAAAAAACAATATTTTTCTTTTAAAGACACCTAAACCCTTTTCGTTATTGCCTTTGGTTGGGCAGGTAACATTTAAAGAAAAAATTTAATATTTAGGTATTGAGTTTTCTACAGATAATAAAGACTTCTACAATAATAACATTAAAACAATTTGGGACCAAATAATTTCTGATTTTGGGAGGTGGAAAAATTTACGACTGCCAGTACTAGCAAAAGTTTCAATTGTTAAAATGAATGTGTTACCACAATTACTTTATATTTTTAGGTCAACCCAATTAATACTTTCGAAGACATTTTTTAAAAAAATTCATAAAGAATTGGCTAAATTCATTTGGGAACCAAAAAAAACAGGATATCTTATGATAAATTAATGACCCCAAAAAATAAAGGAGGACTGGAGTTGCCTAATTTCGAATTGTACTACCTAATCGTGAACTCTAATAGAATTCTAAGAATTGCCAACTATGATACAACTAGTACTAAGTGGATACCAACTTGGGTGATTTTGAATTATAAATATATTTTAAAGTTAAACATTAATCCTAAAGCAATACCCTTTTTAGGTAAAGATACTTTGAAAATGTATGGGATTATTGAACACATTAAAACAAACATATTATCTATACAAAATTTATTTCAATCTTTGGATCTGATTCAGTATATGATGATTTTTCAACCCTTTCATAGGAATCCTAATTTAAAATTGAACAATCAATTAATTGATCTTAAAAAGTTTCCACTAATAGTTAATTTAACTTTGATTGATATATACAAATATCTGGACCGGTCGGCCAATCAAATAAGAGAAGAATTTAACCTACCTAAAAATTATCTTGTTATTTTTAGACAAATTAGAGAACTTGCTATGAGCTACTTTATAAATTTTAAACCTGAAGATGAAAATGTTAATAAATAAATTTTAAACCTGAAGATGAAAATGTTAATAAATGCTTTGAGTTGTGGCAAGCCCTCCAACAGGATATTAAATATATAACAACAACAAATAAATTAATTAAAGAATTTAAATTTCATGATAAAATTCTGTTATTCAACTATTGGGAAGAGAAAATTTTAGTGACAGACAATAGTAATATGTTAAAAGCAATTGACCTGACTATCAAATCTACTTATCTTCAAAAATTGATGTATACCCAGTTGATGATATGCAATAATGCATATTGTACACGCCTTACCCTGCATAAATTTAATTCTAAAACTCTCCAACTTGTCCATACTGTAAAAATCAACTGGCTGATCTTCATATGTTCTGGAGCTGTAAATGCATATATAAGCTTTGGAATTCCCTTAAGATTCATCTTCAGAAGATGGGTTACCAAAGTACAATGTTGTCATGGAAATTTACGATTCTACATATTCCCCCGAAAGAACTCCCTAGATCACAAAGTACTATATATAATTAATATTTTTCTGTTAATGAAGCTTTATATAGCCAATAATTGGTTAGACCCATCTAAAACATCTTGGGAAAACTTTAGAGTTTTGGCAACACGGCATATATTAGCTCATAAACTACTTTTAAGTCCGCATAATAAAAACATTAATAACCCAAAAAATTGGGAACAGATATTTAATATTATATCAGCATAATACTTTTAACTTGAAGGTATTCACATTTATTTATTTGCTTGGAGAGAATTTTGTATTTAAACTGTATATTACTGGAAATGTTATTAATTACTTTTTGTTTTTCCTCTATTCTTAATGTTTACATGGAAGCATTCTTGTAAATATTGTATATTTGTTTGGTGTGATGGTTAGTGATATTAGTTAGTAGTCTTTTGTTTTGTATTTTTTCTCTAAAATTTTGTGTTTGTTTTTACTTATGTATGAAAATAATATAACAATAAAGATTTATTATGGAAAAAAAAAGAATTGCACACACAAGAACACCATAATGAGGCACATGCTCAAATCAAAAATATCATAGAGTGTGTGTTTGGGCTGCTGAAGTCACAGTTCCACTGCCTAGATACATCTGGGGGAGCCCTGCAGTACAACCCACATACATGTACTGAAATCTTCACCATCTATGGCATGCTTCCCAACATCATTCTGAGTAAACAGCTTTATCAGGTTCAACAAGGAGAAGGGGTACACATCCCACAAGCAGTGGCAAGGTCACCACAGCCACATGCAGATGAGGAATCTGGGGGGAACCGGCAGCTGATGTGCATGTAGGTAGACATAAGTGTGCTCAATATGCCATTGCATTGGCTAATAGGCAATGTATAGCACACTCACTGTATAGCACACTCACTCACCACCTAAGGGGCTGAAACCTTCATCCTATCCACATACATATAGTAACACTGATGCCGGGCAATGCTCATAACCTTTACCTACCCATGTAATGGCTGTGTACTCCTAACATTAGACAGACTCAGCCCTGAACTAAAACTGTAGCAACTGCTGGATTTACAAGGCAAGTATTGAACCTCGAGTGCTAAACCAGAATTGTGTAATAATACAAATGAATGGCATATCCTTGCATGTTGTTACTTGGTAATGTAAGTAAAAGGTGGGTGATTTCTACAGCGATGACTTTAACATGTGACAGCAGAAACGTATATGGATGCATGTGTCCTCTATTAAGTAATAGGCCTCAGGCATCAGAAATTAACACATTCATACCTCTCAAAAGTACTGATGGTCAACGAATGTCCACAGTTTTTCCTTATACTTTTGTACTGGAAAATCATTAAAGAGAGAAGTTAGAAAGTAATGAAACAGTTCAGTTTCAGACTTCATAACCCTCAGAAGACTCTTAAAAATATTGGTGCAAAAAAATGTTTTGATTCTATCATATGTCTAACTTTCAAAGACCAAAATATGTCAAAAGTACAATTAGTAGAACGACATCACAAACACAGATATACTAAGCACTAAGTCAGCTATGTACTCTGAGAATCAGACACAAAAGCTTTTATATCCCTGAATCCAGAAGTTAGGAAACAAGGATATGGCACAGTTATTATCACTTGCACAGGGTGTTGTGGGGAGGGAGGGGCTAGGCTGACTCAAAAGGTAAGTGTGTGCATTTGAGTAAGAAAGAGAAACAGGCATACATTTGGATAAAGTAATAAATGGCCAGTGGGACAGAATGAGCTTTAAGCCTCATGGCTGAACTATGTAACTGTTGTGCGTGTGTCTGTATGGGCCCTCCAAGCTCTGTGCTAGCTCTTTTTCGTGGTATGTCAAACCAATGTGAGCTGTGTATGGTAGAAGTTGCAGTTCATTGCTGTCCTACTCAACCATAAGAACTGGCTCTGCCAGGACTTACACTGGCACTTCCACACCCACAGTCAGATGCACTGCTGCTACCTAAACATGACTGATGTCTGCTGGAAGAGCTCTCCTCATGAGGATGTCCAGGACCATGGCTCCATGGCCTGCCCTGTCTGGGTGTGGACACCTTAACCACTGATGGAGCAGTGAAAGTAGACCTACTATGGGATCATGATCGGGCATGGCCACATTGGCTAACATCAAATGATTTGGCTGGCCTATGCCCACGTAAATACCACCCCCCCTCCAAGTAGACGTTCCATCACAGACACCACCTGTTCCAATGTGTTAATCATCCGATCCATCGAATCGGAAACACTGTTGAGGCAGTCACGCATGTCAACCTGTCCACATCTAAAACCTTAAGCATTTCTCTGGAGGACCTATTGGACTATGCCTGTGCCTTCATTTGGCTATGGCCAGAGTCAACAGGCACTGAAGCTGCAGTAACTACATCATGTCAGTGGCCTTATGATGCATCCGATCATATGTCCTGCTCTGGCCACCTACTGCATTCACATCAGCCACTATCTGCTGCCAAATTTGGTTTCTGTCAGACATATCCCCATGTCTCCTTTCAAGCAGAAAGGCACTATTTCACCTAAATGCTTACACAATTACTTAATTGTCATGGTCACTGAAGGGGGGAGGGTTGCAGAGATTGGGATTCCTGGGTATCATAGTCCTAGGGGAACTAAAACATAATGGAAGGATAATACACATAAGTATCACATAAATAAAAGTCCTGCTTAGATATAACACATAAAAGGTTCATTATTACCCAATGGAGACGCATACAACAGTCAATATATTCAAATATAAAAAAAGGAATTATGTGGTTGTTTTACAATCACACACAAAGCAAGGTTGGATCTAAACCAAGGAGAGTAATAATAGCAGATCTTGTTTGTGTCAACACAGAAATGGAACTGGGCTCCCATTCCCCCAAAACAACAGGCAAATAACACATTTTACTAACAAAGTGTCAGTGAACTACCAAATGTGTCATAAAATAAACTGTCCCTGAAACATGTGTACACATTTACCACAGAACTTTCAATTTTATACAATTGCCAGTCAAGTTTACCTGTGGCCAGCACTCCCCTAGAGGTGTGCATGGACCATGCTAGAAGGCTAACACACCCGTGTCATTGACAAACATTTACTTTTCATGGAAATAACAATAGAAGAGTGTAAAGAGAAAAAAACAGTTGCAATATTAGCACTTTTGATGGCAGTTAATAAGGCTGTGCATCTGAGAAAGTAAAATGCCCTGACAAACATGCCTATGCCATCCGTAGACTTCTAAAACATGCATACAGATAAAAGTAGTATTTGCTAATGCATATATATATATATATATATATATATATATATATATATATATATATATATATATAAAACAGATTTTTCTTAGTGACATTTCAGCATATCCAGTATATAGCTGAAAATGCAGGCATACCTTATCAAGATCAGTAGTCTTCTGTGCAGATAAATCTCAAAGTAATATCTTCTTGTGTTATTCACATAAAGACATCATCTCACCTTCAGGTTTACTAGCTACACAGTTCCCTTTTTATGGTATAGATTCAGGCCTGTGAGCATAGTGAAGATGCACGTGAGGTATGAACTCTTTAGAATTGCTGAATCCCAAATACTTGGCTCTGTATTTCAGATGTAAACATAGTACAGGCACTCCCTTAGTGTATGTTGATAATGGATTGCAACTGTAAATGATTACTGGTAGGGAGAAGGAAAACACAACAGCAATTCAGACTACCTTACCTCCAGTGGGTGTGTCAGCAAAGTTAGACTTACAAAGTGTAGAAATAATTGTAGAAAGGTTTGAAATGTAAGTATGCAGCACACATTTCAGTTTCTGTTCAATAACATCAAACTTCTCCTTCATTTCTTGACAACTGTATATTATTGCCATTTAATATCCTCACACATTTTAAGGACAATGATACAGAAAGCCTTAAGGACTGCATGTCTCAGATTTCTGGTCATATAAGACAAGAATGAGCAACAAACACAGAGATAAGACAGAGCTACATTTATGCAAGCAATAGTCATAAATGATTGTGTGATCACGCAGTGTGCTACATCTGAAATTAATACATGTACAAACAACTGTCATATGTTTTGTTAGTACTGTGGATGATGTTGCAGTTGATTGTATGCACAATGATCTTCACTCTGCTGCAAAGCTGTTTCTGTGGCAAAAAGGAATAAGACACCCTAACTGTGTTTTGAAGATTCATGTGAGTGAGAGTTCCAGTCGAGACCTGTGTAAAAATATTACATGTGTAACATACATTTAATAGATTTTTTTCTTCATTTCATCTGCTTTTCCCTTTTTTATTTTTAATGCCAGTATTTGCTCGGTGCATGACTTAGTGCAATCAAGGGAAACGGAGAAACACAATCAAAGTCAGGTTTAGCTGTGCTTATCTCATTTGTGCGACACTTAGCAGTGGCAAACATGGACTAGTGTCCCACATAGGAAACAGAACACCTGCAGACAGGATATAGAGAGTGTAAAGGTCCAAAATAATACATTGTTGCATTTTTTGCTTTCTGTCTTGTAACACCGCTAAGTGATGCGATGCTGAATGGCTCTTAGGAAGCTTTCCCAACACCTGCAGCCATCGAACACCTGCAGACAAGACACAGACAGTCAACAGTTTCAAAATGGATACATTCTATTAATTCCGTTGGGCACTGCACAAACACACTAAGTGGCGTTGCATGGTAGATAACACACAGAAGTCAAGAATGAATAGGGAATTATGCAACTGTTATATAATCATTTCTATGGTAGATGGTGTAAGTATATGCCAGTAATCCAGATGGCTCTGGTTCTAATACAGGAAGTGCAACATATTTTTTACTGTTGTGTCACTTCAGTTTATAGTAATGAACAGGAAATATCCAAGAGGTATTCAATATTTCTGTGGCAACAGGTGTAAGTGTAGGGCTGCCATACACATGGTCCTGGGTTCTAATACAGGAACTTCCAGACATTTTTACTGTTGTTCCATTTCACATTATATTAAATATTACTTATAACACTTCATATATAATTATAAATAGTGGAGCTGATATGAATTATATGTATGAGGGATAAGACACCCTTATTGTATTTTGAAGGTTCAGATGTATGACTGAGGGTATACTGTCTACTATATTCCTGTAAGTATAATTCTGCTACCTGGACTTGGATGGCCTTCACACTTAAATAAGACACATACACAAATGAATCTATATACAAGGACATTGTCAGGTCACACACATAGATGGTTAACACCTCAGTCTCTCCTCTGTATTTATGAATGATTCATGAGTATGTCTGAAAAGCACTTCTGTGGCAAAGATGGAAAATCACACCGTGGAAGAAAATGTTTTGTCCTTTATACATTGGTTTGAATCCCACACTGTAAAAATCAATTTTAGAAGTTTATAAAGCCAAGCAAACATGATTCAGGTCAGGACAGTCATGTCCCCCGTACACATCAGCAAAGTTAAATCACCTAACAGTTACAGCAGCAGACACCTCTCAAACTAATGTCAAGTGGCAGATTAACCTTCCACTTTTCAAAACTGCTTTCTTCTCTGTTCGGCACTGTTGCTCTCTGCTTACCATTGTGCAAACATGGTTGGCATCATTGCTCGGGTTTGCACACTACCTGTAAATTAAATAGCAGGAATTGACAGGAAATCATTATTTGCTATTGCTCTACTTTTGGGATTAGACATGTCTGGCATTAGAGAGGAAGGTGCCAGATTTAGTGCACAGAGGTGGGACGTTCAGGTATCAAGAATATTTACTGAATTCCTGGTAAAGCACCACAGCCAAAGGCTTCTGCAGGGGGACTATTCTGGCTCCCAGTACAAGTCTGAGACTTGAAATAGTCTAACCAAGGCTGTATTCACTGCGACTGGCATCCTACGCACTGGAAAACAGTGTAGGCATCACTTCAGTGACCTAAAAATGCGCAAAAGGGATACACTCAACTAGTGGTTGGATGAGTTTCAAATTAGTGACATCCCACAGTTGGGTAAGTATGCTAATAAAGAACATTTATTATACACAGAAAACTAAATATAAGTAAGACTGGTATGCATAATGTTCTTCTTTTCTTTATTTTCTTTTCTTTTCACAGATAAGCCTGAAATTGTGGTGAATAGACAGACTCATGCTGATCATCTGGAGAGTCTGAGGGAAGCAAGTAGTATGTATGCAGCACATGAGAAGAGTTATTGCAGCTTTAAAAGTTAAGGACATTTTTTTTTTTATATACAGTAGGAGCAAAGTAAGCATGCATATCCTAACTGTAAAGGCCAATATGCACGCATAAGTCTATAGCACAAACCAACTTTAGGAGTCAAGTGTAAGATTGTAGTCAGAGGTTGTCGGTTCAAATACCACTAGTAGCAACTATACAATACTGCAATTCTTTAATAATATCGCATAAATTAAAATCTTTACAAGTGGCATAAATGCCATGCTGTTAACTGTAATCTGTATAATTGGACAAAGCATATGTGCAATATATGCACATTGCAAGGATTGCTTTGATCAATCCATAACTATAGTTTGTAGTTGTTAAAATGTATTATTAAATGTAAATCTTCAGATAAAATAGTTGTATAATTGTGATAATGCATTGAATCTCACATATGTTTGTATCCTACAGCTGTGAGAAGTATTAACTCAGACACAAACCATAATACCTGATACACTGACACCTCTTTTTTTCATTTAATCCTGCTGCTCTGAGCAATTACCACCAGTATTACTATTATGCAATATGATGGCTATACTAAGTCATGTCTAAGGCTAACATGTTCAATATGGTAACTAAATGGCTGCTATTCACTAGTCCCTATTTATTCTCTATCTTAATGATGAGGAGTTTGTTGGTGGGTATTTATTTATTATTTACCATTGGATAATGGATATTGAGTGTGTTTATGTAATGTGAACTACCTCTTGCATGTCATACATATTGTTATTTTCTTTCTTATGTTATTCTTTGATACTTCTGTATCTATGTTATTTGTACTGCAGTTCTCTTATGAGCTGACATTTGTAATTTTGTTTAGGCTGCACTTGTGTGGTCCTAACTGACATTAAACGTTCTTTGAATTTTTAAATCTCTGATGATGGTACTAATTTTATTTTTTTTTTCTGTCACCCCAACCCATATCTCTTTTTTTATTTTGTATTATGTGTCATCAAAATATCTCCATGTCATCCATCTGTAACAGATCACTAAATGCTTCACAGCACAGTGAGGAAGGCCAACCCCAGTGGGTCAGCCTGCCCCCACTCCACCGACTCCAGCATCAACACCCAGCACATCTGAGACCCAATCTGGCAGTACTACCTCTACTGTACCTGCACTACCTGCCCCCTCAGGTAGCCCTGCCCTGGCAGCTGGTGCCATGGTATGCTCCAGGAGTATTGGCAGAGGTGGGGATTTCATTACTTGCCAGGAAATGCCAGGGTTGGTACATAGGGTCATGCAAAGCAACATTGGTGTACTCCTACATCAGAAGGAGAGGCTGCTCTCCTTCATGGTTCATAGGAGGACAAGACATCAAGCACTCCAGGAGCCAGTAGAGTAATGGGCCACTGATAACAGTCCTGTGAGTGAGGACTAGATTCTCACTGTCCCAATGTTTGAAAGCCATGAGCTTGCATTGTCGCCTCCCTCACCCCAATCATGGCGTCCCCCAACCTTTTGTATCCCTCACTGTCCCTTTGTCTTGTCTTATTTGTCCTGTTTGTTTGCATTTTCTTCCTCACCTACCCAACTTGCCTGACCCAGAAATACCAACATCCTTTATCCAGCATTGCTCTCTTACTGAAGTAAAAAAAAAATGGGCACCTGTCCCACAAAAAAAATATCTTCACATACATAGCTGTCCATTTTGCACACGTGTCTGCTGGACACACTTGGTTTGGTCCAATTGGTTATACAACATGATTGCGTTGTCACCCCTCTTTGTGGAGGTGACAGTGCAAAGTCAGCTAATGTTCTGTACATATTTTCATTTTACACTGTTGAAGAAATGAATAGCTATGCTTCTTTCCAACCTCCCTCCTGCACATTCTTATATTGCATTCCCTTTCTTCTTCCCCCTGCCCCCCATTACACCACTTTCCTATATATCCCATTTTAACACCTATAATCTGGTCAAAAAATAGAATCACACACAACACACACAAGTACCAAAAAAAAAAAAAAAACAGTGTAACCCCTCCTTTTTGGCCTGTATGTTTACAAGGAGTTTGGCATCACACACCAATGTAAAGCAACAGTGAATGATTGTTTCTTGGTGCTGTTACCTCCATGCAATGCTGCTTAAACATGCTGCACTACATCAACACACAGTAACACACAGTGAATGTAGTGTAAAGTATAATTTCATTGCGTTATCAGTACTTATTTAAAAATAATATATACACCTGGATTTGAACCCTATATCTTCTGGACTCAAAAAGAAATGTGTCAGTGCATTTACACCAGTTGCCACAGAGTCAGCTAAGCAGCGGGTATGTTTCATATACTTGATACTACATGTCATAATTTTAAAAATGAGCTTCGCATTTGTGTACTGCTTAACTATGGACAAACAGGAACGTTGTAGAAATGAGTATCTTACATGTACAAACAATCTGCCAAGCATCTCACAAATTCACTGCTCGATGGTGAACTATGCAAAGTGGACAATGGCATGTATTACTTTTGCTTACTGTCTATTTAGCGCTCATGACATGAAAATATATGTGTAAACAGAAAACAATGAAGGCCCCATCTAAGACAATGTCACATATTTACAATGCAACCATCTGTTACCTCTGCCATGCACTGCAACCCTAGTTTCTCAGTAGCTGTTCACACAGATATCAACTACACTACATACATTAATAAAAATGTTGTGTGATATACTATACACATCTTTAAAATGATAATACACATTCAGGTTTTCCAATACTTGTAGTAATGTGGATACCTGTTTGCAAATACTTTGTAAAGCTGCCTCTTAAATTATACCTGCATATTGGAACACAACCACCAAATGCTACACATCGCACACTCATCAATCTGGTAACATGCAGGAATTAAAATATCTTGACAGTTGAATATTCCCACACATCCATTTCATGCAGGCCTCCCAACATCTACTCCCCAACATCCAGTGCTGATGTCATCCACTATAAGTTGTCCTGCAGCCTTGGAAAAGTCAGACTTGTGCAGTGACACTTGAGTTCTCTAGTCTGTGTACTTAGATAGGTAGGGGGTTTGATCTCACTGCAGTCAACTGGGAGGTGTCTTTGTGTGTCTATCTATCCAGAGGAACATAAGTGTGTATCTGATAGTTAAAACTCCAGTCCCATGGACTGCAATATTTTGTCGCCTGCACATGTCTACATATCCATTTCATGCATGCCTCCCAACATCTTCTCTCCAACATCCAGTGCTGATGTCATCCACCATAAGTTGTTCAGCAGCCTTGTAAAAGTCAGACTTGTGCTGTGGCAATTGCATAAAGTAATGAGTTTTGTAGTCTGTGTACTTAGATAGGTAGAGGTTCTGTACTCACTGCAGTCAACTGGGAGGTGTGTGTGTGTGTGTGTGTGTGTGTGTGTGTGTGTGTGTGTGTGCGTGCGCACTTGCTTGACATTAGAGAGAGCATTTTACAACAGCATGTGGGACATTGCTATTGCCATTTTCTCCTCAACAGACACTTATGATGTCATCACCTATAAACTGCTGTCTGACACTCTCCAAGTCAGACTTGAGCTGTAGCGCTTGCCTTAAATATAGAGTTCTCTAGTCAGTGTACTTAGGTAGGAGTTCTGTTCTCATTGCAGTCAACTGGGTGTATGAGTATTTGTGCACTTGCTTGACATTAGAAAACATTTTACAAAAGCATATGAGACATTGTTATTACCATTTCTCCTCACCAGACACTGCTGATGTCATCACCTATAAACTGTTGTCTGACATTCTCCAAGTCAGACTTGAGCTGTTGCACTTGCCTTAAATACAGAGTTCTGTAGTCAGTGTACCTAAGGTAGGAGTTTTCTTCTCATTGCAGTTAACTGGGGTGTGTGTGTTTGAGCACTTGCTTCACATTATAGAGAGAGAGATAGAGAGAGAGAACATTTTATAACAGCATGTGGGACACTGCTGCTACCATCTTCCTCTCACCAAACTCTGCTGATGTCATCAGCTATAGCTAATTTGTGGATGTGCAGTATTCCCATCATGGAAGGATCAGAGACTGGCCTGTAAACCAGGCACAATTCTTCTCATCCTATATGATACAGATTACTATGACAGAACTTTCAGTCTATCCACATACATCGTGGCATGATTTGTAGGCCATGTATTTTCTTAGTGAAAAACACCTGTGTTCTCTCCAGCTGCTGCAGGTGTCTGGTGAGGTACATATAAAAGGGAGCATTATACTCTGTTAGTGTTCTTAGGTTCAAGTACAATGCTGTTATATCATCCTAAAATCTGGATACAATGGCCGTTTTAGGTACCTACAAAAGGGAGCATTATACTCTGTTAGTGTTCTTAGGTTCAAGTCAATTTTTCATATGTAAGGGGGAACCCCTTATTGCAAAAAAGTCCCTGTTTTTCAAAAAATTTTTACAAATCTAATTTTGTTTATAACCTCGGGGTGGCCCCATTTTCAAATTTTAAACCTTCCTTTTCTCCCATAAAAAAAGTATGTTCATTGGGTTTTAAAAAATTTTAATTTTTCCCGATGCCCCCAAAAACCCCCCCCCCCCCCCCCCCCCCCCCCCCCCCCTCCCTTTCCCCCCTCCTTCCCCCCCCCCCGCCCCCCCCCCCCCCCCCCCCCCCCCCCCCCGCCCCCCCCCCCCCCCCCCCCCCCCCCCCCCCCGATTTCTAATAAACAACTTAAAATCTTTTAAGCGTGTCAAGCGTTATTACTCAACGTAGTGGGTATAAAAAGTAAGAGATCTAAGTGATAAAAACCTGCAACTCATCAGTACTTTAACACATAGCTAGAAAGATTAAAACTACTAGGGTCTATTTGTCTCCCCTCCACATTTTCTTTATACTCCGATTGGATTGTAAATCCGGTGAAAACTTCCTTTTCTGTGTAGTCCTCTCTGCTGAATTAGGCCCAGCGTCCTCACCTCTTTGGTAAAGGACGGTTGGGATTGGAAAAGGATGTTTACTATCAAGCGAATGCATCGAGGAATGGGGAGGAGGTACATTCCCAAACAGTATCAGTGTTACCTCTATTAATGTTCATGTTATCTCTGCCACTAATATTGGAGGGACCCATGCTTACTACCAATCGTGGTCTTCCTCCTAACCGCGAGTTCATGTTGTACAGGCCTAGTCTCATCCAGGTTGTACTAGCATGAACATCAACTCTAAGTCATTGTTAACCAATGTAATATCATCCACTTCTAAATTATCAGTGACTACATCAGACATATTAGAAATAATTATATTAGCATTTCAACAGTATCAGCTATGTCCAAAGTGCTGGTATCAGGTACTATCAAATTGTCAGAGTCAATAACTTCACCCAAAGGGGTTAAAATATTAGATCCAGTGTCAATTTGTGTATGTGTGCGCCATTAGTTACATTATTTCAAGTACATAATAAGATCTGGCCCATTTTAAAGTCGTTACTGTCCCTCTGTAGCTTGGCTTTCTGGTTTAATACACGTCGCTCATACTGTATTACGTTATCTAATAACAGTTCAAGTGCATCGATCTACAGCTGAGGCAGGAAACTTAGCATAAATTGCTGCTTGTTGACTATGTATCCACTTGCCTCAGTGCTTCCTCTCCATAGGTGTAAAAACTTATTCATCAACCTCATATAGTTGAGGCTTTACCTCGATGTTTAACTGCTGCCACTCGTAAAGCAGTTCAGGATATAAGGTTGCTGTAGTCGGCATCTTTAAAACCCTGAGACCTCTTGGGACCAAGCCGTTGTATGCAGACCTCGAAGTGTTGGCGTTGTGTCTGCATTCGTTTAATTTTAAACAGGTCAAATTCCAACTTTTCAACGGCCAAGCGTAAATCTTCTCTATTGTAAACCACATTGTCCACGATAGAATCAGAGTTCTCCTCTATGAAAACGCATCCAATGGATTGTGTTCTGCTCGCGAAACAGTCCACCATGCGAGCAGAAACCGACGCGACATCACTGGTTCCTCTTGACGATCCCGTATCGTATAGGGTAACTCAATCTGTTGCTGTGCCCCCTCGATCATGCCTCCGTCCAAGCCAAGCAAGCCAAACGATAAAAAAGATAAAAACACTGCTTGTAGGGAGTGAATGCTCTGTTGTAACAGCCAAATAAAGTATATCAGAAAAACAGAACCACAGAGCAAAACAATGAAGGAGCTCAGAATACTCATACACTGTCCCATAAAACACAAAGCGTCAATCACAGGCAAACAATACTCCACTGTTGTAGAAGGATAAAAATAGGATTTTATTAACAGACAGGGTAGCCGCCAACAGCTTCTTCAGCCCTATATAACAGTCCACATCTAATCCATTTAAATACTCAAAAAAGGCGCCAACCTAAAAAATCATTTAAAGGTATACATGCTCTAATAGCAAAATACCAAAGTTACTTACAATACATAAAATGTCAGTCAAGTATCCACTTACATAAAATGTCATTCGATATAAAATAGTATATTAAGATATATCAAAACTTTAAAACTGCAATAAATGAGTGAATACCTAACACAGCAAAAACATATTTGTTAAACTATTATAAAACAACAATAATTGTTATAAAGTACTTCAATTGTGTTTGAGTCTCCTCGTTCTCAAAATGGACGTAATGGTACTTCGTCATTAATCCTGGGCTAACATCAGCTCTAAATTTGATTATCCAATGTGTTTCCTAGCTTCTGTATCACATCGCCTTCCGGTGTCCTATTTATCTGTTCTCACCGAATCTAAACTGGTGCTGCAAGCCATTCTCAGAGGTATGTTTGGCAAGTGCATTGTGTGTATGTACCTTTCGGCATGATATCGCTCAGTATCCTGTCTCTTAAACAGCTGATTCGGTCTCGTCATCTATGCTTGTACAGGCTGCACAAGTAGTTAGGTACACCACATCCTTAGACATACAATTCCATGAGCGGCGTATAGTGTGTGAAACTAAAGAAGTGGGATGTACAAAATAGATCTATTAAAATACGAACAAAAATTACAGCTGTTGCACTGTAACATATAATGTTCCTGTGTAGGGGAGATGTGATGTCGTTGTGGATAACAAAGTAGCGTTTTAAATTCTTCTTGTTACGATAGATAAACTTGGGTCTGTCCTCAGTAATCTCCTTAATCTTAGGATCTACAGACAAAACGTGCCAATGTTCAAAATGTCCTTAATAGGACCTATGTCCTTGGTATAAGAAACTGGAAAACAATACGTTGTTGTTGTCCACTAAACAAAGTGGAACTATTACTAGTTGGTCCGCTGTTTTATAGCAAGCAATCGCTCTATCTGAAAAATATGGTGGCTCAGCCCAGTCAAACTGTTGAATCATTCAGCCCTTCTCTATATCTAATTGCACCCCGTTCCATTAATCTATCTTTCAAATCACTTAAATCCTTCTCATAAGTATGTTCATTAGGTGTATATCTAGAGTGCATCGATTGACGATAGATTACTATATTTCTATATATAAACCCAGGATATACTGTGCGTTACAGAAAGGTAGCCTATGGCATGGCTTGCGTATAACCCAGTGATCAGACCACATGCAAGTTTCTTCAACATAAACATCCAAAATGGAATCGATATCAGACCATTCCATTGTAAAATTCAAAAACTCTACTGCGGCATTAACCTCACCATGAAATTGTATCAGTTGGGCAGGTGTCCCCTTCAAATCAGGAAGGGTCATCCAAACGCCTATAAAATGGCACAAAATCCTGATACATCTGATTGCAAAACAGGAATCTATGCTCCCACTCAGCCATAACTAGGTTGCTATTGTTGGCACAAGGCGTGCCCATAGCTTCGCCATCCCTCTAGGTATAGCTGTTCCTGAAACAAAATATTAGAGTTCAAAACCGTCTCCAGCAGGCAAAGAGTCAGGTCCATATCTGAATTGGACACTGTAGTTTGTTCTCCTCAAATAAGCACCCACCATTTCTATACCCAGGGCATTTGGTATCACCGTAAACAGTGATTGAACATCCATCGTGACCCATATCAAATCCTTGGTGTTCAAATCTGTTTTAACATATTGATATAGGTCTAACAAAACTGTTTTGTATCTTTAAGTATATGGATGCTACTATCTACTATAGGTCTAAGTTTGCTCTCTACATAATGGAGAGGGTTCGTGGACCAACCTCTCCTGCCACTATGGGTCTCATTGGTGGTGAAGATATCTTTATGACTTTGGGAGGCCTTGTATCAGTAACGGGATGTGAGACAAAGAGAAATCAAAGATTCGATCTATGATCTCATTCTTTAAATCCTGCAACAGGGACTGTATCCTAAATATAATAGCATCTACTCTGTCATCTGTAACTAATTCATTTCTCTTTGGTTCTCCTAACATTTGCCTCACGTCATATTGGTATCTATCAGTGTCAAGGCGATTCCTCGCCGGGCTGGTATGATAATATCACCATTCCTTTTACCGAATGGTGATATTACCATACGCCCAGCAGACAAGGAGGAGGATTGTTGTCTTTGACACTGATAGATACCAATATGACATGAGGCAAATGTTAGAGATGTAAAGAGCTATGAATTAGTTACAGATGACAGAGTAGATGCTATTATATTTAGGATACAGTCCCTGTTGCAGGATTTTTTAAAGAATGAGATCATAGATCAGAATCTTTTTGAGTTTCTTTGTCTCACATCCCCTGTTACCCTTGGATACAAGGCCTCCCAAAATTCATAAAGATCGCCTTCACCCACCAATGAGACCCATAGTGGCAGGAGAGGTTGGTCCACGGAACCTCCATTTATGTAGAGAGCAAACTTAGACCTATAGTAGATAGTAGCATCCATATACTTAAAGATACAAAACAGTTTTTGTTAGACCTATATCAATATGTTAAAACAGATTTGAACACCAAGGATTTGATATGGGTCACGATGGATGTTCAATCACTGTTTACGGTGATACCAAATGCCCTGGGTATAGAAATGGTGGGTGCTTATTTGAGGAGAACAACCAGTGTCCAATTCAGATATGGACCTGACTCTTTGCCTGCTGGAGACGGTTTGAACTCTAATATTTTTGTTTCCAGGAACAGCTATATTTCAGAGGATGGCGAGTTATGGGCACGCCTTTGTGCCAATAGCTACGCCCAACCTAGTTATGGCTGAGTGAGCATAGATTCCTGTTTTGCAATCAGATGTATCAGGATTTTGTGCCATTTTATAGGCCGGATGACCTCTTCCTGATTTGGAAGGGACACCTGCCCAACTGATACAATTTCATGGTGAGGTTAATGTCATCAGAGTTTTTGAATTTTACAATGGAATGGTCTGATATTCGGATTCCATTTTGGATGTTTATGTTGAGAAACTTGCATGTGGTCTGATCAATACTGGGTTATACCGCAAGCCATGCCATAGGAATACCTTCTTGCACCGGCACAGTATGCATCCTGGGTTTATATATAGAAATATAGTACGTGGACAATCGATGCGTACTTCTAGATATACACCTAATGAACATACTTATGAGAAGGATTTAAGTGATTTGAAAGATAGATTAATGGAACGGGGTTATAGCACATTAGATATAGAGAAGGGCTTGAATGATTCCAACAGTTTAAGGATGACTGGAGCCACCCCATATTTTTCAGATAGAGCGATTGCTTGCTATAAAAACAGCGGACCAACTAGTAATAGTTCCACTGATTTTAGTGGACAACAACAACGTATTGTTTTTCCAGTTTCTTATACCAAGGACATAGGTTCTATTAAGGACATTTTTGTGAAACATTGGCACGTTTTGTCTGTAGATCCTAAGATTAAGGAGATTACTGGGGACAGACCCAAGTTTATCTATCGTAACAAGAAGAATTTAAAACGGCTACTTTGTTATCCACAACCCAGACATCACATCTCCCCTACACAGGAACATTATATGTTACAGTGCAACAGCTGTAATTTTTGTTCGTACATTTTAATGGATCCTATTTTGTACATCCCACTTCTTCTTCACACACTATAATGCTCATGGGAATTGTATGTCTAAGGATGTGGTGTACCTAGCTACTTGTGCAGCCTGTACAGCATTTTACGTTGGCAAGACGAATCGCTGTTTAAGGGACAGGATACGTGAGCACGATATCATACCAGAAAGGTACATACACACAATGCACTTGCCAAACATACCTCTGAGAATGGCTTGCAGCACCAGTTTAGATTCAGGGTGTTAGAACAGATAAATAGGACCTGTAGGAGGGCTATGTGAAGAATTATACAGAAGCTAGGAAACACATTGGATAATCAAATTTAGAGCTGATGTTAGCCCAGGGATTAATGGCAAAGTACCATTACGTCCATTTTGAGAATGAGGAGACTCAAACACAATTGAAGTATTTTATAACAATTATTGTTGTTTTATAATAGTTTAACAAATATGTTCTTGCTGTGCTAGGTATTCACTCATTTATTAATTGCAGTTTTTAAAAGTTTTGATATATCTTAATATACTATTTTATATCAGATGACATTTCATGTAAGTGGATACTTGACTGACATTTTATGTATTGTAAGTAACTTTGGTATTTTGCTATTAGAGCATGTATACCTTTAAATGATTCTTTAGGTTGGCGCCTTTTTGAGTATTTAAATGGATTAGATGTGGACTGTTTTTATATAGGGCTGAAGAAGCTATTTAGCGAAAGCGCTACCCTGTCTGTTAATAAAATCCTATTTTTATCCTTCTACAACAGTGGAGTATTGTTTGCCTGTGATTGACGCTTTGTGTTTTATGGGACAGTGTATGAGTATTCTGAGCTCCTTCATTGTTTTGCTCTGTGGTTCTGTTTTTCTGATATACTTTATTTGGCTGTTACAACAGAGCATTCACTCCCTACAAGCAGTATTTTTATCTTTTTTATCGTTTGGCTTGCTTGGCTTGGACGGAGGCATGATCGAGGGGGCACAGCAACAGATTGAGTTACCCTATACGATACGGGATCGTCAAGAGGAACCAGTGATGTCACGTCCGGTTTCTGCTCGCATGGTGGACTGTTTGCGAGCAGAACACAATCCATTGGATGCGTTTTCTATAGAGGAGAACTCTGATTCTATCGTGGACAATGTGGTTTACAATAGAGAAGATTTACGCTTGGCCGTTGAAAAGTTGGAATTTGACCTGTTTAAAATGAAACGAATGCAGACACAACGCCAACACTTCGAGGTCTGCATACAACGCCGCTTGGTCCCAAGAGGTCTCAGGGTTTTAAAGATGCCGACTACAGCAACCTTATATCCTGAACTGCTTTACGAGTGGCAGCAGTTAAACATCGAGGTAAGCCTCAACTATATGAGGTTGATGAATAAGTTTTTTACACCTATGGAGGAAGCACTGAGGCAAGGGATACATAGTCAACAAGCAGCAATTTATGCTAAGTTTCCTGCCTCAGCTGTAGATCGTGCACTTGAACTGTTATTAGATAACGTAATACAGTATGAGCGACGTGTATTAAACCAGAAAAGGGCCAAGTTACAGAGGGACAGTAACGACTTTAAAATGGGCCAGATCTTTATGTGGCCGAGAAATAATGTAACTAATGGCCGCACACATACACAAATTGACACTGGACGTAATATTTTAACCCCTTTGGGTGAAGTTATTGACTCTGACAATTTGATAGTACCTGATACTAGCACTTTGGACATAGCTGATACTGTTGGAAATGCTAATATAATTATTTCTAATGTGTCTGATGTAGTCACTGATAATTTAGAAGTGGATGATATTACATTGGTTAACAATGACAGAGTTGATGTTCATGCTAGTACAACGGATGAGACTAGGCCTGTACAACATGAACCCGTGGTTAGGAGGAAGACCACGATTGGTAGTAAGGCGGGTCCCTCCAATATTAGTAGAGATAACATGAACATTAATAGAGGTAACACTGATACTGTGAATGTACTCCCTCCTCCCATTCCGATGCATTCGTTTGATAGTAAACATCCTTTTCCAATCCGGTCCTTTACCAAAGAGGTGAGGACGCGGTCGACCAGCAGAGGACGACAGAAAAGGAAGTTTTCACCGGATTTACAATCCAATCGGAGTATAAAGAAAATGTGGGAGGGGAGACAACAGACCTAGTGTTTAATCTTTCTAGCTATGTGTTAAATACTGATGAGTTGCAGGTTTTATCACGAGGACTTACTTTTATACCCACTACGTTGAGTAATAACGTTGACACGCTAAAAGATTTTAAGTTGTTTATTAGAAATCTTTCGTTGAAGGTACAGTTTAATGGTACAGATATCCCATCTATTTATCCTCTAAGGAAACCCAGCACATACATACCACCCATTCATCCATTAATTGCAGCTTATAGTAAGTTGGTTGAGGATGAACTGTATAAGTATCAGGATTCCCATTCCACTTCACATAAGTATAAGTATAACCTCACATTCAATCAAAGGAGAGCGTTAGACCTTTTACGCCGGAATGGTGATATTACCATACGCCCAGCAGACAAGGGAGGAGGGATTGTTGTCTTTGACACTGATAGATACCAATATGACATGAGGCAAATGTTAGGAGATGTAAAGAGCTATGAATTAGTTACAGATGACAGAGTAGATGCTATTATATTTAGGATACAGTCCCTGTTGCAGGATTTTTTAAAGAATGAGATCATAGATCAGAATCTTTTTGAGTTTCTCTTTGTCTCACATCCCCTGTTACCCTTGATACAAGGCCTCCCCAAAATTCATAAAGATCGTCTTCACCCACCAATGAGACCCATAGTGGCAGGGAGAGGTTGGTCCACGGAACCCCTCTCCATTTATGTAGAGAGCAAACTTAGACCTATAGTAGATAGTAGCATCCATATACTTAAAGATACAAAACAGTTTTTGTTAGACCTATATCAATATGTTAAAACAGATTTGAACACCAAGGATTTGATATGGGTCACGATGGATGTTCAATCACTGTTTACGGTGATACCAAATGCCCTGGGTATAGAAATGGTGGGTGCTTATTTGAGGAGAACAACCACAGTGTCCAATTCAGATATGGACCTGACTCTTTGCCTGCTGGAGACGGTTTTGAACTCTAATATTTTTTGTTTCCAGGAACAGCTATACCTTCAGAGGGATGGCGTAGCTATGGGCACGTCTTGTGCCAATAGCTACGCCAACCTAGTTATGGCTGAGTGGGAGCATAGATTCCTGTTTTGCAATCAGATGTATCAGGATTTTGTGCCATTTTATAGGCGTTTCGTGGATGACCTCTTCCTGATTTGGAAGGGGACACCTGCCCAACTGATACAATTTCATGGTGAGGTTAATGCCGCAGTAGAGTTTTTGAATTTTACAATGGAATGGTCTGATATTCGGATTCCATTTTTGGATGTTTATGTTGAGAAACTTGCATGTGGTCTGATCAATACTGGGTTATACCGCAAGCCATGCCATAGGAATACCTTCTTGCACCGGCACAGTATGCATCCTGGGTTTATATATAGAAATATAGTACGTGGACAATCGATGCGTACTTCTAGATATACACCTAATGAACATACTTATGAGAAGGATTTAAGTGATTTGAAAGATAGATTAATGGAACGGGGTTATAGCACATTAGATATAGAGAAGGGCTTGAATGATTCCAACAGTTTAAGGATGACTGGAGCCACCCCATATTTTTCAGATAGAGCGATTGCTTGCTATAAAAACAGCGGACCAACTAGTAATAGTTCCACTGATTTTAGTGGACAACAACAACGTATTGTTTTTCCAGTTTCTTATACCAAGGACATAGGTCCTATTAAGGACATTTTTGTGAAACATTGGCACGTTTTGTCTGTAGATCCTAAGATTAAGGAGATTACTGGGGACAGACCCAAGTTTATCTATCGTAACAAGAAGAATTTAAAACGGCTACTTTGTTATCCACAACCCAGACATCACATCTCCCCTACACAGGAACATTATATGTTACAGTGCAACAGCTGTAATTTTTGTTCGTACATTTTAATGGATCCTATTTTTGTACATCCCACTTCTTTCGTTTCACACACTATACGCGTTCATGGGAATTGTATGTCTAAGGATGTGGTGTACCTAGCTACTTGTGCAGCCTGTACAGCATTTTACGTTGGCAAGACGAATCGCTGTTTAAGGGACAGGATACGTGAGCACGTATATCATACCAGAAAGGTACATACACACAATGCACTTGCCAAACATACCTCTGAGAATGGCTTGCAGCACCAGTTTAGATTCAGGGTGTTAGAACAGATAAATAGGACCTGTAGGAGGGGCGATGTGAAGAATTATACAGAAGCTAGGGAAACACATTGGATAATCAAATTTAGAGCTGATGTTAGCCCAGGGATTAATGGCAAAGTACCATTACGTCCATTTTTGAGAATGAGGAGACTCAAACACAATTGAAGTATTTTATAACAATTATTGTTGTTTTATAATAGTTTAACAAATATGTTCTTGCTGTGCTAGGTATTCACTCATTTATTAATTGCAGTTTTTAAAAGTTTTGATATATCTTAATATACTATTTTATATCAGATGACATTTCATGTAAGTGGATACTTGACTGACATTTTATGTATTGTAAGTAACTTTGGTATTTTGCTATTAGAGCATGTATACCTTTAAATGATTCTTTAGGTTGGCGCCTTTTTGAGTATTTAAATGGATTAGATGTGGACTGTTTTTATATAGGGCTGAAGAAGCTATTTAGCGAAAGCGCTACCCTGTCTGTTAATAAAATCCTATTTTTATCCTTCTACAACAGTGGAGTATTGTTTGCCTGTGATTGACGCTTTGTGTTTTATGGGACAGTGTATGAGTATTCTGAGCTCCTTCATTGTTTTGCTCTGTGGTTCTGTTTTTCTGATAAGCAGCGGGTATGTTTCATATACTTGATACTACATGTCATAATTTTAAAAATGAGCTTCGCATTTGTATACTGCTTAACTATGGACAAACAGGAAAGTTGTAGAAATGAGTATCTTACATGTACAAACAATCTGCCAACCATCTCACAAATTCACTGCTCGATGGTGAACTATGCAAAGTGGACAATGGCATGTATTACTTGTGCTTACTGTCTATTTAGCGCTCATGACATGAAAATATATGTGTAAACAGAAAACAATGAAGGCCCCATCTAAGACAATGTCACATATTTACAATGCAACCATCTGTTACCTCTGCCATGCACTGCAACCCTAGTCTCTCAGTAGCTGTTCACACAGATATCAACTACACTACATACATTAATAAAAATGTTGTGTGATATACTATACACATCTTTAGAATGATAATACACATTCAGGTTTTCCAATACTTGTAGTAATGTGGATACCTGTTTGCAAATACTTTGTAAAGCTGCCTCTTAAATTATACCTGCATATTGGAACACAACCACCAAATGCTACACATCGCACACTCATCAATCTGGTAACATGCAGAAATTAAAATATCTTGACAGTTGAATATTCCCACACATCCATTTCATGCAGGCCTCCCAACATCTTCTCCCCAACATCCAGTGCTGATGTCATCCACTATAAGTTGTCCTGCAGCCTTGGAAAAGTCAGACTTGTGCAGTGACACTTGAGTTCTCTAGTCTGTGTACTTAGATAGGCAGGGGGTTTGATCTCACTGCAGTCAACTGGGAGGTGTCTTTGTGTGTCTATCTATCCAGAGGAACATAAGTGTGTATCTGATAGTTAACACTCCAATCCCATGGACTGCAATATTTTGACACCTGCACATGTCTACATATCCATTTCATGCATGCCTCCCAACATCTTCTCTCCAACATCCAGTGCTGATGTCATCCACCATAAGTTGTTCAGCAGCCTTGTAAAAGTCAGACTTGTGCTGTGGCAATTGCATAAAGTAATGAGTTTTGTAGTCTGTGTACTTAGATAGGTAGAGGTTCTGTACTCACTGCAGTCAACTGGGAGGTGTGTGTGTGTGTGTGTGTGTGTGTGTGTGTGTGTGTGTGTGTGTGTGTGTGTGTGTGTGTGTGTGTGTGTGTGTGTGCGTGCGCACTTGCTTGACATTAGAGAGAGCATTTTACAACAGCATGTGGGACATTGCTATTGCCATTTTCTCCTCAACAGACACTTATGATGTCATCACCTATAAACTGCTGTCTGACACTCTCCAAGTCAGACTTGAGCTGTAGCGCTTGCCTTAAATATAGAGTTCTCTAGTCAGTGTACTTAGGTAGGAGTTCTGTTCTCATTGCAGTCAACTGGGGTGTATGAGTATTTGTGCACTTGCTTGACATTAGAGAAAACATTTTACAAAAGCATATGAGACATTGTTATTACCATTTTCTCCTCACCAGACACTGCTGATGTCATCACCTATAAACTGTTGTCTGACATTCTCCAAGTCAGACTTGAGCTGTTGCACTTGCCTTAAATACAGAGTTCTGTAGTCAGTGTACCTAAGGTAGGAGTTTTCTTCTCATTGCAGTTAACTGGGGTGTGTGTGTGTTTGAGCACTTGCTTCACATTATAGAGAGAGAGATAGAGAGAGAGAACATTTTATAACAGCATGTGGGACACTGCTGCTACCATCTTCCTCTCACCAAACTCTGCTGATGTCATCAGCTATAGCTAATTTGTGGATGTGCAGTATTCCCATCATGGAAGGATCAGAGACTGGCCTGTAAACCAGGCACAATTCTTCTCATCCTATATGATACAGATTACTATGACAGAGCTTTCAGTCTATCCACATACATCGTGGCATGATTTGTAGGCCATGTATTTTCTTAGTGAAAAACACCTGTGTTCTCTCCAGCTGCTGCAGGTGTCTGGTGAGGTACATACAAAAGGGAGCATTATACTCTGTTAGTGTTCTTAGGTTCAAGTACAATGCTGTTATATCATCCTAAAATCTGGATACGATGGCCTGACTTATGAGGTGCATAATGTAGACTTTCCGTACCACTGTGAACACTTGTTTGAAGTTCAGATTGCTATCTATGTGTGTTCCCAGGTCTTGCACCACTGGGTTTCAGGATAGGAGAAGTATTGTCAATACTGTAAGTCCTGGGTAATTCTACTTTGCAAAAGGCCAAAATAATGACACATTTTTTTCATGTATTTGTAAACTGTATGTTTTTGGCACCAGTCATCTGTCTGTGTTAGCCCCTCCTGTAGTATGTTATCATCATTGATTGACTCAATAATTGCATCCAATATGCAAGAATCAGCAAACTTAGTAAGCCAAAGGCCATATACTTTAGCCTGTACTGTTGAGAAATAGATTCCAAACAGTAAAGGGTCAAGCACAGATTATTGGGGTATGCCAGTGGTGACAGCTCTACTGGAGGTTGATTCACCAACTTTCACAGCATGTGTTCTGTCAGTGAGCCAATTGGTTAACCATCTAGGGACATAAGTGTTAATCCCCAACAGGGAGAGTTTCTCAATGATACCTGAGTGAGGGACTGTGTCCAAACCCTAGCCCAGATCAACATAGGCAGTATGCACTGGCTTAACTTCATCCAGTCTTGTCACACAGAATCAATGAGTTGTGACAACATTACAGATTGCCTATAGTGTGACTCAGAACATACACCTACCTGACACAGTTGAATACACACTTCAACACACCCTCCACATGGATTATGTCCCCATTGAAGGGTGTACATCCACATGTATCCATCTGAGTTGGGGAGACAACACATGATGCATGCATGTATAAACACATCTTGACTTGCCTTATCCGTGAGGTAGACCAATGTGTCATCATGGAACTTTTCTAAATGGACACTAGTAATATTGCTGCTGTGTGCAATAGACATGTAAGAGTTATTAATGCTACATCCATGTCTGTTACATCTATTAGATGTCCTCAAAGAGGTCATCTAGGGCATGCATGATAACATTATCATCCTATGGAACTTGACCAGGCCAAGGCATCTGACACAAATCCACATTGCTGTATTAACTCAGCATTGTCAGATGTGGCCATAAACACATATATCACCAAGTGGTTAGACCATTGGTTCACATATGTGGCATCTATATATGTTGAAATGTGTGGAGTGTCCTATATCTCAGGTCCAGTGATCAGGTCTGTACATCAGGGCTGTCTGCTAGGCCCTTTCCTGTCTATTATTTAAGTCACAGATGTCAAGAATGACATACATATACAGTGTCCAAACAGCTGTCCGGAGGACTACAGATTGTGGGCAATCATTGACTCCAACTGTGATATTAGTATAATACAAACAGTATTAATGCACCAAAGATTGCTTCCACAGCCACAACAACACATGAGATGAAACAAAAACATGGGGGGATTTGTTATGTTATGAAAATAAATGTGCAAACCAAGGATAATGTAGATATCACACACTATAAGCAGACTAATTGTTAAATGATCTGTGTTCTGGGGTGTATGGTATGTGGAACCTCCACCAGCATGTGGCCACGGTGGTGACTACTCCCTTGTATGTAACACAACTACTGAGTATGTACAGGACATCCATATCAAAGGCCATAATACCACCATCATTTACAGCCTTCATCACACCAATAACTGAGTACGATACAACCATCTTCCAGTGATGTGTAATTGATGTGTACCACCTTTGCCACAGTGAGCTGTCACAAATCTTATTGGCCATACCTAGGTATTCTTTTTGTTGCATAAACATTACTGTCTAATGGTGTGGAACCCCCATCAAGGTGTTATACCAGATGCATTTGTGATACCTGTTCTGGTGATGCATGCAGAACATCCATAGCTGTTTGACAACACTGATGGTATGGATCTCATTCATGACAGTGCGGATCGTGCCATATAGATATATATATATATATATATATATATATATATATATATATATATATATATATACACATATGCCATGCACACCAGTCAACTAGCCTGTACTGATCATAATGTCACATACAGGTATAGCAGTATCACCCTAACACCTCTAGCAGATGTCAATGTCAGGACAGTGTGCTTGACTACCCTCATAGATTGCTGACATGTCATAATAGCTGTACAAGTGTGTTCATGCAGAGCCATCTATGATTGCTCAGAATCACATGTGGTGTGTCAGAGACATAGGATTACTGGTGGTATTATTCTGATATTGTCCATGATTGTGCATGCTTCTTTTACTGTTGTCCATGAGTCTGTAACTGTGTCCCACTTGTTGGAGACCTTTGCTGACATTACAGGTATATTCAGGCAAATCAGTTTGCACAGCTTCACAATATGCACCTCTCCCTGATTGTATACAACATCCCTGATGTCCTCTCCATTGTTCATGTTGAGATGCTTATATCACAAAAAAATCTTCTCCATTGTTATGTCACCTTGTTTGACTGTCACATATTATACATTTTCACTGTGTAGTACTACTGTACCATGTCAATATGTGATTAGTGTTCCTGCTACAACTGTCTTCCATTTACATGCCAACTCCAAAGCAAAAATGTTTGAAGGACATCAAATGTAAAACCCACGAAACATTAAATGTCCAACTGAGTGGAAACAACACACCATAAGCTCAAATGAAAAACAGCAATACCAAAGCAAGGCAAGATATTCTTTCAACAGTTTATTTATTAAGCGCTTTCTTCCCCATCAAATGGGAACTTCATCAGAACAAACTTCCTCCCCAAATCAACCATTAAAATGCAAAACATTTATTTAAATACAATAAAATGTCAATTAAATAATTAATCTCTTAAAAAGACACTGTGTTTAAATGCTTAAAAAACTTATAGTTTAAACTTTTTTAAAAAATTTAGTGCCCTTTTCTTTAACACAGGCAACAAAGATAAAAAAATCGTTAAGTCCTGGTTTTATCAAGGCATTTAACTTGATAATCCAATAAAATTCTCTCAAGTCTACATTTAATTCCCACCAACCACCCCTGGGGTTTTGTCTAATAACCTTTAAAATGCCAAACATAAATGTTGAAAAGCCCTGACATGTTGTTGAATGTTTAAACAAGGCATTGTTCGCATTTCCCTTGGATATAGCATAAATGTGAGAACACATTTATGCTATATCCAAGGGAAATGTGAACAATGCCTTGTTTAAACATTCAACAACATGTCAGGGCTTTTCAAAATTTATGTTTGGAATTTTAGAGGTTATTAGACAAAACCCCAGGGATTGTTGGTGGGACTTAAATGTAGACTTGAGGGAATTTTATTGGATTATCAAGTTAAATGCCTTGACAAAACCAGGACTTAACAATTTTTTATCTTTGTTGCCTGTGTTAAAGAAAAGGGCACTAAAATTTTTTAAAAAATTTAAATTATACGTTTTTTAAGCATTTAAACACAGTGTCTTTTTAAGAGATTAATTGTTTAATTGACATTTTATTGCATTTAATTAAATGTTTTGTATTTTAATGGTTGATTTGGGGAGGAAGTTTGTTCTGATGAAGTTCCCGTTTGATGGGGAAGAAAGCGCTTAACAAATAAACTGTTGGAAGAATATCTTGCCTTGCTTTGGTATTGCCGTTTTTCATTTGAGCTTATGGTGTGTTGTTTCCACTCAATTGGACATTGAACTGTTTTGTGCATTCCATTTACATACCGTCATGTTTCACCTGTCCTCTTTCCTTGTGTTCATTCCTGCAATTCATCTGTGTATCCCTATTCAATACACATACTTCCCCTGATTGTTTGTTTTAAATGGCAGTCCATGTACCCTTACAGCTCATTTGCACATCTTGTACAGAAGGCCTGGAAAGGGATTCCATGAGACTCTTCACTGTATACACCGTCCTGTACTGTGTTTAGACCATATACATTACTATATGATAAACCCTGGTAATCATTGCGGCATTCTGCACAATCCCGCTAACCTAGCTTGCTCTAAGGTTAACAAGTTTGCCATTCATGTTGCTTTACACAGTTTCCTGGTACACTGTTGCCAGCCATGACACCATGCTTCTTTATGTTTAAATGTGGTATGAGTATGTAACCACAGCTGCTGCTCACTGAGCAAACATATAAACTCCATGTAGGCTTCACATGAAGTATACATGGAGTTTATGGAATCCCAGCCTTGAATCTCCAACAAACAATAACATGCTGGAATGAAAATGTATTATCTCTGGCATATGTTATTCTTGCATCCTTTAAGGTACACCTTGAGAATTAGATGGGCACCTTTAAATTCATCCCTATCCTGATTTGTTTCCTTCCTGGAGGCAGGAAGTGGCCTGTGATGGTTGTTTTTTTACAAGAACTAAGTTTGCCTTGTATACTCTATGAATAAGTGAATCTATTTATCTTAGTAAGCAGCCTCAGTGTTGTCCTAGCAATATCTAGTCTAGTAGTCATTTTATTAGACACTGAGAGGTATTTTAGATTGTGGATGGTTTTCTCTCTGCAGATAATTTTTTTTTTAAATTGTGGCAGGAAGTCAGATAAAACTGTGGGCAGTGATTGCAGTAGATACTGCCCAAAGCAGAATATATTTATATGATCCCCTTTTACTTAGATTTACCACAGTCAACACTGGGGAGTCATGCATATCACTCAAGTTATTTCCTCAAGAACTCTTGACATAGCCAAAAACTGGAAGACAAAATCAGGGACAATTTACAACTGCTACTCTAACCCACTTAAATTGTTAATAGAACAACTGGTCATGTATCAACATGCATTTGTCTAACAATAAGAAATGTGAAACTCATTTTTAATCCTCAGTGATTTACCAGAAAATCGAGGAACGAGCCAAGACTGCGCAGCAACAATCAGAGATCTTTTTGTAAAATCAGGTACAGTTGAGATGTATTGTTTCCTGTATACCTCTCAACTTCCTTGTTCATGATTTCTGGACATAGCAAAAAATAACTGTGTACACAAACAGGGACATTTTTCACATATTATTCTAATTCACTTAAAAATTAAAAAGAACAAGTTTTACATTAACATGTAGTTTCTGAACAATAAGAAGTATGAAACTCTGTCTAGCATTATTGCCTTTCTGAAAGTTGTTTTTCTAGAAAATCTAACAATTATTAGGGACAGAACAAAAATATAAGAAATGGCGAAGAACTTTCTGAAAAAAACATGGCCTCAAGCTCAATGCCAAAAAGTGCATTGTCATCCACTTTGGTAAAAACTCTGTACCCATGAACTACAACATAGGCAGTAGTATACTTAACACCGAAAGTGCGATAAGAGACCTTGGGACACAGGTGGACAGTAGTCTCTCCTTTGAAAATCACATCACCACAGTAGTGAGGAAATCCTTCTATGTGGCTCACCTCACAACAAAAGGTTTCTCATCCAGAAAAAAAGAGGTAATTGTTCCCATCTACTCATCACTCATTAGACCCATTATAGAGTACAACGCCTCTTTTGGTATGTACCTCAGAAGACATCTACAACAACTGGAAAGGCCGCAAAAATACCTCACAAAGAGGATTACCGGCCTCAAACAGATGCCCTATGCAGACTGTCTAAAAAAACTCCAGCTTTACTCAGTCGCATATCGCCTACTCAGAGGTGATCTCTGCCTAACATACAAAGCTATGTCAAACCCAGAGCTGTTGGACATGCTCCACTTAAAGAAATCCCAATCCCTCCGAGCTACACGCTCTAGGGACCTAAACCTTGTCACCACAATAAACAGAACATGCTGGAGGGATAGATTCCTGTCCCTGGGACTTCCCATACTCTGGAATAAACTATCTATCTATATCAAACAAAGCTCCTCATTAGCACTCTTCATGAAAAATCTTGATGATTGGATGGGAAATAGGAAATTCACCCCGGGGCTCACCTCTGTGGCTCTGCTTGACAGTGGCACAGGAAAATAATTTTCTTCGGTGGCAAAAGCCAGGGTACCTTTTTGGCTGGGCTTGTATAGGCCCCAGGGCTGATAGCCTAGTACTTACCTATGAACCTATAAACCTATAAAATCAAGATGTTGCAAAACATGCATTCTGCAAGCACATGGCACAAACACACACACATGCACACATGCACGCACACACTACTTGCTCTCAGCTACACACCCACATTCACACACATATACATTCACTCTTACTCATGCACACCTGTATTTGTGCATGCACACATACATAAGTATTGAAGTCAGGAGTATGACAGACATCTTGTTAAAATTCTTTATCTGGTTAAAATCAATCACTCAGTTTTGTTTCCAGCCTAGTCATTTGCAGTATTAATTCCTCAACAAAGTAAGGGCTAATCACAGCTCACTATCATGACATACTTAAACTATTTCTTTAACATGAACCAGAAGTGTGTACAAATTGCTGACTATCTTCTGATGACTACATATGTCTCCTGACAACTGTGTTGTGGCTTGCCTGCATTTTTTGAAGGGTGTAAGTGCAAAACTTTAACGTCTGACATTTCTGACTGCAATCCTCACTGACTTGCCAGAAAATGAAATATTTTAGGAGGGAAAGGAAAGACATGGGGCAAAATCGGGAAGGTCCTGCAAATATCAGGGGTAGTTAAGAAGTATGTTTTCTCCATGTGGGACCTTTTGATGTATTGTGGGAAAGCAAAGCAACAAAATACATTTCATTATTTTTTTTCTTTTTTTCTTTGTAAGCAATCATGCTGTCCAAACTGCATCTGCATCTCTGTTTGGCAGCAAATAACAGCAGTAAGATGCAGATGAAGGCAGGACCAGCTGTGCATTCTTCCTTTTTTTGTCCTTAAATCGCAAAACATAGATTCAACTAATATAGTAGAAAATGAAGATACAATCTTGTTTTATTGGGCATCAAGCTTGTTTCTATATTTTCTACTCTTTTAGTTGAATAAGTTTTTTTTTCAACCATTGTGTCAGTTGAGGACATATTCCATAAGTCTGTGGAAATGGGAGGGGGGCGCTCACTCCCCTCCCCACTCTATAGCTCTGGTGTCCTTGAAAGAATGGCATTTTGAATTAGTGTGAAGCAGACACAGAGAAGGAAAGGATTCTGCAGAAAATTCTAGCAGTCATTGGATTTTACACAAAATTTGTGATTACATGGTAAGAAATTCCACAGTATTGGGCCCTTTATGAAAAAGTCAGTTTTACTTGCAAATTGCTTGGTTATGGAGATTACAAATAAAAACATTCTGAGTGTCTTGCGATGTAGAAAGAGTTTTATGGCAAGTATCTCTAGAAAGCTTATTAACAAATGAAGAAAAAATCAAGTAGGGAAAAAAATCTGAAAAGTAAGATAGAATGCAGCGTCAGCAGAGTCAGAAGTCATACTTGTGCATGTAGTTAAATGACCGTATGTAGTGTTGTCCAATGATTAACCAGGTATATGCTTGCAAGGTTTGCACTCTCTGTGCAGTGCTTGCACTTTAGTGCATACCCTCTTTAATCTGCAAACATTGAAAATAGATATAAAGGATCTTGAAAAGTAAATACATCCAGCCAAAAAAATATGGACACCTAATTAACATAAAATTTGAGTTCCAAATAGCACATAATTCTCCCTACTTTTAGTAGGAATGTGGGATACTACTCATAAACATAAGTTAAAAAAATTGAGAGTGATAAAAATAACACAAACATATAAGCACATTATGAAAGACACATAATAAGAACTGTAGATTTGAATGGCAAAACTCTACCTCACAAATTCATTTATTTTTGCTTCTGGAAAAGGATATACAAGATGTGGGTCTTCTTTCTTTAACAGCAGTAAAAAAATCCAAAGCCTGGAAACTTTGAGGTAAAATGCATTTATTCCAAACAGGAAAAAAATCACAAAGCTTTCGGGATCAACCCTTCATCACTTTTTGTCAGTAACACTTTACCTGTATATGTATCTTTAAACTGAAGTACTTACTACAACTGTGTCATGTGATTAGTTTTATGGCTTGAATTTACTATTTATATGAAGGCATTTGATTTCTTTTTTTACACAGATGAAGCCACCAGGCTTTGAATTTTTTTACTACTGTTTTGTATTTTGTATCCTGCCTGGTTTACCTACGTGCTGTCTATTTCTTTGGTCTTCTTTCTTTAAATCATTGCTGCCACTAGTAAGTTGGGCATGTAGTGTGGTTTTCTACGTGTGCTAAACAGCTTCAAAAATCTTGCATGATGGGAGATTCAGAAAATTGTGTGAAAATTTAAACCAAGCCAGAGAATACGGACATACCTCCAAAAATATATACATCATGTGAATCCAACATGTAAACAGGAACATTCTTCCAAAATAGGTATAACTGAGAGGTCTGGTTTGGTGCCTCGAGCAATGTAACATATTTGTGGTATTAGAAGGGAAGTCGACAGAGAAGATCTGGTGTCTAATGTCGGTAGCTAGTTATATACCAAGAGGTCTTTAATTGCTTTTTTTTTCCTAACAGATCACTGTAGGCAAAAAATGTAGAAGATACAAGTGAAGTTCTAGAAACTGAAATATCCCAAGTTTTCTGTCAGATAAGATATAATTTCTTGCAATCAGTCTGTTGTGATCTGAACTGAAGCAGTTTGACAGTTGTTCCAATATCATAACCTTTGTTATTTCAGAGTCAACTACCAGCTTTGTTTTGAGATAAGCCACTAAAATTGTGTCCATGGTTAAGACTTATTTGTTTAGTGATATACTGAGATGATCTGCACTAACAATTAAAATGATTACACTGCCTGCATAAAGGTTAAAGAGAACTTTGGAAGATTTCTTGGCAATGTAGTCATGAAAACTGAAAAGTGAGGCTAACACAGGTCTGACCCTTGTGATATGCCAACAGCAGTGTCAGTTGGACAAGACATTAGCACCTGACTTTTATAGCCATATTTCTTTTTTTTAAGTTAGTTATGTAAAGCAGTATCTAAGAGCAGTTTCAATGATCCCAGTTCTTTTATTACGAAACAATGGCTCATTGAATTCGAAGCCTTATGACACTCCACAAATACTGCACCTGTAATATTTCCTGTACCTAAGTTATGCTAGATAATGTTAATAGCTGATAGGAAAACCTAGCCCTTTTCCTATCAACTGTGTTAAGAAACAAAGAAACTGCCCTAAATTATCAAATGGTGATAGTAAGAAACATTTCCACAAAGTAAATGAGAATATGCCTAGAATAACAAAAATTGTAATATTTTAGCATTTATTCATATTAGAGATTTGTGTTGTTTTTTGATTAAATACTAATGACTTGGAAAAAAAAAAACATTTAAAGTTTTAGGTTTATTGTGAGTCCTTCATACATATCTAATTGTACCTGTATTCTGTTACCTCATACTAAACAGCAGGCCCTAGTCTTCAAGTTGTTGGCAAATATTTGCATGATCAGAGAGCTGAAAATCTTCACTTGCAAAATTTATGCACTGGTTGTTTGGGAATTAACTCAGCATCACTGACACAGATGTCACTACATCCCGATGACTGAGACTGTAACAGATAGAAATTTTATTGAATATAGCTTGAGGATTTGTTCTGTTTATCCTTATTTAGATACCCATTTATTAAATCTAATATCTCTCATTCTTGTTTCAGGACAGTATTGAGCTGAGGAATATCTGCTGCCATATGGTATTACAAACAACCACTGGGCTACAGTTTGACTCTGATCTTAAGGAAGGATTTCACTGTTTAAAGACTATTGTCACAAAGCTATTAGAGTCCATTTCTGCTATCCAGTCAGAATCTCACCATGCAGCTGCAGCTAAATCCACTCTGCAACAAATCCTCCGGTTGTTCCCTGATATTTAACATCCTTCAGCAAAGGAAAAATATGGAGGTGATAGGGCAAATATGTCTGGGGCTTTTTCAAATTAAATTGTGAGAAGTAGAAGCTATTGCATACACAATACTTGATTTTAATCAGTGTTTCACACTACTTGTTCAGCCACTGTGAGTTAATAATCATTGCTTGAAAATAAAATGCACTCTCAGATACAAATGCACTCTGCCAGCTATCTAATAGTTGTACGTCAATGTCGTGCATGTTACAGCTGGCCACTATTGATGAAACAAGTGATACAGCACATTTAAAATAATAAACTGCAGGCATTATGTGTCTCATGATGGAAACCATAAATGACTTGTCTCTACAAGTATCCCTCCAAACTATCAGAATTTAAATATATTTCCTAGTTTAGAAAAACAAAATACTGTGACAGTATTAATTGCATCAAAAATATGTTTTTTGTGTTCATTTTTTGTGTCTGACCATTATATACTGGTTTGTTACTGCTGGTACTTTTTATTTATTTTTCATTTTCTTTAAGTAGTCATTGAGACTACTGGATTTCTTTTTACTGAATAAAAGTGAATTTCAAGATGTGACACCAGTTTGATGTTGATTTTAGATTACAAGCAGCTGACATTTTTATTTATATTACTTGAGAAGATCTGTGAAGTTGCAGATAATTGAAAGCAGTGTTGGTAGCATAGTGGGAAGCATGCTTGCCTTTGGTGCAGAAGGCTGTGAGTTCTACTCCTCCACCATTGGATATATTGCTAATACTGTGCAATGCACTGTAAAGGGGGTGGGGTATTGCACTTCTGAGTGTGTGGTATCTGTTTTAGATGTTAAACTGAGGCTCCATCTGTCTGCATTAATGGTAGGTGCTGTGAGATCTTTTATATCCACTTGAGCTATTGAAGAGTAGGGGATCCTTTATTTATATACAAAAATAACTCTTATTTAGAACAGATTTACATATTTACAAACATTTACAAATGTACAGATATATAGATATACAAATCTCTTTACACATATTCATAATTTTCTTTACAGTCATACTAAATTTTCAGCCCTATTAGACTCCCCTCCTTTTTTTCCATAACCACCATCTAATTTTACTTAATATTATTGTTGAATCCATTTACCATTAAATATAATTTAATTTATTATTTTATTCCATGTAACACATATACAGTAAACTTTCAATTAATTGGAACTCAAGCAACTGGCAAAAAAAAAAATTGAAGAAATACAGTAAAATTTTCATGTGTCGCACTTTCTGTCCCCCCCCCCCCCCCGCAGAAACAACTTACATTTTTTTGAGTTTTAGAGTTTTAAAAATGAAGATAGGAATAAATTCCCCTCTCTCCTTAACCCGAAAGCAAGTCAAACCAAACAAATAATATAGGGTACAGTATTAGTCAGGCCTATTTTTAATAGTAACTCTCAAGCAAAAAGAAACTACAGTTATCCGGCATCTACCAGTCTCCATGGGTGCTGGTTAACAGAGTTTACTGTAACTTAAAATAACTTTTTATCTAGTCTTTTAACATATTCTTTACTTCAGTTCTTTTAGTATCCTTACGTAATCATATCCATATTTATTTTATTCACTTCTTTTATATCTTGAAAAAAATGTTCTTTACATAGTTTTCTCCATAACTTTTTACTCTTTTACATTTCAGAAACACGTGTTCTGTAGTCTTTTCTTCTTGACAATGTAAACATAAGAGCAGAGCCAATAAACCCTACACAGTCTACTAAGACCACATTTAGTGTCGTGCAGACATGGTATACACTGTGGTATACTAAGTGCAACATAAGTAGCTGAACTGCATGCCAATCAACCAATCCAAGATGGAGGAGCTATTCAACAAGCTATAAAGCAACCATGTAGACTCAGTGCTGATTTTCCCTGTGAATTCCAAAACCCATTGGAATACAGCCACTAAAAGGAGTCTGCACAGAAAGAATGTTAGGGGCTGCTGTTGCTTTAATTCATGTGTATATGCAACAGGCTGAAGTCTATGTTGCTGCTGGTACTAATAGACCATGGCCAAGAAGGAGAAGAGTTTTAAAACCCCTTCTAAATTATCTCAGTTTGCATGAACTGGAAATTGTAGAGTGCTACATGATGGATAGAAACACACTACAGGAACTCTGCAACCTCTGTCATCCTCATCTCAGACCCAGGGCAAACTGAGGGGAGCCAATACCAGTGGAGACAAAGGTATGTGTAGTCCTTAGACTTTAGCCACAGGAACCTTTCAGTGACCAGCAGGGGATATGCTGTGGGTGTCACAGGTATCTGCATCCAGAATCATCCATTGATTCCTGAATGCTATGCTCCAACATGCCAGTGACTACATACATTTTCTGTGACTCCTGAGGACAGAGCCACAGATATACAGGAATTTTATCCTGTAGCAGACTACCCTGAAGTACTGACTGCCATAGATTGTACACATATAGAAATCAAGGCACCACCTGGGGAACAGGGAAAGATCTATATAAATAGAAACGGCTTCCACTCAATTAACTGCAAAGCTGTGTGTAACACTAAGGGAATCATCTTGAATGTGTGTGCTGGCAGCCCAGGCAGTTACGATGACTCACATCTGGCACACCTCCTAACTGTATCAGATGTTTGCTAGGGATGATATCCCACAGGGTCATTTACTGGGGGATGCAGGTTATGCACTGGAACCCTGGCTGATGACTTCCATTATAAATATACACAAACCCACTGAAGAACATCATAATGAGGCACACGCTTAAACCAGAAATATCATGGAGCATGTGTTTGGGCTGCTGAAGTTGCGGTTCAGCTGCCTAGATACATCTGGGGAAGCCCTGCAGTACAATACACGTACTGAAATCTTCACTGTCTGTGCCATGCTTCACAACATCCTGAGAAAACAGCTTTAGCAGGATCAACAAGGGGAAGGGGCACACATCACACCACCAATGGTGAGGTCACCACAGCCACATGCAGGTGAGGAGTCAGGGGGGAAACCAGCAGCTGCTGTGGGTGTACAGACATAGGCATGCTCAATATGTCCTTGCATTGACTAAGAGACAACACATAGAACACTTACTCACCACCTAAGGGGCTAAAGCCTTCATCCTATGCACATACATACAGTATCATTGATGCTAGGCAATGCTCACAACCTTTACCTACCCATGTAATGGCTGTGTATTCCTAGCATCAGACAGACCCACCCCTGAACTAAAACTGTAGCAACTGCTGGATTTACAAGGTAAGTGTTGAACCTGGAGTATTAAAACAAAGTTGTGTAATAATATAAATGAATGGCATATCTTTGCATGCTATTACTTGGTAATGTAAGTAAGTAAGTAAGTAAAAGGCGAATGACTTCAACATGTGACAGCAGAGACTTATGTGAATACGTGTCCTCTATCAAGTAATAGGTCTTAGGCATCAAAGATTCACACATTCATACCTCTCAAAAGTACTGATGGTCCCTGAATGTCCTCAGTTTGGCCTCATACTTTTGTACTGGGAAATCATTAAAGAGAGAAGTTAGAAATTAATGAGACACATTTCAGTTTCAGACTTCATAACTCTCAGAAGATTCTTAAAAATACTGATGCAAAAACTGTTTGATTCTATTAACTAACTTTGTAAGAACAAAATATCTAAAAAGTCCTCCTATTGTTCAACCATTGTCACTTTTATTTACGGCTTGGTCCAGCTTTGGTGCTGTAAGAGTGGGGGAGGCATGTTCACATTACAAAAACTGGTAAGAAATCAGTATATTAGCAAAACAACATCACAAACACAGATACACTAAGCATTAAGTCAGCTATGCACCCTGAACATCAGACACCAAGCTTATGTATCCCTGAATCCAAAAGATAGCAAACAGGGATATGGCACAGTTATCACTTGCACAGGGTGTTGTGGGGGGGGGGGTGGCAGGAGGGCTAGGCTGACACAAAAGGTAATGAGTACATGTGAGTAAGAAAGAGAAACAGGCAGCTATTTGGATAAAGTAGCAAATGGCCACTGAGCCAGAATGAGCTTTAAGCTTCATGGCTGAACCATGTAACTGTTGTGTGTGTCTGGATGGGCCCTCCAGGTGAAATTGGTGCGTAAGTGTTTGCCAGAACACAGACAAGCTCTGTGCTAGCTCTACATCTTGGTATGTCAGACAGGTATGAGTCATGCATGGTTGAGGTGGCATTTCATCATTGTCGTACCCGACCACAAGAACTGGCTCTGCCAGGAGTTGCACTGGCATGTCCATGGCCAGATGCACTGCTGCTACCTGAATGTGACTGATTTCTGCTAGATGAATTCTCTTCATGAGGATGCCCGGGATCATAGCCCCATGGCCTTCCATGTCTGGGTGCAGACACTCCAACCACTGATGGAGCAGTGGAAGTACTGCCACTGTGGAAGCATGATTGGGCATGGCCAAGTTTTTACCATCAGATGATATATCTGACCTAGGCCTATGTGGATGCTGTTTACTTCCCAGGAGATATTCCATCACAGACACTGCCTGTTCCAACATGTCATTCATCTGATCCATTGAATCGGCAACATGGTGGAAACAGTCCCACATGCCAGCCTGTGTCACATCTACAATCCTAAGCATTTCTCAGAAGGAGTTATTGGAACATGCCTGCACCTCCATGACAAACATATGTCAAGTGGCATGGAAAGACACACCTGGATCAGGTTGAAGATGCACAGTAGGCCTCCTCCAAGCATCCCTAACAACCTATCTGCATGGCATCTCACTCACGCTATGGCTAGAGTCAACAGGGACTGAAGCCACAGTAACCACACTACCCCAAATGAGTGTCTCACCCTCCACCTGTTCAATATCTTAGGGCTCACTGGAATGGATTGGCATAGGCCTACTGGCTGTGTCCAATGCAATTACAGGGGATGGATGAATGCCAACCTCAGTGTCAGATTTAACCACTACACCCCTTACTGTTCCTGTGTTTAGCCACCATCATCATCAGTCTGCCGATACTCTCACATCAGGTGGTATGAGTCATACACTTCCACTGACATGATCACCTGTGATAATAAGCAACAAACATAGCAAAGAAATGAATTCCTACACAATAGTCCAATATATGCAAACAAACTAACAGTGGTGCCAGTATTACAGACAACACAATACACACACAACAGTCCTGACACTGACACCATACATATGGATAAAATAAATATTTCTTTGAACTGCTCATCAGTACTGACATAAAAATGTTTGGCTTACCATGTGCAGATGATTCCAGAATTCCTATGGGGGATAGTCCTGGAAGAAGTTAAGCAACATTTAAGGGCACCATCATCACAATTAACAGTAACAGAGGGTTAAAACTGTTTGCCCCTTATATGTCCACTGATGATCCTTTTAACAAAAATTTGGATGACACATCCACCCCAAGCCCATGTGTAATCAACCAGAATGGGTTGTTAACTGTATCAATCTACAACTATCCCCCCTTCAAAAAAATTATGTTAAACAGAACTTAAGTATTGCTGTCAATATTGTACTATACAAGAAATATTTAACAATTGAGATAGGTAAGTCTACCTGGAAGCTCCCCTGGGATATACTTCTTCTCTCTGAAACAGCAGCACCAACATCAATTACATGCTGTTGTTCGCTTTCTACTGAGCTCTCTGGATCCCTGACAGTGGACAGGAACTCTTTATTTGGTGTCAGTGGTGGCTCTGTAGCAAGCTCCCTTGGTAGCTGTCCATTCACAGGTCACTGCTGCTGCTCTCCTCCGGGCCAATGAATCATGCTAGTGGCCCTATGATGCACTTGACCATATGCCCCGTTCTTTCCACCTACAGCATTTCCATCATCCACTATCTGCTTCCAAATTTGCATTCTTCCAGACATATCTCCACATCATCTCATAAGCAGAAAGGCACCATTCTTAGGGTCACTGAAGGGGGGGTTTGTGGTGATTGGGATACCTGTGTGCCATAGTCCCAGGTGACATACAATACAACAATAGGATAATGCACATAAGTATCACATAAATAAAAGTTCTGCTTAGATATAACAAATAAAAGGTGTTTTATTTCAATATTACCCATGGAAGAAACAAAAACAGTCAAGATTTTCAAATATAAAAAAAGATTTCTGTGATTGTAACATATTACAGTCACACACAAAGTGAGGTTGGATCAAAATAAGGAGAGTTGCAATAGCAAAGCAAACTTCTGTACAAACAGTTTTGTTTGTGCCAACACAGAAATGGAACATGGCTCACCACCCCCAAAACAACAGACAAATGCAAAATTTTACTAACAAACCAAAAGGAATAAAACAGTGAACTGCTACATGCGCTATCAAATAAACTGTCCCAAAAATGTGTAGACATTTACCACAGAACATTCAATTGTATGCAATTGCCAGTCACCTCTACTTGTGGCCAGCACTCCCCAAGAGGTGTCCCTGACAATATAGGACGTTTACAAGTCACTAAACTAACAATAGGAGAGTGTAAAGAGAAAAACAGTTAGAATATTAGCACTTGTGATGAACGTTAATAAGGATGTGCCTCTGTGAAAGTAAAATGCCCTGACAAAAATCCCTATGCCATCAATAAACTTATAAGAAGTATAGACAGATAAAAGTAGCATTTACTAATGCATATGTATATAAACATATTTTCTTAGTGACATGTGAGCATATCCAGTATATAACTGAAAAAATGCAATCATACTTTATCAAGATCAGTAGTCTTCTGTGCAGATAAATCCAAATTAATAGCAATTTCAACTCTGTTATCCAGATAAACAAGTCTCCACACCTTCAGATTCCCTAGCTACATGGATATCTTTTGTTAATGTAGATTTGGGGTTGTGAGCATGATTAAGATGCAAATAAGGTGAGAACTCATTAGAATTGCTGAATCCCAGATTCTTGCCTCTGTGTAGTACATGTAAATATAGTGGAGGCATTCCCTCAGTGTTTGTTGCTAATGGATTGCAACTGTGAATGATCACTGGTAGGGAGAAGGAAGATACAACAGCAGTTCAGACTCCCTTACCTCCAGTAGGTGTGTCAGCCAGGTTAGACTTACAAAGTGTTGAAGTAATTGTATCAATGTTTTAAAAGTAAGTAGGCAGCACACATTTCAGTTTCTGTTCAGTAACATCTAACCTCCCCTGCATTGGTGGAAAATTGTATATTACTGCCATTTAATATTCTCTGACATTTTAAGGACAATAATACAAAATGCCTTACAGAATGCATGTCTCAGATTACTGCTCAGATAAGAGAATATTTAACACCATACACAGATAAGACAGGAGCTACATTTCTGCAAGTAATAGTCGCAAATGGTTGTGTGATCACTCATTGCCCGACATCTGAAATTAATACACGTACAAACAACTGAGAAGTGTATGACTGTCATATGTTTTGTTAATAGTAAAGATGAAGTTGTAGTTGCTTGCATGCATAATGATTTTCATTCTCTGCTGCAAAGCTGTTTCTGTGGCAAAGTCAGATAAGACACCCTTACTGTGTTTTGAAAGTTCATTGGAATGAGAGTTCAAATCCATACCTGTGTAAAAACTTTCATGTGTACCAACATAAATTTTGTAGTGTTGTTTAATTAACAGATTTCTTTTCTTCCTTCCTCCTAATTTAACTAGTTTTTGTTATGGCCAGTATTTGTGTGGTGCTTGGCTTAGCACAAACAGGAGAAATGGAGAAACACAATAAATGCCATGTAAACATTAATCACATGGCTAAACAAATTTAGATTTACTTATCTTGTTTGTGTGATGCTTACCATCGAGCAAACCTGGACTGCTGGCCCACACAAGAAGCAGATAGAACACCTGCAGACAGGGTGTAAACATTCTAAATGTCAAAAAGGATACATTGTTACATTTTTTTACTTTTTATTGTTAAAACATGGTAAGGAGCATTGCTTGGCAACACACACAAGTTAAATATGCATAGGGAAATATCCAGCTGTTAAAAACTGGAACAGTCTCCAAACAATGGTAAAACAGGAAGAAATAATACTTGAAACCACTGTTAAACCAGAAGACAAGCCTTAAAGCAATTCTTTAGTGCTAATATAACTTTATTTTATGCTTTTGGCATTAGCAATAGACTTCTTCAGAAATAAATTACACAAAAATACATAAGCTTAAATACTTGAAATAAAATCATGTTAACCAATCACAATAAACATACAATTAAAAACACATCCAATGTTAATTGCCACTTTATTTAACCCTTTAACTTCTAAACCCCTATAGCCAACCAACAGTCCTTCAGAAAACATTTAATATTTATGGGGTCATTTAAACCTGGTGGTTTGTCTACCTCTAATCTTACTTGCCATTCAGTTTCTCTTTGCTCTACCTGATTTTTATAATTCCCTTCCCTTAAATCATAAAGTATGTGTTCTACCATTGCAAAGATAAACTTATAATGATTGCACCTAATGGTATGTTTATATAGGGCATTATTTTCTTTCTTTGTTTTAATGTCATAAAGATGTTCTTTTATCCTAGTGCTCAACTTCCTAGTGCTCATTCCTGTATAGTAACCTGGACAGCTTAAACACAAAGCTATGTATACTATCCCTTTAGTCTGGCAAGTATATATTCCATTAAACCAGGGAAACTGACAACTAGTAAAAACACAAATATGAACCAGGAGACAAAGTACCCAATGATCCTTCCAAATACAGGAAAATCTTCAGTTAGTGACTGAACCAGAACCACCAGGTAGACAAAAAACAAGATCCAAAACCAACGTTTAATTGAAGCGCTTTTCGTTTGCTCAAGTGAGCAAACTTCTTCAGAATAAATTACACTCCATCACAATACTGTGTTTATATACAAAAATTACCAGTAATTAAGCACAATTAAGCACCACAATAATGATAAATTAACATTTAAAAATACAGGTTTGTATAACCAAATGTATAAAGCTAAAAATACAAACCTTAACATAACTAAAACTATGCAGCATTAATAAATACTTCATTAATAAGTAACCTATGCAATGGTTATAAAACTCAAAAGGTAATAGAATGTACTCGAACAGTTTAATTCTTACATAAGTAAACACAACAGACTATAGGATATACCTATCAAAATATAATATAATAAACATAAGACTACAAATCTTATGGAAAAGCAAGTCTGTCAGTAAAAACAAATTAACAACTAAATGAATAATCCAAATATAATAACATTATTGTTATTGGTGACCAAAAACGAAATAAAATATATTAATGAAACATGTTAAGTTCTATAAGGAGAATTGTAAAACCTGCATAAGTGGTATATAACCACATAAGTCTATCTTTTAAGACTAAAAATGCTTAATAAACAGGAAATAGAACATGCTTCATTTAAACCGGGGAAATGGTATGATTCCAACCTAATCTGCCACTGTAGTTCAAGTTCTAACAACTTTAATGCAGTTGGGCCCCCCTAGTGTCACAAACCACCTGATCAATCCCAATAAATTTAAACTGGTGGGTGGGGTAATCAAGAATATGTTTAGCAAGTGTGTTGGTAACCTTTAGCTTCCTTATGGCATACTGATGCTCGTAAATGCGTTCTCTAAACCTACGTTCGGTTTTCCCTACATAGTGGGCTGGGCAGTTTTGGCATTGTGCTAAATATATGAGCATCCTAGAGTTACAATTAAGTCTATGCTTAAGTTTAAATTCATACTTGCTGACTGTAAACCTATTGGATTCAATTATATATTTACAGTAATTGCAATTGTGACATTTAAACATCCCTGGGCATCTAGCAGGAGGTGGTTTCATCTCAAACAAAGATTTGAGGTTCCTAGCCTTCTTATATGTCACCTTCGGAGATGGTCCTAATTTCAATATATATTCCAGGTATTTCTATAGTGTACTATAAATGTTCTAACATCACATAGAACCCTTCATATATAAACCTACAAGCAGTACAATGTTTACAGTTAAAAGTGCCTTTGTTTTTGCTGGCATGTAGAGCCTCCACTTTAGTGTGGTCATGTAACATTTGTTTAATGTTACCATTCTTTTTATAATCAAAAAGGCTGTTTACCTAGGATGTCAGTTAGGTCTCTATTCCCTTCTATAATCTTCCAATTATTAGATATAATGTTTCTGATGTCTAGGATGACAAGTGAAGTCAATTACTTTTTGGAAGAGGTAAACTTCATTAGTGCCTTGTTTAAAGAAAGAGGCTATAGAGTAGACATGTTAAATAAAAATGCTCAGGAAATTATTTCCAAGAGAAACAAACAATTTTAACTCCTCTTAGTTAAAGGGCTTCAGCTAAAAGACAAAGGAAATTTTACAGAGGAAACAGCTAGGGCTAGACATGCCATAGAAATGTCTGTGGATAGTACTGATGTTAGAACATTTACAGTACACTACAGAAATACCTGGAAGATATACTTGCCAGATTAAAGGGATAGTATACATAGCTTTGTGTTTAAGCTGTTCAAGTTGCTATATAGGAATGAGCACTAGGAAGTTGGATAAAAGAACATATTTATGACATTAAAACAAAAAGAAAAAATAATGCCCTATATAAACATACCATTAGGTGCAATAATTATAAGACATTTCTTTTTGCAGTGGTAGAACACATACCTTATGATTTAAGGAAGGAAATTATAAAAATCAGGTGGAGCAAGGAGAAACTGAATGGCAAGTAAGATTAGAGACAAATAAACCACCAGGTTTAAATGACACCATAAATATTAAATATTTTTTGAAGGACCGTAGGTTGGCTATAGGAGATTAGAAGTTAAAGGGTTAAATAAAGTGGCAAGTAACAGTGGATATGTTTTTAATTGTATGTTTATTGTGATTGGCTAACATGATTTTATTTCAAGTATTTAAGCTTATGTATTTTTTGTGTAATTTATTTCTGAAGAAGTCTATTGCTAATGTTGAAAGGGTGAAATAAAGTTATATTAATGCTAAAGAGTTGCTTTAAGGCTTGACTTCTAGTTTAACAGTGGTTTTAAGTATTAAATATCCAGCTGTTATTTAACTATTCCCGTGGCAGGAAATGTAAGGGTAGGGTTGTAATACAGATGATCCTGGGTTCTAATACAGGGAGTGCAATGTATGTTTACTGTTGGGACAGTTCAATTTATAGCACTGTGCAGGAAAATATTTAATTGGTATTTTAATATTTCTGTGGCAACATGTGTAAGTGTAGGACTGCTATACACATGGTCCTGTGTTCTAAAACAGGAAATTCCATACATTTTTACTGTTGTTCAATTTCATATTATATTAAATATCACTTATAACACTTTATACATAATTATAAATAGTGTAGCAAATTATATGTATGAGGGATAAGACACCCTTACTGTGTTTTGAAAGTTCAGTTGTATGACTGAGGGTATACTGTCTAGTATGTTTCTATAACTATAATTCTGCTATCTGGACTTGGATGGCTTTCAGACTTAAATAAGAATTTACATTCACGGACCTTGTCCAGTCACACACATACATGGTTAACACCTCAGTATGTCATCTGTATTTATAAATAAATCATGAGTATGTCTGAGAAGGACTTCTTCTGTGGCAAAGATGGAAAATCACAGCTGTGGAAGAAAATATTTTGTTCATTATGTGTAGTTTTGAATCCCACACTGTAAAAATAATTTTTATCAGTGTATAAATCCCAACCAAACAGGTATCAGGTCATAAAATTTGTGCTCCCAATGCATGTCTGCAAAGTTAAATCACCTAAACTTTACAGCAGCAGACATCCCTCAAACTAATGTCAAGTGTCAGATTAACTTTCCAGTTTCCAAAATTGCTTTACTCTCTGTTTGGCACTGTTGCTCTCCACTTAACATTGTGCAAATGTGGTTGGCATCTTTGCTCATGTTTGTACACTACCAGTAAACATGGTAACAGGATCTGGTGGGAAATCATTATTTGCTATTGCACTGCTTTGAGGTTAGACATGTCTGTGGTTAGAGGGAAGGTGCCAAATGTAGGGCACAGAGGTGGGGTGTTCAGGAGTCCAGAATCTTTACTGGACTCCTGGTAAAGCACCACAGCCAAAGGCTTTTGCAGGGGGACTATATCAGATCCCAATACAAGTCTGAGGCTTGGAATAGTCTGTCCAAGGCTTTTTCTAGTGCAACTGGCCTCCCATGCTCTGTAGAACAGCGTAGGCACCACTCTAACAACTTAAAAAGGTGCAAGAGGGATACACTCAATGAGTAGTTGGATGAGTTCCGAACTAGCAACATCCCACAGTTGTGTAAGTATCTCACAAAGTAATAAGCCCAACTCGGTTCAATTAGTCAGGAACTACGAAACACTGCAGTAAAATTTCTTTTATTGTAAAAACAAGCACCAAATAGAGACGGTATTAGTTGTTGAGCGCTTTCATCTAGTAACTCTAGATTTCTTCAGAACATCAAACAAGGTGTGTCATACACTTTAAATACCTTATTTGCCCGCCTTTTTCCAAATGCAATACCCAATTACATACATTTAACCCTAAATATACCATTTGCAATGAAAAATACATCTCAGGCTGGATTAACCTACAATTCTGCCTTCAATCTAACACAAGCTGCAATATAATAAAACTTTAAAAATACATGAATTTGCACAACTGATTAATGTTGGTGCTCTATATATATCTACTGGTTTAATCTAAAAAAAAGAAATATATAATTCTTAAACTAGAAAATTTGATTCTTAAATAATGCTATAAACCTACCCTAACAATAAAACTAGTTTGTAATTACAATTGCAAATGGTATATTTAGGGTCAAATGTATGTAATTGGGTATTGCATTTGGAAAAAGGCGGGCAAATAAGGTATTTAAAGTGTATGACACACCTTGTTTGATGTTCTGAAGAAATCTAGAGTTACTAGATGAAAGCGCTCAACAACTAATACCGTCTCTATTTGGTGCTTGTTTTTACAATAAAAGAAATTTTACTGCAGTGTTTCGTAGTTCCTGACTAATTGAGCCGAGTTGGGCTTATTACTTTGTGAGGTACTTGGTAGACTTCAGGAACCTTGGCGTAAGTTGTGTAAGTATGCTAAGAAAGATAATTTATAATACATAGAAACCTAAATTTTGGCAAGGCTGGTTTGCATAATGCTTTTCTTTTCTTTTCATTTCTTTCTTTTCTTTTGTTTTCACAGCTAATTCTGAAAATAGGTAGGCCCATGCTGAATGTCTAGAGAGACTGAGGGAAGCAAGTGGTTTGTAAGCAACACAAGAGAGGTATTATTGTAGCTTTAAAATTAAAAAAGTTTCATTTTCTATAAAGTAGTAGCAAAGTAAGCATGCATATCCTAGCTGTAAAAGCAAGTATGCATGCATCAGTCTGTAGCACAAACCAACTTTAGAAGTCAAGTGTAAGACTATAGTCAGACGTTATAGGTTCAAATACCATGAGTAACAAGTATAAAATAGTGCAATCCTTTAATAATGTTACATAAATTAAATTCTACACAAGTGGCATACGTGCCCTGCTGTTAACTTTAATGTGTATAATTGGACCAAGCATATGTGCAATACCTGTACATTGCAAGGATTACTTTGAGCAGTCCATAATTCTAGTTTGTAGTTGTTAGGATGTGTAATTAAATTTAAAACTTCAGATAGAACAGTTGTATTAATGTGATAATGCATTGCATGTCTCATATGATGATACTAGTTTTACCTCTTTTTTTCTGTCACCTCACCTGTTATCTCTTTTTCTTATTTTCTATTATGTGTCTTCAAAATATCTCCATGTCACCTGTCTGTAAGAAATCACTAAATGTTTCACAGCACAAGGGATAAGTCCAACCCTAGTGGCTCAACCTGCCCCCACTACACCGGCTCTGGCACCGATGCCCAGCATATCTGGGACCCAACATAGCAGTACTGCCTTTGCTGCTCCTATACTAACTGTGCCCTCAGGTAGCACTGCCCAGGCAGCTGGTGTTGTGGTATCCTCTGGCAGTACTGGCGGAGGTGGTAATTTCATCACCCACCAGGAGATGCCAGGGTTGGTGCATAGTGTTGTGCACAGCACTATTGGTGTACGCCTATGCCAGATGGAGAGGCTGCTCTCCCTCATGGTCCATAGGAGGAGATGTCAAGCACTCCAGCAGCCATTGGAGTAAGGGAATGGTGATGACAGTTCTGCAGGTAAGGACTAGATTCTCACTGCCCCCATATTTGACGGGCATAGGTTTGTGTTGTCTCCTTCCTCATCCCAATTATAGTGTCCCCCCAACCTTTTGTGTCACTCACCAACCCTGTGTCTTGTTTTGTTTGTCCTGTTTGTTTGGATTTTCTTCTTCACCTACCCAACATATTTGACCAGAAAAACAACCTTCCCTTGCCCGGCATTCCTCTCTTACTGAAGTCCCACAAGAAAATGTTGTCACATACATAGCTGGCCAGTTCACATATGTGTCTTCTTCACATACTTGATTTGGTCCAATTTCCTATACAACATGATTGCATTGTTGTCACCCCTCTTTGTGGAGGTGACCATCCAAATTCAGCTAATATTCTGTAGATATTTACACATTACACTGTGGAAGAAATGGATAGCTATGGCTCTTTCCTGCCTCCCTCCTGCAGTTTTTTATATTTCTTTCCCTTTGTTCTTCCCCTACTTGCCCCCCCCCCCCATTTCACCAGTTTCCTATCTACCCCATTTTAACACCAATAATCTGGTCAAAAAATAGAATCACACACAACACACATAAGTTAGTTATACACCAATGCCAAGTGATAGCAAATGTCTCTTCAGTGGTGTTGTTACCACTGTGCAAGGCCGCTTAAACATTCTTGGCTAAGCTAACACACACTAAGACATGGTGAATGTAGTATAAATAATTATTTAATTGCATTATCACTACTTATGTAAGAGCATTACATACAACTGGATTTGAACCCTATATCATCTGGGCTCCAAAAGAAATGTTTCAATGCATTTACACCTGCTGCCACATAGTCAGCTTAAGCAGCAGGTGCGTTTCATACACTCACTACTGAGAACTCTCATAATGTTAGCAATGAGGCTTACATTTGTGCACCAGTTAACTATGCACAAACAGGGAAAGCAATAGAAATGTGTATCTTGCATGGGCAAACACTTTGCCAAATATCACACAAACTCCCTGTTTGGCAGTGTGCTATGCAAAATGAAAAATAACATGCATTACTTTTGTTTACTGTCCATTTAGTCTTCATACCATGAAACTACATGTGGAAACATAAAAACAATGAAGGCTCTAGCTAAGAAAATAAGGCATATTTACAAAGCAGCCCCCTGTTACCTCCCCTGATGTACTGCAACCTTGGTCTCTCAGTACTTGTTCACAAATATGTCAACTACACTGCAGAAATGAATAACAAATGTTGTCTTATACACCATGCGCATCTTTATAATGACAATACACATTCAGATTTTCCAGTACTTGTTGTAATGTGGACACCTGTTTACACATAGTTTGTAAAGCTGTCTCTTAAAGTATACCTGCACAAAGGAAACACAACCACCAAATAATACACATTGCACACTCAATTTGGTAACATGCAGAGCTTTAATATCTTGACAGTTGGACATGGTTAGCTATATATTTCATGCAAGCCACCCAACATCTTCACTGCATCATCCATTGCTGATGTCATCCACTAGAAATTGTTCTGCAGCCTTGTAAATGTCACACGTCTGCCATGGTGCTTGCATAAAGTACTGAGTTCCCTAGTTGGTAGGGTTCTCTTCTCACTGCAGTCAGCTGCAGTGTGTGTGTGTGTGTCTGTCTGTCTCATCATAACAGTATAATTGTGTATCCTGCAGTTACCACTCCAATCCCATGGATTGACAATATTTTGACACTTGCACATGCCCACATGCACACATACATTTCATGCAGGCCTCCCAACACCTTTTCTTCAACATACACTGCTAATGTCATCCACTATTAATTGTCCTGCAACCTTGTAAAAGTCAGATTTGTGCCATGTTGCTTGCATAAAAATATGGAGTTCTGTAGTCTGTATACTTAGGTAGGGGTTCTAATCTCACTGCAGTCAACTGGGAAAAGTGTGTGTGAGTGGGTGCAAGTGCATAAATGTGTCTATCTAGTCAGAAGAGAATATGTGTGTATCCTGCAGTTACCACTCCAATCCCATGGATTGCTAAAATGTTGACACTCGCACATGCCTACACATCCATTTCATGAAGGCCTCTCAACATCTGCTCTCCAACTTTGACTACTGATGTCATCCATTATAAGTTGTCCTGTAGCCTTGTAAAAGTCACACTTGTGCCGTGGCACTTGTGTAAAATACTGAGACCTTTAGTAGGTGTTTTTAGGAAGGGGTTCTATTCTCACTGCAGTCAACTGGGAGGTTTGTGTGTGTGTGTGTGTTTGTGCATTTCCTTGATTTTGGTGAGAGCATTTTACACCAGCATGTGGGATATTGCTATTACCATCTTCTCTTCACCAGCCACTGCTGATGCCATCATCTCCAAAGTATTGTCTGACACTCTCCAAGTCAGACTTGTGTTGTGGTGCTTGCATTAAATACAGAGTTCTGTAGTCGGTGTACTTAGATAGGTAGGGGTTCTATTCTCACTGCATTCAAGTGGGGTATGTGTTTGTGCACTTGCTTCACATTAGAGAGAGCATTTTATACTAGCATGTGGGCACTGCTATTACCATCATTATCTCACCATACTCTGCTGTCATCAGCTATAACTGATTTGCTGATGTGCAGTATTTCCATCAGTGCAGGGTCAGAGACTGGCCTGCAGTCCAGGCACAAGTCACCTCATCCTATATGATACAGATTACTGTGACAGAGCTTTCAGTCTATCTACATACACCATGCCATGATTTGTAAGCCCTGTATTTTCTTGGTGGGAAAACCCTGGGGCCTCTCCAGCTGCTGCAAGTGTCTGGTGAGGTACTTGCAAAAGGGAACATTATACTCTATTAGTGTTCTGATGAGGATCGAGCACTGTGCTGTTATAACATCTTCAGATCTGGATAGGATGACCTGACTTAGGAGGTGCACAATGTAGCCTTTCCATACCACTGAAGAGATTTGGTGGTGAAAGTTCAGATTACTATCTACTTGTGTTCACAGGTCTTGCGCTACTGGGTTAGAGCATGGGAGGTGTTGTCAATACTGTCATTAGCAGTGAATCCCACTTTGCAGAAGGCAAAATTAATGACACATGTTTCCATTTATTGGCTTTGGCACCAATTGTTTGGCTGTGTTAGCCTTCTTGTAATATGTTAGCATCACCGAGGGATTCAATGATTGCACTCAATATGCAATAATTAGCAAACTTGGTAAGCTAAAGGCTATATACCTTAGCCTGGACTGTCAGGAAATAGATTCCAAACAGTAAAGGGCCAAGCACAGATCCTTGGGGTATGATAATGGAGACACCTCTACTGGTAGAGATTGATTCACCAACTTTCACAGCATGTGTTCTGTCGGTGAGTCAGTTGGTTAACCATCTAGTGACGTAAAGGTTAATCTCCAGCTGGAAAGTTTCTCAATGATATCTGAGAAGGTGATTGTGTCAAAAACATAGGCCAGATCAAGATAGGCAGCATGCACTGTCTTACCTTCATCCAGGCCTATCACACAGAATCAATGAGCTGTGACAACATCACAGATTGCCTATAGTATGACTCAGAACATACACCTACCTGACGCAGTTGGATCCACTCTTCAACACATCCTCCAGGTGGAATATATTCCCATGGAAAGTTGTACATCAACATGTATCCATCTGAGTAGGGGGTAATGACACCTGATGCATGCATGTATAGACACATCCTGACTCTCCTCATCTGTGAGGTAGACCAACATGTAGTTATGGACCTTTTCTAAATGGACACTGGTAATATCTTGGTTGAGTGCAAAAGACATGTATGGGTTGTTCATGCTACATCCATGTCTGTTATTCTGATGAATGTCCTAAAGAAGGTCATTGAGAGCATGCATGATGACAGCACTATCATCCTGTGGAACCTGAGCAGGCCAATGCATTTGACACAACTCCACACTGAGGTATTAAGTCAACACTGTCAGAAATGGCCAAACAGCTGTCTGGAGGTCTGTAGATTGTGGGCAATCATTGACTCCAACTGTGATATTAGTACAATCCAGACAACATCAACACACCAAAGATTGCTGCCACAGCCGTGACAACACATGAGATGAAACCAAACCATGGAGGATCTTTTACATTATGAAAATCAATGTATAACCCAGTGATAATGTAGACATCACACCCCTATGAGCAGACCAAGTGGTATGTGACCTGTGTCCTGGGGTAGATGGCACATGGAACATCCACCAGCATATACCCATAGTGGTGACTACTCCCTTGTATGTAACACAGCTCCTGCGTATGTGCAGGACATCCACATCAAAGGCCATAATACCTCCATAGTTCACAGTCTTCATCACACCAATAACTGAGTACAATGTACCCTTCCTCATGTCTCTCCCTACACATCTTCGATAATGTGTAACTGAAGTGTACCACCTTTGCCACAGTGAGCTCTCACGCATCCTTATTGGCGATACCTAGGTATTATTTTTGTTGCATAAACATAACAGTCTGATGGTACAGAACCCCCATCAAGGTTTATTCTAGGTGCATGTGTGATACCTGTTCCAGTAATGCACACAGTACATACATAGCTGTTTAACAACATTGATGGTATGACTCAGATTTGTGATAGTGTGGATTGTGCCATATATATGACATGCACATCAGTCAACTATCCTGGATTTATCATAATGTCACATACAGGTATAGCAGTGTCCTTCTCAACACCTCCAGCAGATGTTATAGTGTCAGGACTATGTGCTTGATTACCCTCATAAATTGCTGACATGGCATAATAGTTGTAGAAGTGTGTTCATGCAGAACCATCTTTGATCAGTCAAAATCACATATGTTATGTCAGAGACATGGGATTACTGGTGTTATCATTCTGATATTGCCCCTGATTGTGCATGCGTATGTTTACTGCTGTCCACGAGCCTGTAACTGTGTCCCACTTGGTGGAGACCTCTACTGACATTACAGACATATTCAGGCAAATCAGTTTGTGCATCTTCACAATATGCATCTAACCCCAGTTGTATATAACATGCCTGATAGATGTCCTCTTCATTGTTCATGTCAGGGTGCTTATATCACAAAGACATCTTCTCCATTTTTAAGTCACCTTATCTGACAGTCACATAATATACATTTTCACTGTGCAGTCCATAGTGCACCATGTAGATATGTGATTAGTGTTCCTGCTACAACTGTCTTTCATTTACATGCCCTCATCTGCTATATGTTACAATGTTTCACCTGTCCTCTAGCCCTGTGTTCATTCCTATAATTCATCTGTGTGTCCCTATTCACTCACACACACTTCCCCTGACTGTTTATTTTAAATGGCAGTCCATGTAACATTACAGATCATTTACACAACTTTTGTTCAGAATGTTTTAAATGGGATTCCACAATACTCTGCACTGTATACACTGTCCTGTAATGCATTTGGACCATATACACTGCTATATTATTAACCCTGGTAATCACTGTGGCATTCCGAGCAATCCAGCAGACCTAGCTTGCCTGTAGGTAAACAGATCAACATATATGCTGCTATCCGTGTTGCTTTACACAATTTTCTGGCTGGCACCACTGTTGTTAGCCACAAAACTTGCTTGTTTACATTTAAACATGGTGCATGGCATGAAAATGTAATTAACGCTGCTGCTCACAGCGCAACTACGTAAACTGTGTAAGTTTCGCGTAAAGCCTACACTGATTTAATTGAATCCCACTGATATTCTTTCACTTTTCTTTTTATATGGCATATTTTATTTTATTGGAAATGTATCTATTGCCAGTCTTCACAAAAAATCTTGACATTCTACTTTATGATTACACCATTTGCTTCTTATTTTTATAGCTCTACCTAGACATATCATGTAAGGCATACTACCACTTCTACTACTAACTCTCACCACTCTAGCCTACACCACATCCATACACACTAACACACCATTAAACAATGCCTTCCACATAACACATATTTTCACACATATACAAACTCACACAAATGTTATCACCTGCTCCATATTATTTAATGACAGCTCAGTATTTCATATATACAAAACACACACCACATGACCTTTCACAAGACAAATATCTTGTAGATCTAATACAGAGCTAGCACACCCAATTAAACTCAAACTACTCTTAGAAAATGGCTACTAATCTCAGGGGACATACACCCCAACCCAGGTCCATGCAATACCATACTCTCAAACAAACAGACATCAGACCTACTTATTATTAAACTTAACTCTAGGAGTATATCTAACAAACTACATGACTTACACGCATTCATAGCCCACTACTCCCCTGATATACTAACCATTACTGAGACCTGGCTAAAACCCAGCACCCAAAACGAAGAAATTCTCCCCTGAGGATATAACATCCTAAGACTAGACAGAGGTACAAAGAAGGGAGGTGGAGTTGCAATTCTAATTAAAAACACACTTAACATCCAACCTCTGCAAACCCCTCTACCCAAATTTCTGAAAGCTGAAACATTAGGCGCAGTTTTATCTCTAAACAACACAAAGAGAATCAACATTCTCTGTAGTTACATCCCTCCAGGAAACAACTCCCATAATCGAGGAAATCTTACAATGGGCTACAGCCGACCTGCCTCAGGAAACTATCCTACTAGGCGACCTAAATTTAGACTGGGTAGCCTGCAACTCTAACAATCCCTCCAACCATATTAACTTATTTGGATTCTCACAACTCATCCAAGAACTCACTAGAGTGGACAGGAAATCCAAAAAACAATCAATCCTTGATTGGACTTTAGTAAACTTCCCCAAACAAAATTACCAAGTGGGCTGTCTACCTGATGAGATTAGTGATCACCTCCCCACATTCCTCCTTCATAAACATGTAAACATACCCAAACCCTTAGTTTATAAGCAAACTAGGGATGAACACAAAGTAAAGCCACAAATTCGTAACAGTATGTTAAAACAATGTAACTGGCATCCATTACAAACTCTACAATTAGACCAGTCAGTTGAGTTCTTCAATAGTACTTTTATAAATGTCCTTAATACAGTCGCACCCATTCGAAAAATTAGAGCTAAAGCAAACTATACCCCTTGGCTAACTAGGAGCACAAGAGCCTTACTAAAGTCCAGAGATAAAGCCTGGAAGATCTGGAAAAAGAATAACACTAGCCTAGACAGACAAAACTATTAACAACTTCGGAATCAGTCCAAAAAACAAACAAAACTTGATAAATAGAACTACTTCCTAGGTATCCAAGACAAACACTCCAAAAATCCCCAAAAGATTTGGCAAGCTATCAATTCCCTACTAAAACCCAGCAAAACTACCATCCCAGCTCCCAACACCAACACCAATAATGACAACATAACTTCTCAATTTAGTCATCACTGCCATTATCTACCCAGCTATCCAAGAATAACTCTATATCCACCCCCACCACAAGTCACAATAATATACCTTCCTTTACACTCTCACCTGTACCAAACTCTGTAATTAAAAAACTACTCTTAAAACTGAAACCTACCACTCTGGCACCCGATGGTTTACCCGCTAACTTCCTAAAAATAGCAACTGAATACTTAGCTTACCCTGTCTCAATTCTTATCAACCGCTCCATACAGGAAGCATACATCCCTCAACTATGGAAAGCCTCATATATTATCCCTCTTCACAAAGGCGGCAACTTCCATGACCTATCAAACTACCGCCCCATTGCTATCCTATCCCCCCTATCTAAGCTCCTTGAGAAATGTATTCACACTCAAGTGATGCACTTCTTGAATTCACATAATCTCCTCTCCATCACACAGCATGGCTTCTGCCACAACCATAGCACAACTACTGCACTTCTCTCTTTTACTAATCAGATTAACCAACTTAGAAACAACAACAATTTTGTATCAGTTAAATTCTTAGATCTCTCTAAAGCATTTGACATGGTCTCACATACCATACTTTTAGACACTCTATCCTCCCTGTCCTTTGCCCCCTCTACTACTGCCTGCTTCAAAAACTATCTATCTGACAGGAAACAATCAGTCCAATAGCAAGATGTGCTATCACAAGGCTCAATATTGGGACCACTACTATTCTCCATTTCCAGCAACAAACTACACACTTCCATCCAGCATGCATCACTTATACAGTACACAGATGATTCAATACTAATCTGCTCATCCCCATCCCTAACCACTTTACAACAATTTACCCAGTAATCCTTCAGCTGCATGGAAAGATGGATCACTGACATCCAACTTATCCTAAACCCCAACAAGTTCAAATTACTTCTATTTACCCCAACAATTTTAAAATCTCTCCTCTTTCCTTCACTATCACCTCCAATAATGGCACTGCAATTTCTCCCTCTCCCCACACTAAGCTCCTTGGTGTAGAAATAGATAAAACTCTTCACTTTGATGTCCATATTTCTCAAACCATCAAAAAAGTATATAAAAAATGGGAACTCTATACAAACACAAAAACTTCCTACCAGATCAAGCACGGGCCACCCTAGCCCAAACCGGCCTTTTGTCTATCCTGATGTATGCAGCACCAATCCTAACCCATGTCAGGAAAGTGGACCTATACAAACTTGAGTCATGTTACCATTAAATTGCAAACATTTCCAATAACTCTGCTGTTAGAAGCCATCATTGCCTTGCCCTAAAGGAACTACAGTGGTTGGGAGGGTGGCCTAATGGTTAAGGTGTTTGCCTTACAAACACAAGGTGCAGGGTTTGAGTCTCACCAGGGATAATTGGCTAGGGTTAAAATGGCTCACAAGGGCAGTTAGCTTAGTACTAATCTATGAGCCTATGAATCTATGAAGTGGCTAAAACTCCCTCAGTTACTTAGTTACCAACAACTAGGTCTCACCTACAACATTCTAAATAATCCTCAGAAAAATCCAGCTCTAAACCAACTACTAACCCAATATTCAGTAAATTGTCCTTCCATTCTACCAACAAAACTCTCCTCTGTATATCTAACGCTAACAACACTGCAGGCAAAGCTCTATTCTCTCATTCCATAGCTAGAAAGTGGAATAACCTCCCCAATAATGTGTCTTCTGCATCATCTATATCACAGTTCAAAAACTCACTTAAGTCACATCTTATGGAACCCTGGCTCTGTCCATGCATTGCATAAATACTTTCCTTCCCTCTTCCCCTCTTCCCTTCTTACTGTCTACATGCTACAGTGTTAAACTCCTCAGCTGACTACCACCTGGGGGCTAACTATCTGCAACTTAAGCTTACTTGGAACAAATCCATTGCAAATATGTATTATTTCTTGTGCAATTTTCTTTTTTGATTGTCTTATGACCTTTTGCAATTATTATTTAACTAATGTGGAGCTTTTCTCCCTGGGCCTCCGCTGTAAATGTACCTCATTCCAGTCGGACTTTCCCGGTCAACAAATGTAAAATAAAATAAAATAAAAAATTAAATAAATAGCTTTTATTTTTTCATCTGTTAGATTTTCCCATGGTTTTACATAGTAATGTTTTATTATTACATTCTTATACCATACTTCACAAAAATATTGTTTCTTGGTAGCATTTAACTTCTTCATTTATATACTCTTTTTCTATTTTATTCATTTTTTACTATACCTCAACATTTATCATACTTATATTTATACAGTCGTACTACTAATCTCTTATCTTTTTTGTTTATCTACTTTAACACTTTCTACAAATTTAATGAAGCAGAATATACGACTGGGTTAATTAACCCTAAACTTCTTTCCTCTTTATTTACATACAAAACTCTTTTCACAGGGTTTAATCTAGCACCACAGATAAATGAAAAAATATCTGTAATAATTCATTTTCAACTACTGCTGGCAACATAAATACACTTGCTAAGCATACTGTTTTTCCCACCAGTACTGAATTTATCAAATAAGCCCTTTTCTGAATAATAATTTATTTGTTCTCCAGAATAGACAGGTTTGTTTAATGTTTTCTATTGTGTTTTCCCATTGAATTCTACTTACATATTTATTCCCAAATGTTATGCCTAACTCTGAAATTGTATTAATTGTGAGATATATACCCCTATCTTTACTACATCACCTAAAGTTTTAATTTACTTTTTATTTAAAGCCAACTCTGTCTCCTCTAGACACTCATTTGTGCAAATTATTACTTCTTTTATCCACTTTTTTTTTGCAGTTATGATAATGTAATCTGCACGTTAACAGACTGTAATTCTTAACTCCTCAGGTGTTATACACACAGTTCCTTCATTTTGTAGTTTATTTCACATACTATCACATTCATAACTAATGCAAAGAGTATACAACTCATTGGGCATCCCTATCTTACACCACTCTTCCTATGAATCTCTTAACTTAACCAGCCATTTATAAGTATTTTATGTTATTATTGCTATAAGCTGACATACATAATTTCCCAACTTTCTCACTTATATTCTTTCATTATTCACCATAAGAGTTCATGTCCAATTGTAACAAATGCCTTATTAAGCTATTCTAGCATGATTTTTGCTTCCTCTTTTCTATTCATAATATCATTCACAATTTCTGTATCATTAATCATTTTTGGCAACCCTTTCCCTTTATACTATACATACTATCTTCCATAATATTTTTTATTTTAGTTTCAAATCTTGTTTGTATTATTTTCATAAAGATCTTATTATCATTATTATTCTGTACTACCCATCTCCAGTTTTTTTGTCTTCTATCTTACTTTGCTTTATTTTTCCTTTTACATTTTTTATTTCTCTCATTACACTCCCATCTTCCTTTGCTGATCTGCTTAAAATATCTTTGTTTATATAATGATTCTTGTATTTTTCCTTGAGTTCTTTAATATAATTCTTTTTCTTTGTCAAAGTCCTATTATTGTTAAAGTACTATTATTATGTTCTAAATCTTCCAAAGCATAATTATATGTTATTTTATATTTTTCTTTCTCTACTTTTCTCACATCATATTGCCACTGTAAAACTGTAAAAAAATATATATATTTTCTTTAAATGTCACCCACCATTAAGACCAATTTTATAAACTATTATGATAGTAATTTGATCTTTCCATAACTGTATTACTAATCTGATCCCTTCTTCATTCCATGCTTTTTCATTTATCCTTTTTATTTCTTTGCCTATTTTTATATATTCATTTTTTTCCTTTATCTCTAGCCATATTGTAAGATTATCAGATAATCCTGTTTCAAATACTTCCCCTTCTCCTGTAGCTAAACCTTCTAATACCATAAAATAATCTATTTCAGTTCTATACATGCCCCTTTTGTAAGCCCATGACATTTTGTCTCAGTGTTTTAACGTACACATCTTATAACTTCTATCATTTTTCTTATATAATTTCCTTTCTTTTTATGCTTCCTCTTAAATCATACTTAAAGTCTCCTGTTGTTATTATAGTATTCATATTTATCACTACATTGTCTGACATCTGATGACATTAGCTTTCCCTTTCTTTTCAATTAATATAAGCATATCATTTTATAATTCTATATACTTGTTTTCATTTTAAATCTACAATGGTTATTCTTCCCATTTTTACTAAAATTACATCTAGGATCTTTAGTGGATTTCTATAGAATACAGATATTCCAGAACATCTCTCATTTCCCAAATTCCAGATTATCTTTCCTTCCTGTAGTTTTTCTGTTTGTAATCTTTTTTCATTTGTTAAAAATCTTGTATCCTCTAATATAATTACATCTACATCACACGTATCCCACAATTCCAAAATCTCCATTGTTCTTACTATATTCTTAATACTATTCACATTCACAGAAAGCACTCTATAATTGTCATTTTCCTTAGATTCATGGCTTCATAAGTTCATAGTTAATTACCAGACCAGCTTCTCCAAATGACCATTCTAAACCTATCATGTTTACCTCCCAAAGGTGAGAATCAAACACTGTACTTTGTGTCTGTAAGTCAGACACCATAACCATTATACCAACTTCAGTATATATTATTTTTCATCCATTTTCTTTCTTTTTTTCTTTTATTATAGGTTCATAGGTAGGTAAGTTCATAGGTAGGTACTAGGCTATCTGCCCAAGGGCATTTATATGCCTAGCCAGAGTGTGACAGCTTTTGCCACCCCATTGATTAATTAACTGAGCATCTGTCAAGAACAGCCAATGACGTGATCCCAGGGGTGTATTTTCTGTTACCCATCCACTCATCAAGGTTTCTCTTGAAGAGTGTTAGTGAGGGGCTCTGCCTAATGTAGTTAGGAATTTTGTTCCAAAGCATGTGGAGTCTCTGTGACAGGAATCTATCCCACCAGCATGTTCTATTTATTGTTGTGGTGAGGTTTAGCTCACTAGAGTGAGTGGCAAACAGTGTCTTGGATTTCTTTAGGTGGAGCATGTCCATCAATTCTGAGTTGGACATGGCTTTGTAAGTCAGGCAGAGATCACCTCTGAGTAGGCAATATGCCAATGGGTACAGCCAGAGCTTTTTCAGTCGGGCTGCATAGGACATATGTTTGAGGCCAGTAATCCTCTTGTTGAGGTACTTTTGTGGTCTTTCCAGCTGTTGGAAGTGTCTTGTGAGGTACATCCTAAATGGCGCATTGTACCCTATGATGGGTCTGATAACTACTTTGGCAATATGATTGTCAAAGGAGAGATTACTATCTACCTGGGTCCCCAGATCTCTTATTACTTCTTCTGTATTAAGGGGGTTGCCACCTATGTGGTAATTCATGGGTGTTTTGTTTTTCCCAAATGGGATGACTATCCATTTTTTGACATTTAGCTTGAGATCATGACTTTGACACCAGGTGTCCGTCTCAGTAAGGCCATTTTGGAGAATGTCCCTGTCAGCTGGAGAGTCAATTATGGCTCCCAGTTTGCAGTCATTTGTGAACTTGGTTAGCCATAGTCCTCCTGTGCTTGCCTGTACTTCTGAGAAGTATATGCCAAACAGTAGGGGTCCCAGGACCGAGCCTTGTGGGACACCACTTGTGACTGGTTTAGAGTCGGACCTGGAGCCCGCTATTCCTACTGTGTGAGTTCTGTCTGTAAGCCAGTTGCCAATTCATCTTGTGACGTAGGAGTTTATGTTCAGGCTGGTGAGTTTTTCTATAATTCCCGAGTGGGGAATGGTGTCAAAAGCCTTGGCGAGGTCAAAGTATACTTATACTTATCCTTATCCTATTTCTTTTTCTGTCTTTTAAACTTTAACCAACTGAATTCTCTTATTTATTAAGTTACAATTTATGTCTTCTTTATCACTTATTTCATAGCCTTCTTCTCTCTCCACTTTATTTTTTTCTCATCTAATTTTTCTTGTATTTTTACTGTTTCTAAAATGTATTCTTTGTTCATTGCCTTCTCTTTTTCTTTTTTTCTTACTCTTATTTTAATTTTTATAATCCAGCCACAAATGACTAATTCTGTTACATTTATAACATTTCAATTCCCATTTTTTGCATCATGCCCCATTTCCCCACAAATATAACATTTTTATCACAGTTACTTATCAAATGTCCTTCTTTTCCACAAAAAAAATTTCTGCGTTGCCCCAGTATGTTACAACACCCCTATTCCCCTTCACACTTATCATGCTTGATATACGTATAATTTTTTTATCTTTCTATCTTTAACACAGTATAACAATCCCATCCACCAGTCCATAAACCCCATTTATTATAAACCTTTACAATGTCCAGTACTTCTTTACATAAACTTTTCAAATATCCTTTCAAAGTCTCTCTTTCTACCTCTGTTCAAAATTGTACGAGTTTTCTTTTTTGTTTCCATGTGAAATGCTTTTATCACATTAAAGATAACATGGGTTACAGTCTTTCTTTTTTGATATTCTCCAATAAACTTTTCCATTGGAAAAAAATAGTTTAAAATATAATGTAACAAAATGTGTGATTGTCAATAAAAAAATAAAAATAAATGATCTTTTCTCATGTGCTTTTACACCTAAGGGAGCTATTAAATTGTCACGCACTTCATATCTGTCCATGTCTTTGTCTTCTTTACTTTGCATTCTTATCACATACTTCTGTTTTTCATTTTCTTCTGCCTTTTTCTTTTCTGCTGCTCCCCTGTTGCTTCTTTTACTTTTTCAGCATATGTTTTCTTTTCCATCTCACCTCTATTCTTCAGGATTGTTTCCTCATCATCCTTTTGTATTTTATAGGTTCATAGGTGTGTGTACTAGGCTAATGGCCCTGGGACCTTTACAAGCCTAGCCAATAGGATTACCCAAGCATTGTGCCACCAGACCTTAGTTCCCAGTGTCTCTGTCGAGTAGAGCCACTGGAGTTATCCCTGGAGTGAATTTTCTATTTCCCTTCCACTCATCAAGATTTCTCTTGATGAGGGTCAGTGAGGTGCTCTGTTTGACATGTATGGGAAGTCTATTCCATATCATGAGCAGTCTCTGGGTTATGAACCTGTCCCTCCAGTATGTTCTGTTGATTGCGGTAATGAGGTTGAGGTCTCTGGAGTGTGTGGTGCAGAGGGATTGGGATTTCTTTAGATGTAGCATTTCTAACAGAGCTGGGTCAGACATGGCTTTGTAAGTCAAGCAGAGATCGCCTCTAAGTAGGCGATATGAGACAGAGAATAGTTGGAGTTTTTTGAGTCTGTCCATATAGGACAAGTGTTTAAGGCCTAGGATCCTCTATATGAGATACTTTTGCGGTCTCTCCAGTTGTTGCAGATGTCTAGTGAGGTACATGCCAAATGGGGCATTCTACTCGATGACTGGCCTAATGAGGGAAGAGTAGAGGGAGCCAATGACCTCTTTCTTCCTGGATGCAAAACCCTTAATAATGAGATGTGCCACATAGAAGAACCTTCTGACCACAGTGGCAATGTGGTTATCAAAAGAGAGGTTGCTGTCAACCTGTGTTACCAGATTTCTTATAATGCCTTCAGTGGACTACTATTAATGTAGTAATTCATGGGAACCGGGTTTTTCCCAAAGGGGATAATGACACATTTTTTGGCATTGAGCTAAAGGCCATGGTTCTGATACCAGTCGTTGGTCTCCGTGAGACCATTCTGTAGGATGTCAACATCACTTGGGGAGTTAATAATAGCTTCCAACTTGCAATCTTCTGTGAACTTTGTCAGCCAGAGTCCCTTCGTGTTAGCCTGGACTTCAGAGAATTAGATATCAAACAGGAGAGGAACCAGGACCAAACCCTGTGGGACTCCAGTCCTGACTAGTTGGCAGTCTGACTTGGAGTCAGCTACTTTCACACTGTGGGTTCTATCTGTGAGCCAGTTTGCAACCAACCTAGTGATATAGGGTTTGATGCCTAGCTTAGTGTGTTTTTCTATGATTCCTGCGTGGGGAATGGTATCAAAGACCTTGACCAGATCAAGGTAGGCTGTATGAACCACCTTGCCTTCATCCACAGCTTTGGTGACTGACTCAAAGAAGTCCACCAAGTTGAGCAGGCATGATCTACCCTTCACAAAACCAAACTGTGTGGATCCAGAGTTTGGAGATTCCCTATATCCTTGATTATTAGGTCCACAATGATGCGTTCCACAGCTTTGCATATCATACTCATCAGGCTAATGGGCCGATAGTTTCCAGGGTCTGTAGTCGCTCCTCCTTTGTAGAGAGGGATAACTGTAGCAATGAACCATTCCATAGGGACAAAGCCTGAGGTAAGGCTGTGATTGAACAGGGCACACAGGTGAGGCACCAGTTCACTCTGTAGTTCATGTAGAACATAGCCAGGGATATTGTCAGGTCCCATAGAAGCTGTAATCTTGCCCTTGGACAGTGCTATTTTAAGTACTGACAAAAAACCAAAACTAGTGAAAACAAAAAAGAGAGCAGATTTGTAGAACTAAACTCCTTTATTGGTAAGCGCTTTCATTGGCAAAAGGTAAGCCAACTTCTTCAGACCATCAAAAAACATACAAGATGCAATCCCATGTGAAAAGGAATGCCCTTTATACACAGTGTTAGTCTAATCAAGCAATCAATTAATTAAGTAAAAAACAATCAACAATAAAAATGCTTACTAAAAATAAAAGCCTTAGCTAGATAAGCATTACAGGCCTTTTTGAATAAATAGATTAATTTAGGATATTTTAATATATATGGTTTTAAAAATTTAGTAATTTTAAAGTAAATATATTACCATCACAAGGCTGGGTGATTTGGTATTTTTAATATTGAGATAAACTAGGCTTGAGAAAGTTTATTGTCTAAGGTTTACTGATTTTAGAAAAACCTATGTAAAACAAATCTCTGGTTCAGCAAACAAATGGTTACTTGTGATTTTTTATTGTTGATTGTTTTTTACTTAATTAATTGATTGCTTGATTAGACTAACACTGTGTATAAAGGGCATTCCTTTTCACATGGGATTGTATCTTGTATGTTTTTTGATGGTCTGAAGAAGTTGGCTTACCTTTTGCCAATGAAAGCGCTTACCAATAAAGGAGTTTAGTTCTACAAATCTGCTCTCTTTTTTGTTTTCACTAGTTTTGTTTTTTTGTCAGTACGTAAGTTATTTATGGCGAGTGGCTTTGGAACAGACTCCCAACCTCTGTTTACACAAGAGAAGGAATTTCTTGCTTCACCTGGAGGAGCCTCAGAGGTGAATACCATGGGCGACTTAACAGTTTTGGTTCACCAGTTGCTGAACCGAGTAAATATGCTCACGCAGCGTGTAGAAGCTGCCAACAACACAGGGACTTCCAGAACACCAGGAGGTAACGCATCTATGTCATCAATTCCGGCTGGGCAACCGCAGCTTCTATCGGTGACACCAGTGGTGAGATCTGCACAATCTGGAGCGATGGTTAACAACAATGGAGGTCCTGTTAACTTGGCTACAGGCATTCAACCATTGGTTTTACAACCAAGGACTACATCACCATCTAGTGACATCCCTTCCATGGGTATGTACCTCAACAACAACAACTTTTTTTCTAATAATGACATCTCCGGAGTTACTAATGAAATATCTAATAATAGCAACTCCATGGTCGGACACTTGAATGAGTTTGATGCAAAACTCTTTAAATGTAGAAAATATCAACTCGAAGTGTCCTATCTGCAAGAATGTGTTAATAAGAATATTGTGCCGAAAGGGTTACGCCAGTGGCGTTACCCTAGCAGCTTAATAAATAAGTCAACATTTCATCTTGAACTGATAGCACTATTCAATCGCCAGGGCCTAGAGTTTTTAGATGCGTTGATAAAACATTATCTTATACAGATAGCCACTCTCAAAGTGGATTTGGAATTGCTGGAACAGACTATAAAGAATGCTTCTGATTTTGAGCGTTACAGATATGAGTATTCCAGAATTTTTACCAGCATTGATGCTAGTATTAATAAAAGCATTGAGATTAAAAGAAAAAAGATTAACAGGGATGTGAATGCTTATGCTAAAGCAACTGCTTACCCCCCACCACTGTTAGTACCTGATGCCATGGTGATTCAAGAGCGGCCACCTGGCCCAAGTGCTTCGAGTGGAGACACTGACTTGGAAAATGAGGATGATATAATCATTCCCCAAACAACAGAAGTACGCCGAAGTGAGCACATTCATAATTATCAACAGCAGAATGGCCCAAGGCGACAACCAAGTTTGGGGGGGGGGGGCTCTATTGCTCAGAACAACATGAACAATCAAATAGGAGACAATTTTCAGCAGGGTTTTCGGAGTACCCATACAAGCCAGCAACAAACAGCACAACCAAGGCACAACAAGAAACAAGCCCCACAAAGGAGGCACCAAAACAGAAGGAGGAGGTAGTCCAGTGTCTACCCAAAGTTTTAGTGAATACAGAAGGAGACTTCCATATCTTTAATTTTACCTCTTTGGAAGTTGATGAGGAAATGGCTAATTTGTTTGCCAAAGGGCTGACTTTTGTTCCGGACCACAGAGCTGATGTAGTCAGAACTGTTATAGATCCAAAAAACAGATCAAAGACAGGGTAAGGTATCACCTCAAAAGCAGAAGATAATCCAAAAGTAAAAGAGGTAAATACAACACAACTATCGAAGCAAACCAGGTAAATGAGAGTAAAAAATATATCCTTTTATTTCATACAAGTAAGCGCTTTCACGTTACAAAGAACGCTTCATCAGACTTTAACATGGTGCAGAAAACTCAATTAGTTCTACCATCCATCGAAAACCCACATACTCTAATACATTTTTACATTTTACAAGTTGTCATCCCCTCCATCAGAAAAGGGCAGTGGTTAAGGGACAGGCAGTAAGAGAAGCGAGGATGGTATCTAATTTTGATGATTTATTAGAGGAGTGTAATCTCCTCAAGGAAATGTTCTTAAAAAGAGCTTATCATTTACCCTTAATCGATCAAGTGATGGAAGAGGTATGTAATAAAAGATCAATAGGGTATTTTCAACCTTTGGTACAAGAAAAACAAGTTTACACAACCCCACCAGTGGGGAATGTTATTAACAATTCCCAGGGAAAAGAAAAGGTATTGAATGGGGCAACTAGTTTTCTAACAACCTATTCCCTAGATGCAAGCAGCATTAGGGAGATTATATGTAAAAATTGGTCTTTAATACAACAGGACAATGCATTAGTCAAAATGTTGGGCACAACGCCAGCTATAACATACAGAAGAGGTCTCAATTTGAAAAATTTGGTTGAGAGACTGAAAAAAGCTTTAAGAGGCCAAACTGGTATGTTTAAATGTGGAAGATGTGCCCAATGTAAACATATTAAAGTGACTAATAATGTTAACATCAGAGATAAGACGTATCAAATTTGGGGTAGACATACATGTGATTCCCAAGGGTTAGTTTATGGGGCCATCTGCAACCAATGCGAAGGTTACTATATTGGAAAAACAGAATGAAAGCTCAAGCAAAGGATATATGAGCATCAATATAGCATTGATAGGCAGATCAGTGCAAATGCCCTAGCAAGGCATATAATAAAACACCCAGACCATAAGTTCAGTTTTATTGTCTTGCAAAAAGTAGACCGTAACAGCAGGGGTGGACCATGGCAACTTAAACTCGAGGAAATAGAATTGGCATAGCAGATCCGTACCATGGCTTATATTATGCCGGGTTTAAATGAATATGTATCTATTAAATGTTTACTCAAAATAAAAGCCTTAGCTAGATAAGCATTACAGGCCTTTTTGAATAAATAGATTAATTTATGATATTTTAATATACATGGTTTTAAAAATTTAGTAATTTTAAAGTAAATATATTACCATCACAAGGCTGGGTGATTTGGTATTTTTAATATTGAGATAAACTAGGCTTGAGAAAGTTTATTGTCTAAGGTTTACTGATTTTAGAAAAACCTATGTAAAACAAATCTCTGGTTCAGCAAACAAATGGTTACTTGTGATTTTTTATTGTTGATTGTTTTTTACTTAATTAATTGATTGCTTGATTAGACTAACACTGTGTATAAAGGGCATTCCTTTTCACATGGGATTGTATCTTGTATTTTTTTTGATGGTCTGAAGACGTTGGCTTACCTTTTGCCAACGAAAGCGCTTACCAATAAAGGAGTTTAGTTCTACAAATCCGCTTTCCTTTTTGTTTTCACAGTGCTATTTTAACCTGTGCAGCAGTAATACTGGGGGTCTGGCAATCTACTGGTATTGTGATTGGTCCTTTGGCAGGGAGAGTGGGGTAAAGTTGCCACTGAATCTGTCGGCCAGTATCTTGGCAGTATCTGTTGGCTTGGTATAGGAGGTACCATTGTGCAATAGCTCAGAGCAAATCTGTGTATTGCTGTGGAGATTCTTTACATAACTATAGAAGGTCTTGTGGTTGTCTTTACTGTGTGCTGAAATTCTGTTTTCATAGCTAGCTTTAGAGGATTTGAAGAGGGATCTCAACTTTTTGTTGAGGCTGATAAGGGAGTTTTTCCAGTCTTCGGACTTCACTTTATTTTGCATCAGTTTCCTCCTTCTGTTGTAGAGTTTGTTTATGGCAGGGGACCACCAGATTGGCTTCTTTTTTGGAGGAGAGAGCGTCTTGGTTCTATTGGGTATGGCTAGATCCATGCATTTGTGTAAATGTTAGTACAGTGCATTGGTGTATGATTCGGCAGTCATGCAACTATTCTTCATTTGCATGGGTGCCGTGAAGTTAGCCACCTTTGTTTTAGGAGCCCAAAGTTAGCTTTGGAGAAGTTTTTCATGGTGGTTACCTTTGTGGGGGGTTGGGAGATATGTGGATTTCCAAGGTGATTAGTTTGTGGTCAGATCTAACCAGGGAGGAGCTGACTATTGGTGTAGAGCAACAATTGCCCATGTTAGTAATGACCAGGTCAAGGATGTTGCTACCTCTAGTAGGGGTAAGAATGAGCTGGTCCAGGGCATTGGATTTAATGAACTCCAGGAAACGTTGGGCAAGTGTATTGGTACATGAGTAATTTTCCCAGTAAATGGAGGGGTACTCAAAGTCACCTAGTATGAGAGTGTTAGGTTGGACCCTAATATTCTCCAGGGTGCTTAGGAACGTGGAGTGTGAGTCTTGGGTCATGGTTGGGGATCTATAACAGGCTACGACCTGAATCACTGTCTTACCCAATGTTAGCTGCACCCAAAGTATCTCTGATGCATTATGTTGAGATACCAGTCTGGAGGTGTGCACATCCTTTATGAATATGAAAACACCACCGCCTTTGGAGATTCGGTCTAAGTTCTGGGGCCGAAAGGTATAGAAAGGGTTATAGCCTGGTAGTGTAGGGGTACTTTATGCTGCCTTGAATCAGAAATTACATTTGTTTGTAGCTGTTATGGTGGTAATTTGGTCTTTGGAACTCCTCATAAAAAAGCACTATAGGGGTAGCAAAAGCCCTGGCCAGTATCTGGAAGCCCAAGGGTGACAGATGCAGGTCATCTCTGGCAAAGCATCGAGGTCTGTCAATCATGTCATCCCAGGCAGACAGATAGTGGATCCCCTTAGAATGACACCAGAAACTTAGCCAATTGTTGAAATCAATCATTTTATGCTTGTACTGTGGTATCATTCTGGGTGATGGTAGGATGCTGATCAGGGATAGGGTCATACCCCGCCTGGGCTACATAATCCGAGAGCTCCTCCATGTCTCTTTTCATGTAGTCCAGGGAGGTATGTCTCAGGTCATTCACACCCACATGTACAATGACTGAGTCATATCTATACCTGTTGTTTTAGGGGACCTGAGTAAATGCGTTATGTGGAAGATCCTGGCACCTGACAGGCAGCTGACTGTTACTTTCTCCTTATTCAACCTAGTGAGTGGGACATCAGTGTGCCTCACTATCAAGTCACCTATGACTAGTGTGTTAGGTATGCTGTTTTGCCTTAGGGGCTTTGGTTGAGTAGCATACTGTTTAGGAGAGTTATGTGTCTCATGATTAGTGTTGTGTTGTGGTGGTTGAGTGCATTTCTGCCTTGGAGGTCTCTGCTGTTTGGGTAGATTTTTATTGAGAGTCTCCACGAAAGTGGGTGTGTGGTTTGTGTGTTTATGTGAAGGCAGTGCTGGTGTGTGTTCTGGAGGGCGATGTGTTCCATGTAGTATGGTGCAAGTGTTGATCTTCTCCTCTTGACCAGCTATTCCAGTCTTGGCTAGAGAGTTCGTGGCTTTCACTTTGGATATATAAGTGCATCTCTCGTAAGTCTGGATGTTGGGAGGTAAGAGAAGAGGGCTGTCTGTGTATATGAAGCAGTTGCTACATTGCCTCAGGATGCCCAAATTCACCAGGTTAATAGGAGAAAGCACAGGGAACTGACCTTTAGACATGCCCGGAGGGGTGGGCATTAATAATAAGTACTGGACCTGTTTCCTTGTAGAACAGTTAGTGGTGATAGCACTTTTGTGTGATACAATAATTGCTACAAGAAGTCTGGTAAAGTGCTAGACTAATAAGCTAGTAAAAGTGCAGGAAAGGAGAGAACTAGCAGATCTAAGGGAAAAATTAAAGAGCAGACTTTGGCACCACTCAGAAGCTTACAAACAGTCCTGGATACAGGAAATCTGTATCTGGACTAGACTAGATACAGGAAAGGTAGGAAACAAGCGCAAACACAGGCTTTTAAATCAGAAAGTTGGAAGAGATGGAAAAAACTGCCCAAATGACCAATGAACTACTATTTCTGGGCTAGAATCCATTCCTCTTGTGGTAAATAGGCTACCTAGTGCTTACCACTCTCACTGATAAGCTAGAAGCTTCCCTCCAACACAGAAAGGCTTGGGGGGCTCATAAGCTTACAAACAGTCCTGGATACAGCAAATCTGTATCTGGACTAGACTAGTTACAGGAAGGGCAGGAAACAAGTGCAAATGTGGACTTTTAAACCAGAAAGTTGAAAGAGATGGAAAAACTGCCCAACCGGCCAATAAACTACAATTTCTGAGCCAGAAACCACTCTTGTGGTAGATAGGCTACCTAGTGCTTACCACTGTCACTGATAAGCTAGAATGTCCCCGCAGGAAACATCTCCTTCATTTTCTGGGTCACCCTGCATCACCATTTCTTTAAGTAAATCATCCCACAACCCCCCCAAATTAAGGGTTGTAATGATACCTCCATCATTTGTTGACTCATCTCAATCATTCAGATTTCTTTGAAACAACTCAGACTCCTGCATGCATTCTCTGGTCCTGATATTGGTTTTCTCCTCCATCTCTCTCACCACTCCATTATCTCCTTCTCTCTCTCCATCAGTCTCTCTGTTTCTTTCAGCCATATTGGCACTTAGTATGGAAACAGGAAATCCTCATGAAAAATGGGTCCCACACACAACAATGGCAAGTAGAGGAAGTTCCCTGATGCCCTTGCCAAATTTCCCCTAGGAATATAAATACCAGCTTGGGTCTCCCTTGAAAAGAGGCTACTAGCCTAGTGGGCTAACTTAGTCAAAAATAAATAAATAAATAAATGTTTTTTTTTTCTGCTTTGTTATGTTATACTGGCATCCCCACACCCCTTACATTTTTTACTTTTTAAGACAATCATTGCTTTCATGGTGACAGGAACTCTATGTGGCCATCAGGATCTCATATTTTCTTGTGATCTTCTGGTAACATGATGCATGTCTTTGCTAGGCCATTTCCTTTTCCAGAAAAAAGATCTTGTGGGTATTATGCCTCTCTCAAATGAGCCAGCAGTATTGGCTCTGACAACTCAGTGGACATCCACTCTGATGGAGAGGTGGCAGTTATCATACTGCTGATATTACCTACAGATTTGTGTACAGGATATTTGTGTCAACATTATGGATACACAAATGCTGCCACCATGTGCATAGAGAATGACCATCCTTTGATCTCTAGCTTACTTTGCAAGTCTTTCCATGTCAGACATTATCAATGCATCTCACCAGGTCCTCTAGTCAGCTGACAATACTTTTGAACCCAATTCGGTGGAGATATATAAAAAAATCTAGCTGCTGTGATACTCAATAAGTTTAAATTACTGTTTTTTTCATTAAAAAAGTTTTAGTATATACAAATTATGCAATTGTAGTCTACAATCATGTTATTGAATTACAGGTACTTGTTAGAAATATATAAAAAATGTACCATTGGTGATACCACTTAACTTGTTTGCTCAAGAATTCTTTCAAAACAAAAATAATGGGGGGGGGGGGGCAAAGGCCCAAAATCACTGCTATTTTTTACCATAAAAATGTAATAGAACAATGGGTTTTCATCAGCGTATGCTTTTAGGATAATAATAAGTATTAAACTTTAATGTCATTGTTGACTGTCAATGATTTACCAGAAAGTCAAACATTTTGTGAGGTACAGGGCAAAAATATGAGGGGAAATCAGGGACATTGTACAAAATCTGGGATGGCTGAGAGGTATGCCAGAAGTGCAATAAAATATCTTACCTTATCCAAGTCTCATACCCTAAGCTTGGTTGTTTAAAGTATTATTTTTCTGACCTACCTGTATATTTTCAGAGTTAATGATGCCTCTACCTCAAAAATTATTAACTCACTCATATTGCTGCCTCATACACATTATGGTGCTCTTTAGGACCTCATGTTTCACACACTTACTTTGTAAAATAAACTTTAATGTATACCTCTATAATATTAACAGCTTTCTGACTTTTCTTCTTTCTTACTTCCTGTCTTGCTGAAGTACTCATTGTGTCTTACAAAGTTCAGTTGTTATAAAGCCTTTATTTTCTCATCTTTTCTTTTGAAGCTTTCATTTTATATGGTTTACAGATCTGAAGAGGTCCCCCACTGCTGTGGTGTCAATATATGCAGATAACTGCTGGATTTATATAAAGGGATGAAATGTGTTCTATAGGAATATAGAAAAAGGGGAAGAGTAAGCAGAGGATAAGACATAAGGGCAAAATATAGGAGTAAGCAAGAGGGGAGAGAAGGAGGGAAACTTTTTTCCTGGGAATAGGGCACCTTTTTTGTTGTTTTCGAGAGAAGGGAAGAGGAGGGCTATGGGACAGTGTTTGGGAGCAGAGAGAGACACAGAACAGCACGTGCATACAGACAGTGGTAGAAGTACACACAACAGGATGGGGAGACATTGGAGAGGCAGAAACAAAAAGAAGATAGGCAAATGGCATTGGGAAAGCTTGGGTAGTGCATAAGGTATGGGGTATGACACAAGAGGAAAGAAGCTCTGGCAGAGATAGGGTTGGACATGAGGTGTTGTTGCATTGACCCTGTCTCAGCTTAGAGGGATATTAGAGGGATCCACTCCATGTGATGGACTGTGGTGGCTACCTGTATGGATGACATCATTTTTTGGTAGCCTGATGGTATATATAAGTTGGACAGTCAATAAAATCTGCTATTCGGTGCAGGAGGCTTTCCGTATTAATTAAATAGATACTCAGTTACTTGCAGCCTCCATCACCTATTGCAGCCACAGCTAGGCCACTTCAGATGTGCTAAGTGAGCCACCTCCTTAGGATGAGCCAGATCCCCCTCCTGCAAAGCAATCCTAGCCTTATCCCTCATGAATATCAGCCTCAGCCTTGCCAGGGGTAGGATGTTGTAAAGGTGCCTGCAGAGAAAATCTTTAGATCTGCAATGATGAGACAAAATTGGAAGATAGTCATTGTGAATATATCCTGACACTGGACTAAAGAATTTAATAGACATCAACCATTGTGAAGGGAACTAACCATGGCTGGCCACAAGTCTTTCCTGTTTCCTGCAGATGGTGTCACAATTTACATCACGGTCTGCTCATGTTGAAGGAGAAAGAACAGCTGAGAAAATTGTGATACGTGTATGATTAGATGCAGTCTGATAAGTATATCACATTAATTGTGTGATACACAACAGGCAAGTGTGTGTCCATGCACATACATAAAGATACATAAAGTGAATATGATAGACATATACAATAGGGCATGCCACACAGGGTACAGTCACTGTGGTATGGTGCAGTTTGATTCCATACCAGAACACAGCTAAGCAAAAACCCTCATAAAATGTAGGATACATATCAGACAGAGCTCTACTGCTACCAACACCACCTGAATGTGGATACACAGTAAATGTAACTCAACTGTGTGGCCTCACCCACACCAGAACAAGTAGCTGTACTGCATGACTGATCACCACCTTCAGTGAGGGAGTAATCTGCCATATCTCCTTTCACCAGAGATGCTCCCTCTGTAACTGAAACAATGGTTTCACATAGTATGTCTGAAGTGCATAAAACCACTTTTTTGCAGCCTTGCAGGTGTGCACAATACATTCACATATCATAGGTCTCCACTGATATGGAAGCAGAACAAATATAAATGGTACAGTATCACCTAAGTACAGTTTGCTGTAACATACTCTGTCATGGCATTCATGAAGAAATGAGACCAGAGACACTATAAAGATTTGTCTCCTGTAGTCTCTGGCATAATGCTTCCTTATCCACTTAGTGTGGAAAATTGCCATTACCACTATCATTGCAGTCACAGTTAGTGGTATCTGAGATATGGGAAAGTACATAGCATGGGACCATTGAGGTGGGCCTTCATGGGCTACACTGTCATCATAAGCCCCTTGACATGTCCCACACTCTGTCACCTTTTGCCATGGGAGGCTGGAACTTTCCACCTCTACTGGTAGGACCCCAAATGTGTGGACATTCTCTAGGTCCCATTCCTACAGTTGCACACCTCTGTCAGGGGGAACCACACATCCTAGTGCAGCAAGCCTGCATAGTAGCTGAAAATCACAGTGATGAAGTAATACCTTCAAACACATTACAGGAGGTAACTGTGTATAACAGGATACCCTTCACCGCTGGATACTCACCTCCACATCAAGCTACAGTCACTTAGTGGGAACTCTACCCCTTCACATGAGGAAATATATAACACAATATTCACCACTACAAGACCTCCATTTCAGACACCTGTGCTGTTTCCCCCACCCACAGTGTGCAGGCAGATGTGACATTTTGTTCCTATCCACATGATGACAACTGTGATCCACTCTACTCTTCCTTCTCTGAAGTGAATGCGGGAATGTCTGATGCACAGTGTGATTCAACCATACACTGACTAGCATAGACTAATATTTGCACTGCATGCATCATGTCTGATATGTGTGACTCTGCACTGTCACTGTTTGGTCATCAGGGACCATATATGTAGGGACTAGATGTTGTTTCATCTGCTCCTCCATATGCTGTGAATGTTGTTGTATTTGGGAGAGGGGTTAGTTGTGCAGCTATGAGTTATTGCTGTTCTAACACACTCTTACCAGATGATGGTGTTGATGTACCATCCCTGCTGGTCATGCATGTGCATAACCTGGGATTCAGAAAGCGAGGTCTGCAATCACATAAAGTGCCTTTTACACAATCACACAAACAGTGATTCAGAGAAAGATTTAGCTGCAATGAGGAAGACCTCATTATCAGCTAATTTGCATATGTATGAATTACTTCATTTTACTGCTCATGCTAAAAGCACATTGTGGCCGTAGTGTCCATTGGCAGCCAATACATCACATTGGCACAGGCATCATCCATCCCATCTGTCCAAAAGTTTGCAGAACATCCCTGATGTTGCCTCATATACCTGCCCTCTCAAGCATAACATTTTACATTATCCAGTTAATCAGTGAGGCTTACAGTCAGTCAATAATGCCAGACATTAGAGTTTCATACTTCTTACTATTTAAGAAATACATGTTGATCAATAATGCCAGACATTAGAGTTTCATACTTCTTACTGTTTAGAAAATACATGTTGTTCAATAATGCCAGACATTAGAGTTTCATACTTCTTAATGTTTAGAAAATACATGTTGATCAGTAATTCCAGACATTAGAGTTTCATACTTCTTACTGTTTAGGAAATACATGTTGGTCAATAATGCCAGACGTTAGAGTTTCATACTTCTCACTGTTTAGAAAATACATGTTGATGCACACCCTGTTGCTTTGTTAACATTTTAATATTTGTATTTTTTAATATTTTACCTTAATGTAATGATATTTTAATACCTTAAAATAGCAGCTGATAGCATTGCCTACCCTGTCTCAATTCTTATAAATAGGTCAATCCAGGAATCCCACATTCCCTCTCTCTCTGGAAAAAAAATAAATTACTATAACTCTGCAGCAAAGGAGAAAATTCAACAGACATTACTAACTTTAGACCTATAGCAATCTTATCTTGCCTCTTCAAAATGCTTGAAAAATGTATTCAAAAACAATTGCTAAGCTATCTCTTGCAGGAAGAACTCCTATCCCTCACACAACATGGCTTCTGTCCTTCCTATAGTACTAATACTGTACTTCTAACATATATAGATACTGTCAATAAAGCTAGAGGTAATGAGAAACTAGTCTGCTCCTTATCTTTACACTTGTCTGAAGCCTTCAACAGTTTGTCACTCAGCTTCTATTTCAGATGACCTCATTAGATCTCTGTCAGCCTACCTTACTATGATTCAAAAGCTACCTCTCCAATAGGTATCCATTGGTAACATGGCACTCCTTCCTCTCTCCATACAGCCCAGTCACCACTGGTGTACCACAAGGCACTGTCCTTGGCTCCCTGCTGTTTAACATTCTCTACAACAACCTCCACGCATCCACACAACTGTCCTCCATAATACAGTATGCAGATGACTCCACACTCATTTGCATATCTGACAATGTGGTCCCACCGCCAAAAAGTTGCTCAGGAAACTTTAACAGCAACTGAAACATGGCATTCTAACTCACAACTCATGCTCATCCATAAAAAACTACTTTTTTCCCTAAATCCCTCTCTCATCAAAAAACAAAATTTAAAGTTTTCTGTCTTGATAATAAAACCATCGATGTCACTTCTCATAGTAAATTATTAGGGATGATTATGGATGATAATCTTAAATTCAACCTGCATATACAAAATTGCATAAGAAAACTCATCAAAAACTAAGGATGCTTTATAGAGCCAAAAAAAAAACTTGCATGGACCCAACTAAAACTACCCTTAGGATCATAGGATCATAGGATGTTACTAGGCTATTGGCTGTGTGGCCCTTATAGGTTTAGCCAAGAGTTTAGCCCATGTTTAGACAAGTCAGCACCCAAAGCCTCTGTCCAGCAGGGACACAGGTGGAATCCCAGAAGTGTATTTTGTTTCCCATCCAGTTATCTAGGTAGCGCTTAAAAAGGGATAATGAGGTACTCTGCCTGATGTGGAGAGGGAGTCTATTCCACAGATGGGGGAGTCTCTGGGACACAAATCTGTCCTGCCAACAAGTCCTATTGATATTGCAGACCAGTTAGCGGTCACGCATATGGGTTGCTCGAGTGGAGCTTGACTTGAGGATATGCAGCAGTCCCATCAAGGCGGTCTCTGAGATTGCTTTGTATGCCAGACAGAGGTCACCTCTGAGGAGTCTGTATGAAACTGAATGGAGGGGCAGGAGTTTTAGCCTATCTGTATAGGTTTGGAATCTCTGTGGTCTCTCCAGCTGATGCATGTGCTTTGCGAGGTACATGCTGAAGGGGGCATTGTACTCAATAATTGTCATTATAAGGGAAGAACACAGGGATCTTATAACCTCTTTGTCCCTGAATGAAATACCTTTACTTATGAGGTGGGCCATGTAGAAAGCTTTTCATACAACGGAAGCAACATGGTGGTCAAAAGTCAGGTTGCTATCAAACTGGGTGTCCAAATACCTCACTGCTGATTGTGTACTTAGGACATTGTTATTATTGTGATAATATGTGGGGATGTCACTCTCCCCAAAGGGGATGATGATGCATTTTTTTAGCATTTAGCTTGAGGCCATGTTTCTGGCACCACTTTTTGTTTGGGAGAGACCCTCTTGGAGGACGTCTGCATCACTTGGGGAATTGATGACTGCACCCAACTTGCAGTCATCTGCAAACTCAGTCAGCCATAGCCCACTGGTTTTGGCCTGCACCTCAGAGAAGTATATCCCAAATAACAGAGGCCCCAAGACCAATCCCTGGGGTATGCCACTCATTACAGGTCTAATGCTTGAGGTGGCTTCCCCTATTTTGATTAAGTGGGTTTTATCAGTGAGACAGTTTGTTACCCATCTGGTAACATATGGATTGATGCCTAGCTGAGAGAGTTTATCTACTATGCCCAAGTGGGGAATAGTGTCAAAGGCTTTGGCGAGGTCAAGGTAGGTGGTGTGCACCGTCTTCCCCTTGTCTATGGCTTTGGTGACTGTTTCAAAGAAGTCAACCAGATTTAACAGACATGACCTCCCCTTGACAAAGCCAAACTGTATGGGGTCAAGTGTTTGGAGACTGCCAATATCCCTGTTAATGACGTCCATGATAAACCATTCCATGGCCTTGCAGATCAGGCTAGATAGACTGATGGGTCTATAATTTTCTGGATCAGTGGATGCTCCACCTTTGTGTAAAGTGATGACAGTGGTTGTCCAGCAATCGGCTGGGACAAAGCCGGTACTCAGGCTTTGGTTGAATAGGTTGCCTAATGGTGCTGCAAGTTCATGCCTGAGTTCATGCAGGATGCAGCCTGGGATGTTATCAGGTCCCATGGAGGCTGTATTTTCTGCCTTTGAGAGGACAGTGATGACCTGTTCCCTAGAGATAAGGGGTGGGGGGCAGGTATTGGGTCTGTCATAATTTACAGATGGGGGGACAGAGAGGAGAAGTTTTCACTGAATCTGTCAGCCAGTAGATTGGCTATATCTACAGCATTTGTGTATGTGGTGTCCTCGGCCACCAGTTCTGAACAAATCTGGATACTTCCTTTGAGACTGTGGACATATGTAAAGAAGGCCTTATGATTGTCTCTAGTAGATGTGGCCAATTTGGACTTAAATTTGGTTTTAGAAGATTTCACTAGTGCTCTTATTTTCTTGTTCAGGCTATGGAGAGATTCCTTCCAATTGGGCACCTGCTCCTTCTTGGTCCTGGGCAGCATTTATTTCCTTTTGTTATATAGTTTATTTATTGCAGATGTCCACCAGACAGGTTTACTCTTCCTTGCTGAGAATGATTTTGTCCTGCCAGGTATTCCTGATTCCACGCATCTATATAAATGTTTGTATAGTACTTTGGTGTAGATTTTGACATTGATGCCAGTTCCTACAGTGGGGGAGGGGACTGTGAAGCTGTTTATACCATCCCTCAGGAGGTTGTAATCAACTTTGGAGAAGTTTTTTTGTTTGATCCTAGCTATGGGGGGTGGGGGGTGGGGGGTCAGGGGAGATGGTGAATTCGAAAGTGAATGCTTTATGGTCAAATATTACCAGGGAGGATGATACCGTAGGGGTGCTTCAGTGGTTACTCATGTTGATTAATACCAAGTCCAAAATATTATCACCTCTTGTGGGGGTATCCGCTAGCTTTTCCAAGGCATTTGCATTGATAAAACTGAGGAGTCTCTGGGCATTATCTCCTCCCCACACTTCTTTAAGGTGTTCCATCCTTACTCACCTTCAGAGTATCACAAAATTCAAAACTTGAACAATGCTCTAACAAAGTTGCTAAATTTGCAGCAAATACCCCCGTCAGAACCTAAATTGGTTAGAACTACTCCATCAACTGACAAACACACAGCTTCTTACCACCTCTAAAATTATCCAGAATCCATCTGCTTGTCCAGCACTAAACAACATTCTACACAACTATATTCTTAGTTGGTGATGCTGCTCCAATAACCAAAAACTCCTGTCTGTCCATAAACCTATCAAATCCGCTGGGCATTGTCTGTACTCATACCATATTGCTAAGGCCTGGAACTCCTTGTCTCTATCCATCAGGTCAATACCATTTCTCCTATCCTTTAAGACCATTCTGAAAGACTTCCTAATCAAAAGCTGGCACTGTTCTTGCTCAATGCCAGGATAATCTCTAAATGTGGAGACATACCTATTCTTACCTTACATCTTCTTACTCTCCCTTCTTCACTCACTTCCTTACTTCTATCAATTTTTCTTCCTTGGCTTTCTTTCTAAATATACCATAAGCCTGCTTTTCTCTCACTTCGCATTATGACGCCTGTTCGTATTATACTAATTTACCTTTAATTTCTTTATAAACTAGCTAAAATTTCTCTAACTATTAAATCATTGTCATACAACTTGTATTTATTCTTAACTAATGTCTTCGTATTATGTCTAATATGGTATAATTATTTAAACTGTATTTGTTTTCTGTATTATTTTTAAAGACTGTAAAATTATTGTTTTTAAAATGTTCTGTAATACTTTGCATCTTTTCTCCCCCACGTCCTCTAAAAACAGGCTCCTACACAGCTAGACTTTTCATGTAATGAAATGTCAATAAATAAATTAATAAATAATATTTAAAAAAATTCCCTGATTTTGGACATTTTTCACTCCAATTATTTTTGGCTTTATCTGAAATTATTGCTGAACGAAGCTAAGACGAATGACAGCCCACCCCCACACCACACACACACACACACACACACACACACACACACACACACACACACACACACACACACACACATTCAGATATTCCTACACACACACACACACACACACACACACACACACACACACACACACACACACACACACACACACACACACACACACACACACACACACACACACACACACACACACACACATCCACTCTCTCAATCCCCTAGCCTAACTCCCCTATTGCGACTACCCATGCAGGCATGCATACATACTGTGCCACAAACATACACATATTCACACAACCCTCATCACTACATCACTGCTGCACTTCTCTGAACTTACTTGTATTCATTGCCTTCAATGGGTGAACACCGTCATTTGACAGACTTAAATTTCTCAGGTGGCTGGAATAATTTACCCAGCTTAGCTGCAGGCATTTTCAGGAGAAAGCATATGGCTAATTAGCTGCTCCCTTGGATAGATCATTATCATGTACCATGGTCTGTTGGGCATCTTTGTTTGGTGATGGTTTTGTTCATGGAATTTCACTGTTGTAGGGTGGTCTCTGAATTAGAAAGAGTTACTGTGAGAGGCTGGCCACTTGTGGTAAGGCTGATGGCTCATGGTAACGCTTTTGGAATCCCAGGAATGGTCTGACCATACCTGCATCTTAGGCTGCCATACCTGCCTCCTTACCACCATATTGTGAAACATGCAACATACTAGGAGCCTCCTGTTGGCTGGGGCTGGATCATACCTGAGTGCTTCCCAAAATGTGTTGAGATTGTGGAAGTAGGCTTTGAGCAGACTGAGCAGATCGTCTATTATGTTACATGTTTGTACATGCATGCCTTATAATGTAGTTTTGCAATACTCTGTGGGCTCTGTTTGGGCTACAGCAGGTATCAGTGTTACATGCAACAGAATATAAAAATGGGGGCAGGGGTTACTGCATATATGCTCAGTAGGTTTGTAGATGTCCATGGTACCTACATTTATCAATTAGACAGCACTGTGGAATTTCAACATGCATGCATGAGGAAGAAATATAGCTGAGATGTGTGACAGATATGTGACCCATGAAGTGCCTGCCTGTGTGGTGTGTGGAGATATTGGTTTTATTACACACATGTCACATGGTACCTGGCAGTTCATGGAATGGTGGGCCTTCCTGTATACAAACCCTTTTGACTAAGGTCTCACTGAGGTCTACATGTATGCAGTCTATGGTACCTAGTATCTCAGGAAGGTATGCTGGAAGCCCTATATGATTCTCCACATGGAGAAACATTATATTGAGGAACGTGTTGAGTATTCTAGAGTCAGCAGCCAGTGAAATACCCAACACATCTCCAGATTGTCTATGAAAGGTCTCTGTAGCTTGTATGAAAAGAACACTACACACCTTGATTGCCAAAGGATTGGGAAGGGCTTACATTCCTATCAGTTCCATATGTAGGTGGCACATGTTATTCAAGACGTGTGCAGTGCCTCAGAGTGACCAATGATCTCTTGATCAGTGAAAATGTGCTGAGTCAATAACTGTTGGTGCTATTTATATTACCAACGGATAGCACCATGTGCATACAGGCAGCACCTAAGGGCTATTGTATGCTGCTGCTGCCATCTCATAGCTGTTGCAACTCTGAACATGTTTGCTTTATGCTACAATGAAATATTTGCAAGCTTTGTCTTTTTGTTGGCAGATGTAGATAGCTGTACAATTTCCTGTGTGGGCATATGGGAATCACAACTATGTTCACCTTGCATGCATTGTAATATCATTAAGACCTCATTTTATGACCCTGATTCATTTACATGCCATTATGCAGTCTTACTCTACTGGAGTACAATATAACTCTATAAATGAGCATTAGCTTTCATCTGTCTGTATGCTGCCAATTCAGGTGTAAGTGCATCCTGAGTGCTATTCAAATTGCCTGTGAATCCTAGCCATAAAATGACAGATATGTTTGTACCCTGATGTAAAATCAAAAAACTATCTGATACATAAAAAGTATGCAATATGGGTATAAAACTAGAAAAGTGCATAAATAAATTAATAAAATCATTAAAATACATATGGCATTAGTACTATAGTAACATGTATGCAATATAAAATAACATAGGTCTTAGCAGATCTCAAACAGTATGGTATTGAATTTAGAACTTATGGTTAGCACAATAAATAAATAACTAAAAAACTAAATAACTAAATAAATAAAATAAACTTGAGTTCCTCAGGTGATGCCTGGGGATCATTAACAGTTCCCCACTGATGAAGCAAAGAAACTGAGAAAGATTAGAGGGCACCAGTGGATCCTTTATGTAGGTAGGACCCATCTGGGGTAAGGCTTAATAAATAAGAACTAACACTTCTGACATGTAGGCCACAGGCAATCAGTTCTAACAACAAAAAACAGAGTGACTTCAGCGTAACACAGTACCTCAGTGAGTGTACATAGCACACCATTCTGCAATGATTGAACATACTCCTTGTGACCACAGTCAAGTCCTAGGTAAACTTCAGAGGAGTAGTATAAACATGAAGAAGTTAATGCATGTAAAGCCACACAGAGATCACCTGTTAGTATGGGGTGATTTGTCAGGATAATCTTTTTAGATAAAATAAATTATATGGAAATGAAACAGCTGTCACCTGATCCTACAGTAACAGCTGATCATCAGGCGTATTGCCTAAATTTTGTAGTTAGAACATAAACTCTACCACTTTTCCAAGACAGAAAGCAAACTGGATAAAGTATGGAGTACTGTAGTGTCTTAAGGTAGCATGAATAGTCATAGCCTTGGCCTTACATGGGTAGATCAAAAGATGACTACTTCTCATTAAGTCAAGGATAACAACCAGTCCTTCTTCAAGCATGATCAAGGAGGGACACGGAGTATCATGCATGTAATAATGATACCTCAAATTCTTCTGTCAAATGATAGCTGCAAATGGTAACATCGATAATGTGAACAACAATGGACCAAATATGAAGCCCCAAGTAATGCTGCATTGAAGAGCATGGTTCAGAGTAGAGTTAATTCTCAAGACTGCTATCTGCAAGTACCCTAAGATGTAAGGGGCAGGCAGCTCAAGACCATGGTAGACAAGCCACAGTGGGTCTGCAAGTGGTCCAACATGATGTCATGAACCATTGTATCATCTGCTATCAAGAGAGAAAGGAGAACCAGAAACAAATAACAATGCAGATCTCTGGCTAGCAGGACATAATTCACCATTTTAATAAGTGGAGTTTCAGTGCTGTGTTATTTCCTGATGCCAGATCAGAATGTATTTAATAAAAGATCATGAGAAGTTAAATAATATGCAGAATGCACTGCAACCAGTTTCTCTATAACATTATCAGTGAATGGACTAGACAGATCCAAAGATGCCAAAATCACGGACTGAAACTTAGTGCCAAAAATGCTTTATCGTATCCTTTGGGAAGTCATCTACCCTAGGGAGCTACCATAGGTTCGTAGGTTCATAGGTAGGTACTAGGCTATTGGGCCTAGGGCCTATATAAGCCTAGCCAAAAATGTACCCTGGCTTTCGCCACCCAAGAAAATTATTTTCCTGTGCCCCTGTTGAGCAGAGCCACAGAAGTGATCCCTGGGGTGAATTTCCCATTTCCCATCCAATCATCAAGATTTTTCTTGAAGAGTGCTAATGAGGAGCTCTGTTTGACATAGACAGGTAGTCTGTTCCAGAGTATGGGAAGTCTCTGGGACAGGAATCTATCCCTCCAGCATGTTCTGTTTATTGTGGTGACAAGGTTTAGGTCCCTAGAGTGTGTAGCTCGGAGGGACTGGGATTTCTTTAAGTGGAGCATGTCCAACAGCTCTGGGTTTGACATAGCTTTGTATGTTAGGCAAAGATCGCCCCTGAGTAGGCGATATGCGATGGAGTAAAGCTGTAGTTTTTTGAGACGGTCTGCATAGGGCATCTGTTTGAGGCCAGTAATCCTCTTTGTAAGTTATTTCTGCGGTCTTTCCAGTTGTTGTAGATGTCTTGTGAGGTACATACCAAAAGGGGCGTTGTACTCTATAATGGGTCTAATGAGTGATGAGTAGAGGGGAACAATGACCTCTTTTTTTCTGGATGAGAATCCTTTTGTGATGAGATGAGCCACGTAGAAGGAATTCCTGACCACTGCGGTGATGTGATTATCAAAGAAGAGACTACTGCCCACCTGTGTCCCAAGGTCTCTTATCACATTTTCGGCATTAAGTAGACTACCAGCTATGTGGTAGTTCATGGGTACAGAGTTTTTACCAAAGAGGATGACAATACACTTTTTGGCATTGAGCTTCAGGCCATGGCTTTGACACCAGGTATCTGTCTCAGTGAGGCCCTTTTGTAGTTTGTCCACATCGTTAGGAGTTTCGATTATGGCTCCTAGTTTGCAGTCATCTGCAAACTTTGTTAGCCAAAGACCTTCTGCATTAGCCTGCACTTCAGAGAAGTAGATACCAAACAGGAGAGGACCTAGGACTGAACCCTGTGGTACTCCACTTGTCACTGGTCTGAAGTCGGATTTGGAATCCGCTACTTTTACAGTGTGGGTTCTGTCCATGAGCCAGTTGGCAACCCATCTTGTGACATAGGGATTTATACCTAGTTTAGTGAGCTTATCTATAATTCCAGAGTGGGGGATGGTGTTGAAAGCCTTGGCGAGATCTAGATAAGCTGTGTGAACCATTTTACCCTCATCTATGGCTTTGGTGACTGCTTCAAAGAAGTCAATCAGGTTTAGGAGACATGATCTGCCTTTTGCAAATCCAAACTGGGTACAGTCCAGAGTTTGGAGATTACCAATGTCTTTGTTTATGAGTTCCACGATGATACATTCCATGGCCTTGCAGACCAGGCTCGTCAGGCTAATGGGGCAGTAGTTTCAGGGGTCCATCGTGGCGCCCCCTTTGTGGAGTGGGATAACTGTCGTGGTGCGCCATTCAGTGGGTACAAAGCCTGAGGTGAGGCTATGACTGAACATGGTACTTAGGTAGGGTGCCAGTTCATTCTGTAGTTCATGTAGAACGCAGCCTGGGATATTGTCAGGTCCCATGGATGCTGTGTTCTTGGCTTTGGAGAGTGTGTTTTTTACCTGTGCAGCTGTGATTATAGGAACTTTGCATTCTTCCGGTGTAGAGATGGGCCCTCTAGGGGGTGAGAGGGGGGTAAAGTTAGCACTGAACCTATCTGCTAGGATGTTGGCAATATCAGTTGGTTCTGTATATTTAGCAGCATTGTGCTGTAACTCAGAGCAGATCTGAGTGTTCCCATTGAGATTCTTGACATAGCTATAGAATGCTTTGTGGTTGTCTTTAGAGTCAGTGGCAATTTTGTTTTCGTAACTAGCTTTGGAGGATTTTATGAGGGATCTCAGCTTCTTACTGAGGTTGACCAGAGAGTTCCTCCAGTCATGGGATTTTACTCTTTTTTGCAAGTTTTTTTCTTCTGTTGTAGAGTTTGTTTATGGCAGGGGACCACCAAATTGGCTTCATTTTTTTGGAGGATAACATCTTGGTTCTATTAGGGATAGCATGATCCATGCACTTGTGTAAGTGCTTATAAAGTGCATTTGTGTAGGATTCAGCAGTCATACCTCTATTGTCCATCTGCATGGGTGTCGTGAAGTTTGCCACTTCTGTCTTAAGAAGTGTGAAGTTGGCTTTGAAGAAGTTTTTTACAATGATTTCCCTAATTGGGGGTGGGGGTGGGGGTGGGATGTGGATGTCTAGGCTGATTAGCTTGTGGTCGGATCTGACCAACAAGGAATTGACCTCTGGTGTTGGTAATGACCAGGTCTAGGATATTGCTGCCCCTGGTGGGGGTGTGAATAAGTTGATCCAAGGCATTGGAATTTATGAATTCTAGAAAACGTTGAGCAAAAGAGTTGGTGCATGTGTAGTTTTCCCAGTTAATGGTGGGATAGTTGAAATCGCCCATTATTAGGGTGTTGGGTTGTACCCTAATACTTTAATACTTTCCGGTGTATCAAGAAATGAGGAGTGGGAATCCTGGGGCATGGTGGGGGGTCTGTAGCAAGCTACAATTTGGATTGCGGTCTTGCCCAGAGTTAGTTGCACTTGGATAATCTCAGATGCATTATGCTGTGCAACTAGCCTGGAGGTGTGGATATCCTTAATGAATATGGACACGCCTCCGCCTTTAGTGCTTCATTCTGGGTTAGGTGGCCGAAAGGTGTGGTATGAATTGTAGCCTGGTAATGCAGGGGTGCTCTCTGGAGCATGGAACCAGGTCTCTGTCACTGCACAGATGTCAATGTTCTCCATTTTAAGGAGTGCCTCGAGTGAGTGCATTTTGAGGATTAGACTTCTAGCATTGAGTAGCAATACCCTCAGATTTTGCTTGCTTGTACCTGTTACGGTGGTGAATTTGTCATTTGAACCTTGCCTAAAAAAGGCACTATAGGGGTGGCAAGAGCCTTAGCCAGTATCCGGAATCCTAAGGGCGACAGGTGCAGGCCATCTCTGGCAAAGCATCGTGGTCTGTCGATCATGTCGTCCCAGGCAGACAAATATTGGTTCCCCTTAGAATGATACCAGAAGCTTAGCCAATTGTTGAAGTCAATCATTTTGTCCTTGTACTGTGGTATCATTCTGGGTGATGGCAGGATGCTACTCAGGGTTAGGGTCATACCTGCCTGGGATACAAGATCGGAGAGCTCCTCCATGTCTCTTTTCATGTAGTCCAGGGAGTTACGTCTCAGGTCATTCACACCAATATGGACAATGACAGTGTCATATTTGTACTTATTGTGGAGTGACCTGAGTGCATGCGTTATGTGGCGGATCCTGGCACCTGACAGGCAGCTGACAGTAACTTTCTCCTTGTTTAGTCTAGTGAGTGGAACATCAGTGTGCCTGACTATAGAGTCACCTATGACTAGAGTGTTGGGTACGTTGTTATGCCTTATGGGCTGTGGTTGAGTGGCACACTGAGTTTGTGGGCTATGTGTCATTTGGGTTGTATTGGGGGGTGGAGTTTGCTTGCGTTTATGCTTTGGATGTCCCTGATGCTTGGGCAGGTTTTTATTGAGAGCCTCCGCGAATGTAGGTGTGTGTTTTGTGTTTCTATGTGTGTGTTTTGGTGGTGTAGGTTTTGAGGGACTATGCGATGAGTGTGGTGTGGTGCAAGTGTTTACCTTCTCCTCTTGACTGTCTAGTCCAGTCTTGGGTGAAGAGAGCTTTGCTTCCAGTTTGGCTATATAAGTGCATCTCTCACAGGTTGTATTGTTGGGTGGTAGGAGGAGAGGGTTGTCTGTGTACATGAGGCAATTGCTGCATTGCCCCAAGATGCCCAGATTCATCAGGTAGACAGGAGAAATCACTGGGAGTTGACCCATAGACATGCCTGGATAGGTGCTTATTTATTAAGTACTAAAAACTGCTTTCCTCTAGACAAGTGAGGAAAGTTGAGTGCTGTAGTAATTTGCAGCTTATGTAGTGCTTACAATGAGTTCTGAACAAGTGCTGAGTTCAAAGAAACAAATTTGAGTGCTGAAACTAGAAAACTGGCTAGTTATAAGTAACACAACTAAGCTAGAAGGCTTCCCTCCTACACAGAAGGGCTTGGGGGCTCAGAAGCCTACAGTCTAGACCACTTAACAGGAAAGGCAGGAAACAAGCTTAATTTTTTTTTTTTGTTCTCTTTCCCAGATGCGTCTTCGTACACAGTAGGAGTGCCTGAAATCAGAATATGATCTCACTGCACTCAGTTGAGTGAGCAAATGAGATGGACCCAGAAGGAGTATCCAACCACAGATTTACAAGAGGGGCGGGCAGTTTCAAAGCCACTAAGATTAACACCAAAACAGAAACAGGGTGGGTGGGGAAACTAACTGAAGAACAGAGTCAAAACTTCCAATTCAGTTAATATTTATGCAACACAATCAAATCAATTTAAATACTGTATTATTTGAAAAAAGTGCAGATAAAAGGTACTTAAATTCTCTTATACGTCCAGTTGAATACAGATAGATCTTAGCCAGCCAAAGCTGAGGTTTTTAAGCAGAAAATATTTCAAACTGTACCACTTAAATAGGCAGTGACAGGAAATCAAAGAATGTGGCTACCCCCACACCTGCAATTACTAACAGACAATAAAATTCAAGCAAGCACTAACTGAAGAACAGAGTCAAAACTTCCAATTCAGTTAATATTCATGCAACACAATTAAATCAATTTAAATACTGTATTATTTGAAAAAAGTGCAGATAAAAGGTACCACATTGACAATTTGCCCATAAAAGTTGAACCAGTTGTTTGGGATTTGGAAACTTATGTAGACAGTGACCTAACTTTTGGCAAATGTGTCTGTTGTTATAAGAAAGCCTTTTAAACAAAGAGATTATATCTAGATCTAGGAATGATGCCATTGCCCCACTTTACTCAGCCCTCATTAAGCCAGTTATTGAATATAATGCCCCCTTTGGCATGTATCTGTCCAGACATGTGCAGCAACTGGAATGCCCACAGAAATACCTTTCTAAAAGGATACCATGCCTAAATAAGATGTCGTATATGAACTGACTCAAAGCCCTTTCACTATACTCAGTATCCTACAGACTGCTAAGAGGTGACCTGTGTCTGGCATACAAGGCATCATCTGACCCATTACTGATGGATTTAATGCACATCAGCAAGTCAAATGGTATCAGAAATACTCAGTCTAGGGATCTAAACCTCTTCTGCAACATCAATAGAATGGTTAGGAGGGACAAATATATCTTGCATGCTGTGGAACAGATTCCCCATCCACATAAAGCAAAGTTCATTCCTGTCCATATTCAAGCTCAACTTAGATCTATGGATGCAAAACAAAAAAATTACCCCAGAACTGCTCCCTGTACTACTAATAGACAAATGCAGCTTCTGAATGTTTTATCCCAAGCATGGTCCCCCTCAGATTATCTGTGGTATGATGCCATTTATTCTCATTAGGGTTACTATATAATTATCGACTATAGGATGGGTAGGCCTGTCTGTAACCCAATGGGATAGGTTATTTTGAACACAAAAAGGAAAACTGTCTAGGATTAAAATGTCCTGCAAGGGCAGCTAGCTAAGTGTTTACCTATGAGTCTATGAAACTTTATGATAGCTTCTTAAGAATGAAAGTAATTAAAGCCTGCTTTATAATACATAGTCTTCTGTTATTAATGAGGACATGATAACCCTGAGAATAAATGAGCCAAGAACATTAAGTCAGGCAAGTTGCAACTAGATTGCAAGTTGAAAGGTTCATATCAGAACTCATGCAACTGGAACTCAGAATAGTCAACATACTTGTGCCCACTAAACTGAAAGCCCAGAGGTACTAATTGTGAAACAAAGTAGGTGCTGCCGAGTGTTCCTCCTGATAATTTCAACCTTATCTGCAAAGAACTGAACAGTTGACTCTGTGAGGTGAATGTGCCTTTTGATTGATTAGACAGACCGGACTGCACAGCCTGTCAATAATTTAAATAAACTTGGCTGGTTGACTGGCTGCAGAAAAAATCTCTCTGGGCAGCTTTGCTACTTTCCTATGAGCAAATTTTGGTTGTGAAACAGAATAATGTTCATTAAACATAAGGTTGTCATTCAAGAGGAGAACCTGCATACAACAATACTATAACCTTTAAACTTTTCTTCTCAGCTTTTATAGTTTATGGTTATGCCATGGCTCATGAACCCCACCTGAGACAGGTCTTACATGCAAGGGGGTAAAGTAATCAAGCACATCAGTGACAGTACTTTTCAAGGTTACCATGAGAAATGGAAGATCATCAACATTGCAGTCTTGGAAGACCTGCTCAAATACCAGGGTTTGATCACTGCAAATGATATTACTCAAATTTCCATACCTCACCAACTCAAGACTGGCAGAATTACTGAGAAAAGCAATGCAATACTTAATCAAATGGTGGCCAGGTGACAAGATCTTTCACCCGCAAAGCCAGACTTGACCACATCTGGTTAAAATATTAAGTCAAGAGAATGGTCTGAACAAACTTTTAATTTCCTCATAATCACTTGGAAGTCATTAATAAGAATTACTAGCTCAGTCAGCACAGCAGTTGAAATCATCCAGAAAATACTGATTTTGTTTTTCCAACACAATGTCAATCAGAAACTCAGTTGAGATATTATAAAAAACTTCACTTCACCCTGTGTGTAGTTTATTAAGAAAAATTCTTATTCTTTCCTGCATTTAGACTTGTGGGAAGGTCTACTAAGAACTTCAGCAACTGCAAAAGTACATCTGAAATTGCAAGCTACCTCCATGATCTTTTCCCACATAAGAGAAGTCTGGAGGAACAGCAGACAACCGATGGAGACAAAAGATGGAGTGCAACCAATTGTGTATTATACTACAAGTCAGAAATTATATCTGATTTATTATGGATGGAAGTTGCATTCATGTGAAGATTACTACTGTACATGACTAATGGAATACAAGTCCCACAAACATGCTTGCAATAGATGGAAGTTTATTTTGGTGTCTTACAAAAAGCGAGAGAACTTATGTCATCAGTAAATTATCCATAAGTTAGTGCTGTATAATCTTGATAGGTCCCAACTCTCTCCCAGAAACAGGGAACATCGCGTCTGCAGTATTTCAGTCTCATTCATATATAGTGTTTTTTTTAATTTATTTTTTTACCAATTTGTTAACTGGATAAACCCACTGGACACAGTCCATTTTAAGCGGTGACCCACGAGTACTGTCTAGTTAATTGACTTCTTCAGGGTCACACGGTAGGCAAATGAAGATGAGAGGAATCAAACTCTCTACCCTGGGTACAGAAAGCAGCTTATTAATGGTGCAAAGTCTTAGTTCTCTCTACTAACTACTAGACAACAGAGAGAGAACAGAGAGAACAGAGAAACTATGATCCCTGCAAGAAATCAATGAGCGAAGAGCCAGGAAGAGGTCTATATCATGGAAAATAATCTTAAATTTATAGTAAATAACAGTAGCAGCAGGAATAAATAGTGTAAATAAAATATATAAAATAAAATTAGTAAGTTATTAAGCAGGACTAGCCACCCAACAGTGTGAATATTGGCTCTCGGTAATGCCCACTGTTGATGTAACATTCCAACCCTATTTACAAAATGGGAAAAAGGAGGGGATGATACCAAAGCCAAAATATATGCAATAAACCCATCAAGTAAATGTAAATACTAATACAGTTGCAGAGAATTAGGCAGATCTTAGTCCAACAAATTCAACATTGAGACATGCAAGGACGCATAAGTAAAAAAAATAATAAATAAGCTACAATGCCAAAATCAATTTAAACAAGTTAAAATAGTGCCTACTAAAATTCAGTCATGTGGCTGTAAACCTAAAGTGCGGTACCAGCAAATTTAAGAACTGTTAATGCAGATTAAAAATCTTATTTTTTATAGTCATATGTGTATGGGTCTCTTTAAATGATTGTTATGTGAATTTTCTAAACTAAAGGAATATTCTACAGTTCGGAGACTTGTGATAAGGGAGAGTGAGAAGAACTGAAACATGAAAAAAATCATGGATTTCATCCGCCTGAGACTAGGAAGAGCTCATGACAAGGTCCATATGAAATGCTATTCTGGATTATCAAACTGCTTTATGGAAATAGACTCACATCACCTAAGCATTTGTTAAGTATTAAGACAAATAGAAACGCTACATCATTGTATATATTTTAGCTCATTATACATTGTACATTTTTTAATTCATTATACAAGATTGTAGAACTGGGTCATTAGAAGGTTGTACCTTAAGTAGATTATGTATTGCTTTAGGTTCCTACTTATAAACTGAGTGTTTTACCATCTTGATCAATCCACAAATTTCTGAGATTCCCAATTGTATCATGATGTAAATAAAATCAGTGCCTACCCTGTTACCATTATCACCAATATCAAATACTCTCATTTTATTTCCAATAATTTCTACTTCACAACCCCAAAAATCCAGCATCTGCTGCTAAACATGCATCTATTGTTTTATCAAATAATAAGTCAGTTTCTCTCAGTAAAGTGCCCAAGTATCATTTTGTTGCTACACACAGTTTATTACCTATCAGTGCATCATACGATGCACCAAACTCATAGCCTGGGATTCGAACAAAAAGGCTGCACACCTGTACTGTGCCAGTGTTTGAGTAGCTCACTGTGCAAAGCACTGAAGAGCTAATCATAATAGGCAGGGGAGAACACCTACATGCAAACAAAGGCCTGCATGTGAAAACAGAGGAACACCAACAATAGGATGAGCACCACTATGCAAACATTTTGCAAGAACGCTGACACATCAGCATGCACATCCAATGAAGAAGGGTAGCTAGGGTGGAGCAAAGAGGACAGGTACTGCTAGGTGTTAGGATACTTTTTTATTTTTTTGTTCCTCACTTAAAGATGAGGGTGGGACACCCTTAGGAGAAAAGGGAGGCATGCCACACTTTCTTTTCAGATTGTGAGTGGTACTGGATACCAGACTGGCCAGCTGCAGGTCTGGAACAACATAATAGATGTCAAAGCTAAGGCAGCCTAGTGAGTCCAAGATAATGTATATTCACCCATGAAATGCAGTGATGTATTGCTGCAGCACAGGGAATGGTACTCACTGGCTTATTTATGTAACCATTGTGCTAACTGCCTCTTGTTAGTGCAATATAAGTTGTCAGCACCGTTTTGCGTAACACTGTTTACAACACTAGAACTTCAAAATAGAAGAATTTGAGTAAAGGCTATGTACCATGTGGAGCTTTACAGATTAAAGAAAGGAGTCTTGCCTTGTAAAGTATCACAGCGACAGCAACAAACCCTTTGGTGGACGTCAGGGTGACTGAGGTAGATGTTATGGGATGCATTGCTGGGACCTGTGGCATTAGCCAGACACATGTGCATTAGCATGGCACAGTATCATATGCCTGTGATGGTGGAGGATCAAGCTGTGAACATAAGAATCTGTGTGGATTACATGCTAAAAGAGGTGTGAGGTGCCAGGAAATGCATACAGTACAAACATTAGAAAATCAGACTGGTACAGTACTAACTGCAGTTCCTAACCAAGTGAATTAAGTGGAAGGAAGCCATGGCCATACTCATGTGAATGCCACAGCATGACACACACGCCTAATAACTGAATATTATGCCCTCAGGTGTACAGGTAGTGGCATGGCCACATGAGGGAGGCAATTACTTGAAAGGACAAAGAAGTGCTACTGCTGCAAGCTTTTGAAATGTTAGAACCCACTTTAGTGAGTCTTATAATAAGGAGACTGAATGGCCAAAAAAACTGACTTACATATAACAAGTCTGAGATGCCCATTTCTCAGAATATTCCCTTTTGTCCAACAAATAGTGATCTAAGAGTTGGTATATATAAGTCTGAGTGGGTGAATGGGGGGTGCAGGGGGTTTTGCCTACTTTGCAAGAAATAAGTTTGAAGAGCACTGTTCAGGATTTTCTCTTCTCCTGGATTTTCTGTCTGTTTTTTTCAGTGTATTGGTATTCAATGTTACAAGTAATGACATTTTAATAGGGATCCACAAATGCAAACCTTCTGTTCATGTGTCATGCACCTCACTTCCAAGGCAAAAGTGCTTCAGACAAGCCTCACAAGAACTAGATTTGACAGGGACTGGTACAGGATGCATATGCTGTAGGCAGTATGGGAGAATAGGTCTCTACAGCAGGTGTACCAAAGATTTACTGTTATAGGATGATAGAATCATTGGAAATACAAGGCAACTGAGTCTTGCGTCAATTTACACTTTACCAGTACTGTACCTCCTTTTTCAAAGGGGCTAAGTGAATCAGGTATTTGTGGATACCCATCCAATCATCCAGTTCCCATTTGAAGAAAACTAATGTACCCCACTGCTTGATTTGTAGGAGTTGATTCCAATAATTGGGAGGAAGGTGCTGCATAATGAACTACTCTTGCTGCCATATTTTTTTATTTTCTGATGAAGATTAATATCTCTGGTTCTGGTGTCTGTGGGAATATTTGATCTGTGGGGAAATGAGATCCAGGACCACTGTGTTCCTAATGGCATGGAAGGCAAAGCATAGATTTCCACTCAGACATCTGTAATATTCTCAATAAAGGGACAGTGCTTCCAGTCATTTCTGTTATCTTAGGGATCTTAAGCCAGTGATCTTCTTTGTTAGGAACCTCTGAGGTCTTTCTAGTTGTTTGATATGTCTAATGAGGTACGTACCAAATAACACATTGTATTCAATAACTGGCCTAATCAATACTGAATATAAGGGGACAGTGACCTCTTTGGATCTGTATGACATTCCTTTGGCAATTAGCTGTGCTAAGCAGTAAGACTTTTTGTCTACTGTTACATGATGTTCAAAGGAGAGGGAATTGTCAACCTAAGTTCCAAGATCTTTAATAACATTCTCATTTTGGAGCTGGGTGTTGTCTATGTTATATTCTGGGGAAGAGGTTGTTTACCAAACATGACAATACTGCACACTTTAGAATTTAATTTCCACCTATTTTAGCACACCAGGTATTTACGAATGTAAGTTCTTGCTGAAGGGCTTTGGCTTTAGAGGACGACTTGGCAATGTCTCTCAATCTATAGACATCTGCAAACTTCCTATTATGGTACTCTATGTGAAGGAAAAGACACAGGATATTGTGACACATGGGTCTACCCCATGGGATGGAGCACCCACACAGAAATGGCTCACTAATGTCAAGTATTTTTTGATTTGCTGGTTATGGGAAGTGGAGCCCTCATATGCAGGGGTTGGTTAACTGTGGGAGCTGGGCAGGTACCAAGCACCCATGTATTTGTTGGGGAAGTAGCAAGTTAGTAATGTCCATCACAGTACACACTACAGCATGACTAAACTGAATGCTTCACCAAGGCCTACCTGCACATCTGTTCTTCTGGACACCTAAGGTATGCAAAAGCAGAAACCTCTTCAATGTATTCTACATCATATATATCACTATGCATACTACAGGAGGTTTAAAGAGGTGTGTGTGTGTGTGTGTGTGTGTGTGTGTGTGTGTGTGTGTGTGTGTGTGTGTGTGTGTGTGTGTGTACATCAAATGTGCTTTCACAGATTCCACTCATGCAGAGTTCAGCAAACATACAGCTGATACCAGCAGGGTATCTGTCATAGACAATGATAGCAATATGCAAGTGACACAGTCTTATGACACAGTAGCACTGTCTGCAACATTGTTGGGGGGACACCCAGATCCACCATTAAAGAGGCCCCAGTAGATGTAGGCTAAGCACATAGCTTCACCAGTGTATGACAGATATTCTGTACTTGTTAATCCCTCATGGTCTCCACCTGTGTCCCCAGCACACACATCTGACATGTGTACCACTTCTGATGTCTGCATCCATAACTCCAGAATTCATCTCTGATAGCGCTATGAGTCTTAGAATTAACACGTGGATGTACTGATCAGTGATCTAGCCACTGATGGCTGCTACCTACAGCATTACAGAGATGGTGGATTACCCTGTGCCAAGACATGCTCCAACTGTACAGTGGCACAGAGTATAGAGACAATGAGCCCAAAGTACTGCTGAGGTCACTGGTGGCAAATAGTGCTGCCAAAGTTACATCCATGAGACATGTTGCAACTGCCATCCAACCTTCCTCCACAGGCCATGCAATCCATGACCATGAGAGAAATCTGATACAGAATGTCTGGAAACAGGACACACAAATTCACATTGCACAGACTATTGGTAAGACAGCATCAGTGTCACCTGTGGCACAGAGTCTGCCACTCACCCAGTTGTGGTGTTATCCGGGCTGTGGGTGGGGCATCTCCTCTGCCTTCCAGTTCAACATCTGAGATGCCTCAGCAGGCCACATACACACCCATGGTCTTATAGTTCAAATCCAGGACATGCATCCTGCCACTCCCAGTTGTGGACATCATCCAGGTCATGGACAATGATACTCATCAGGCCCAACAACTGGGATGCCCCATCAGGGTGCATGCCCATAGTGTTATAGTTATACTTCTTCTCTGTTGTGAACTGGGTCAAACACCTACACTGCAAGACAATGCAGTGGACACTGGCAATGGTCATGATGAGGCAACATGATTCCACCACTGGGAAATGTGATATCTTCCAATGTACATGGCTACCATATTACCTCTTATGCCCTATCCCATATTAAAGTGTTGTAGTCATCTGTCACTGTGTTCCTTTCAATCTGTGCAAGTGATGTTGACTGTGCCCCGAGTACCCCTCACCTGTGTGGGTATGGGGAAGTCTGAAGCACAACATGGCCAGGCCATGCATTGCTCTGCATAGCCTGAGTATGATAAAGCATGCATCATTTCATTCTGTCTTGTCTGTAGTATGTCCCACAGTGGTGGACCAGGTGCTATGTCTTTGCCAGTGCTGTAATGTGCTGCACCTTCTTCTGCTTCAGCTGTGGAACTGCTACCGCATGTTCCACCCTGACTCTTCACCCTACCCTTCTGCTGCTGCCGTGACTGGAACAGAAGGCCCTGCCATGAAGCTCACCTGCTCATCCAGCTAGCTGCACAATTCCATATTGTATAGCATGGTGCACACAACAAATATCTTGCTGCAGATATTTGAACAATATTGAAGGGCCCCTCCTGAGGTAGCTTTAAGATTTAAAGAAGCTAAGGGATGTCATTTCTCCAGCTGTGTTTTGTATATCTAACAGATCTCTTCAAAAACTCATGAAAATATTTAAGTAGAAGGAAGTTACTATTATTCCTGTATATAAAGGAAATGAATCTGTGCATCTGAGTAGACCCATTCATTTACTGTCTGGTTATCTAAATTTATGGATTATACAATAATGGCTCATTGCCATCCAAAAATGTGCATGCTTATTGGACAGCCCAACCAGTGTGCCTGTTGCAAAATTGAACATACACCAATAGAAAAAAGTCCGGCCACTAAAGTACCACTGAGCAGCCGGACTTTTTTATTGGAATATGCTATGTAGGTAGAGCAAAATACAAGAAAAATCAGGTATGTTCTATAAAAGTAAAGAAACAGAAACATACTCAATTTTCCTTGTATTTCTGCATTGTCTGTCCTTAAATCTCGACAGACTCTCATAGCTCTTAACTGTCCTGATCTTTGCAGAATGTCCATATTTTTGCCTCATAGTTTTGGTCTTTTCCACATTAAGGAACCTCTAGTTCATATAACTTTCTAAGTTTAAAAGAACAATACGATCTGTCCCTATTTCTGGGCATTTTTCCCCTTCCCACCCATTGTTTTGGGCTTTGTCCAGGTTTTTAGCACTAAGACTAACATTTAAAACAAAATACACACCAATGGAGATTCTGTTTTCTCCCTTGCTTTTCTTGAACAGCACTGATGTACTGTGCATGCATGGGAATGTAAGTCCTATATGCACGTGTAGTACATCAGAAAAGGTGGAAGAATGCAGAGGAACACTACAGTCGGTTATACAAAGACATTCTACACCCTCATGATTAAACCACACCAGCTGTGGGTAAATCCAGTATTATCAACACCCAGTCATGGGTTATTGCTTAAGAAAATGGTACATGATTTAACTACATAACAAATGAGTTAGAAATGTAAAAAAAGTAATGCACATCTGCCTTTAAGAAATGGTTATGAACCATTATAATAAATCTTCAGATAGTAGCTTATAAGTTGAGTTAGTTTTCATTGACCTTAGACAGACTGTTGATAAAGTGAGTTATTGGGTATTAATTTAAAATACTGAAATGTCTAGACTTCAGAAGAACATAGTTTTATGGGTGAAAAGAAGAGTTAATTGCCAGGGCCTGGAGACTGTGACAAAGGAATCAAATTGGCTAAGTTGATAAATTAAGGTATAGGCATTCTGCAAAGATCAGGTCTTAGAATTATGTATGAGTGACATAAGGCTACCAGGTTCAGTAGTAGCATATAATTATACAAATAACTTGAAATAAACAAAAATTATAAAAAAAGAAATGGCTAAAGAAGTCATGCAAAATGTTTTATATAATTTAGCCCTCTATTTAAAAATGTTATAAGGTACCAAATGTAAGTAAATCCATAAATGTGTTAAATGGGGTTGAAAAGTTCAAGAAGCTCTTTGTAATGAATCCTCATTACCTTGAAAGAATTACGTCATGTTCTGATTTATGATAATTATGGCTCAGCATCTAATTTCTGACATGCATATTCATTAGATATATCTGAAAACTATCAAAGCTTTTAAAATAATACTATGAGTTTCAGAAATAAAACTTCTTTCTTTGATGATCCTCTTGTATGCAAGTGAGATCAGACATTCACATGAGTATTTTGTCATTTTAGGTTTTTCATACTGGAAACATTTGATAACTCATCTAGAAAAAAACAATATATACTAAGTGGATTTCTGGTTATGTGGGACAGATGACTACAAACTTATATATAAGCAATTAGGTATATTTTATTTATATATCAGAGAATAAGACGAGATAAAAAGTTATCCTAAAGAGGTTTTAAAGATGAATAGTTATTTCATGCGCTTGGATTATGTACAGAAAATTCTGGAAAAAAATCTGTGTGGTCCAGGTGAAACTTATCCTAATAGTTCCTAGAGAATTAACTGGTGCCCAGAATGTGTCATTCATTTGCAGAATGGGCTTTTAACAGAGTCTGAATTCCACTGATGCATTTAAACAGAAGTTGGGCAACTACTTTGATGACAGGAAATATATAATTTGGTAAGGGATCAGAAGTGTTTCATGCAAGCTGTATTGCAATGTTCCCTGTTGTCAAGTAGAAAAATATTAATTAATCAACTTCTACTTGATTGTGCAACAGCAAAACATATAATTTCAGTCCAAGTAAATACCTAACATTAATGTTTATGATCTGGTAATGAAAACTTGGACTACAATCAGAGGATACATCACTGGTATATGCATAAATAACACATAAGCATTTTAATTAATTTGAGTCCTACATAAGTAAAGTTTTTCAGTTTTCAAAAAAAATGGGGTGGGCACTGAGCATGTTTTCTTGAGCCTGTGGCTTTATTGCTCTGTATTTCCTGGAAAATATTTCATGGGGCATTGGCAAAGAATATTTGAGTCTGCACAGATAAATTCCTCCGCATTTTAAAAATTTGGGTAACAACTGGCTGGAATGTACTAGAAGAAAAAATAAATGGGAATAGGAAGATAACTTAAAGAGTGGTGCTCTGAGATTAGCTGAATGAACCAAAAGAGCTGTTCTCTTTTCTTGGCAGAGCAGTAACTCAGGGTTGGCATAATTAAGGTAGGAGATACAGAGGGGAAAGTATCCCCCCACCCACAAACACTCATGGAGCATCAGCAGCTTTGTCCCCTAGTGGAAAATATTGGTGATGTTTTACTTCAGTCGCCAGTTCATTCAGCTAAGATCAAGTACTAGTCTTTACTACACTAGACTTCAACCAGAAGAAATGGAAGCTTAATCTCCCTTGCACCATCTAAGTAATACTTGGTATCCCTAACACTGCTCTTATCCCTATCCTGATCCCTTACCTTAGAAAAACCCTTTCTGTTACACTACCACTACACAAGACATCTCAGACTCATACAACATACAAACAGACTCAAATACACACACACACACACACACACACACACACACACACACACACACACACACACACACACACACACACACACGCACACACACGCACACACACACACACACACACACACACACACACGCACACACACACACACACACACACACACACACACACACACACACACACACAGACGCACACACACACACACACACACACACACACACACACACACACACACACACACACACACACACACACACACACACACACACACACACATATGCGTGTACACACACACACACACACACACACACACACACACACACACACACATATGCATGTACACACATATTCACACCCACACACTCTGCATCTCTTCCATTACCTAGCCCTTACTCTCACTCTAACCCGCAAACGCTTGCACAGATACTCTAAATCTATCCCTTTACCTATAACTGGGGAGGGAGGGTGCTTGGGATTGTGCACAAGTTGGATGCAAGGTTAAGCTTTGTATACATTGCTGGCCAAACAAGTGATTTTTTTGGCACTTCACCACCAAAAACACACCACTAAAGGATATTCATGCAGATTCAGATTAGACCACAGGAATCAAAATTGCTACAAACTGAACTATTCAGGCAACATGATTTATTCAGCATCTTCTTGTAGCTTTCCACATGGCAGGCAATAAAGTTGCTAAGACTGCAAAATGAAAAACAAAAACAGCTGACCTGGCAGCAACTCAAACTTAGAGTATACTCTGTTTAGTAACTTGTTGGCTTCAAATGCAGATGCTTCAGGATGTTCAGAAAGAAATGAAACAATTAATGGCCACCACAGAATGAACAAGAGAGGAGGTAATAGCAATCCACAACAGATTAGAACAGCAGCACCAAGATATTCCTAGGCATGCTGAAACCCTAAAGATTCATATCCAACAGATAGAAACATTAACCTTTCAGCAAATAGCGCTTTAATCCAAAATGGATGATATTGAAAATCAGGCATGAAGAAACAATCTCACTATTTATTAGCCTGCCAGAGGTTTTTGAAGGTGACAATCTGGTGGCATTTATTCACAGAGGCAGCTATGTTACTGCACTTGTAACAGCCTCTGTGACTGAGAGAGAGAGTACATAATATTCAGTCCTAAGTGGGTTCCAATCTACACAAACATTTTATCTTCTGATTCCTCAATGAGAGAGGGAGGGAGATACAGACAGAGAGAGAAAGAGAAAGAGAAAGAGAGAAAAAATTTTAAATAGAGCAAGGGATCTGAGTGTTAACTGCTATATAAGTGGAGCTCCAGTTAGATTTGCTTTAGACTGCAGTGCATTGCTGTTCCACAAATGGAAAGCCCTGGTCCTGGTACAACATAGATGCAAGGAAAGAGGTTTCATGGTACATTCACTTTTCCTGGCTTTACTGGTAGTGAAAATGGGGTCTTTAAAGATGGCTTTAGACCCTGGGAGATGCCAAAGCATTTCTGGATCAATGGTATCCTCAGCAACAACTAAATGCACCTCAGCAACAACTAAATGCACATACTACCACTAGCACATGTAGTGGAGAGGCCAAAAGGAAACTTCCACAGTCCCCAAATGTGCCTCTGTTCTTCTGTGGTTACTGGTTCATTTTTACTGTTTTTGTTCTGAGGTTTTACTGGATATTAAATTGTTGTGAAAAAAGACAACTAAAAATGTCCCATGGAAAAGAACATTTACAGCACCGCACCAGACAAACAGATCTCTCCCATTAGCCAATCTCTCAGATGGAAAATGTACAACAAAGAATGGACTTTTTTGTCCCCAGACCCATCAGAACTGGACTAGAGCAGTAATGAGCAGGTCCAAGACAGGTTGAAATTAATTATCATGCTAGTTGCAGTCACCAAGAGACAGCCACCCACCTAAAAGGGATCCAAACGTCATCATGCTGCATTCACAAACTTTACATGGTGGGTGACATGGAGGACTCAGTGTACAAATATAATAATTCTAAGCTATCTGAGTCACCTTTTGTTTATAATGAATATTCAGGAAGCAAACAGTAATGATATGAGTTGTTTAGTTACCACTATTCTTCATGATATTCAGGTAACTGTTTTAAGTTCACTGGATAGTTCAGCTTAAAATGCCCCTTTTCACTGACCTGACTCACCCATCTCACTAGTCTCATCTAATCCTCCAGGTGTGTTGAAATTTTCAGTTGGCAGAGGGGGCTAGGTATGATAGGAACAGCCATTTACTCATCCTCTTGCTGTGGCTTAATGGGTATGGCCTCTGACTGTTAGGAAGGGCAACTATTATAGGTACAGGTATATACTAATGACATACTATTTATTCTAAGTAAGAAGTGAGCTGGGGATTGTGGAGACGAAACACACAGACTCCCACACTTAGGATCAGTAGAGTAAGAGCAGTTCTGATGGCACTGGCCTAGTAATGCCATGGACAGGTTTGCCAGACTTATGCACATTTCTTTCCCCATTGCATCTGCAGTTTGAGGCAGACACTAACCCTTATTTGGATAGATATAGGTATAAGTATAGGTAGAGGTAGAGGTAGAGGTATAGGTATAGGTAGAGGTAGGGGTATAGGTATAGGTAGACGTATAGGTAGATGTATAGGTATAGGTATAGGTAGAGGTACAGGAATAGGTATAACTAGAGGTATAGGTATAGGTAGATTTATAGGTATAGGCATAGGTAGAGGTATAGGTAGATTTATAGGTAGAGGTAGAGGTATAGGTATAGGTAGACATATAGGTAGATGTATAGGTATAGGTATAGGTAGAGGTACAGGTATAGGTATAAGTAGAGGTATAGGTATAGGCAGATTTATAGGTATAGGTATAGGTAGAGGTATAGGTAGATTTATAGGTAGAGGTAGAGGTAGAGGTGTAGGTGTAAGTATAGGTATAGGTATACATATACGTATGGGTAAAGGTATAGGTATAGATATAGCTATAGGTATAGGTATTGGTATAGGTAGAGGTAGAGGTATAGGTAGAGGCAGAGGTAGAGGTATAGGTATAGGTATAGATAATAGGTAGGTAGAGGTATAGGTATAAGTATAGGCATTTGTAGAGGTATAGATATATGTATAGGCAGAGGTATGAGTATAGGTATAGGTATATGTATATATGTATAGGTAGAGGTATAGGTATAGATATAGGCAGAGATAGAGGTATAGGCATAGGTAGAGATAGAGGTATAGGTAGAGGTAGAGGTATATGTATAGGTAGAGGTAGAGGTAGAGGTATAGGTATAAGTGGCTGCTGTAGTGGCACTTAATTCTATAAATTAGTATCTGTTCTGAGCATTGAATCAGTAGTTCCTCCATATTCTATATGTGAGTATGTAGAGTTACACAAGGTTTCTTATGTGGATTAAACTTTAACACTAAAGTAGCACGTGTATTAGCAGAGTGGCAGCAACTGTGGGTTCATATAGCATGCCTACAAGGAACTAAACTTAAGCAGATGAATATTACAGACAAGTTTAAATCCCAGAGCTCTTTGTGTATAAAAACATGTAATACAAAACCCTGTAAGGGTATTCCAATTTTAGTTAAGAATACATCAGGCTGGCAGCTAGCTGATGACAGGACATAGAGACAAGGCAGATGGCTGGTGACAAGGCTTAACTCTTTGCATGGACCAATATGGATAATCACCTTTTATGGTCCAACCAAGCTGAATGAGAAGCCATTCTAGGAGGCCCATGCAGCATATGTGAAGCTGGGAGACTATCATACACATGTTTTCATTTGTGGGGACTTGAATATGGCATTAGACAGTAGATATGATAGATTATGAGGGGGCAATTTCCAAATGACTAGGCACTCAGAGATTAATCAGGAATGTTTGAAAACATTCCTCCTGCTAGATAATTGAAGATTCTTGCAACCTAAACAGTATGATTATACTTACATTGCAGCACAAAATGGAGTAGAAAGTAGTCTGGATTATTTCCTGGTAAATCACCATTTCCTGGAAGAGGTTCATTCTGTTGTAATTCACCCAGAGGCATTGTCAGCTCATAGTGAGGTTATCTGGGATCACACCCCCAACTATTGGCTCAGACCTCAACCCATTTCTAGAAATGACCCATTGCTATTAAAAGAAAACAAAATGAGGTTTTATAAATGCACTTAAGGACTTAAAACTTTTCTCAACAAATTCTGGGCACACGTGGTACAGCATGGCATGCCTGGGATCCTTTTAAGCATGGCCTCCAATGCATTGCTAGCTCAGGCAAGAAAGATAGTAATAGAGGGAAATATTGCAAAATAAGAATTTTAAAAAACAAACTGGAAAAAATAATCAGTCAAAATGTAGTAGCACAATGCAAGGATAAGACATTGCAGGGAGAAATTAAAATGTTGAAACAAGAAATAAGGCATCAAATATACAATGCAACATCAGAAATGAGAAAGGCTGCAACTTCTTTATATGGCTGAGCAAATGACATTGCCCAAACTCCTAACACACTGCCTTAGTAGGCATAAGCAGGCACAGGCTACAGAAGCATTAATTGATGAGGAAGGTACATATCTGCCACCATACAACAGTACTGTGACAGTGAAATTTCTCTTCTCCAGAAGGCACTGTTTTGTTGGACATTTGGGAAATTGGTCTTTATTTACAACTGCAGGTTAAATGTTTATTTTCAAATTTAACAGTGACTACTTCTGTTATACTGAATGGCCTCATGACTGCTGTTTATCAGTCAAACATTTCAAAGTTATTTTAACTTGCTCCATCTTAAGTTGTTTTCTACCTGCCTTTTAACTTGCTTTGAAGTTACTTTTCCTACAGTTTTACCCTCTCCTCCCTAACGCCTTTTACTGCATCTCACCGTACATAACTGCCCACATTATACTGCTTTAATCATGCTGAAAGAAATGCTACTACTACTCTGAATGACTATGCTTACCACCCATACTATCCTAACTTATGTAGGCAAGTATTTACCACTGCCTTAAACTGTTTACCCCCACTTTATGGAATGTCTACATCTTGCAGATCATCGTCCAGAATTAGCATATAAGCAGGTTAAGAAACAAAGTGGGTGTGCTTCTGTGCGACACATAATACTAAGAATCAAAGAAATGTCCACATAGTCCAGGGAATACACAGAGCAGATTCAATATATGAAAGAGTGCCAAGGTTGTAAACAAAAACAAATTTATTGAGATATGTTTAGGCCTTTCATCCATCGTACATGGGACTTCTTCAGAAAGTAAAACACAATGTTTCAAACCCATTTAAATACACAACAGTGCCCAATTAATCCATCAGTTAAGTCTTAATTGATAATAAAAATCAGTAAATAAAATAAATAACTCAAACCTGTCATTTAAAATAGTTTGTTAAGCTAAAATCAAAGAACTCATAGTTATTAAAACTCACATTCAGATCAAATAATTCCACACATACTAAAACATTACAATTTAGCAGCCCTTATTCTAAGCACAGGCTGAATGGATATATATTCATTTAACCCTGCTTTAACAGTGGTGTCTAATTTAATCTGCCAGATTAATTCCTTATACTGTAGCTTGATTTCCCAATAACCTCCCTTTGCATTTGGATGTACAATTTCTAAAATACCAAACTTAAATTTCGCAAATACTTCACATAGAGTCCCCGGGATTCATGAAGCTTGCGCCAGGTGCAGGCGTAGCGTTGGCGATCAAACACCAAATATGGCCACCGAGCGATTCAGGAATGAGCTGTTTCCATGTGCACTACCTGCATACGCCACAGCTGCACAGCTCCCGGCACATGTATGCTAATTACCCCATGCGCAGCAGTGTAGCATGCAAATGAAGGTATATAGCGATTCATGAAGTGGTGCAGGCGTAGTGTAAGCATGCAGAAATGTAAACCGAAAAAATGGTTTACATTTTTTCAAACATAAAATCGGAGTCATGACAGTGGACCAAACTCATGTATTATACTGTTAATATATGCCAATGGCTAAATATATAGCCATTGGCATAAAAAAACATGCCACATAAAAAAGAACATTTAATGTCATTGCCACACTAACGCAAAGTAAAATCGCAGTGCATCGGTATCCAAACGTGATCACAATGAAGATATATTTATATGTAATAAAACTGCAATTTAACATATTTCATGAATTCTCCATAACAGACAATGGCACACATGCTACACCACACCATGGTGCAAGGGTTGCTAAGGGGCTGTGACAGTGTTCTGCGTGGTAACTAGGAATTAGTAGTCAATGCCATACAAATGAGACAAGTAATACTGAATCACAAAATCCCTGCTGTCGTAAGGATGTACCTCACAGTGTAGCAGTACAACACCGAGGTGTGGCCTGGAGATAAAGATGACATCAAGAGAGGGGTGTGCCACCTTAGCTGTAAGTGCATTGGAGCATTGCTAATCAAGTTTGCCTGTTGCTAAGCAAAGCCGCAGGATAGGGGTGTGTTGAAGTAGCCATAGCTTTGCTTAGCTGAGAGCACACAAGGTAACCGAATGTGCATGTGAATGTGGATGAAAACGTGCTCGAAACCCAGTAAATGGCTGTGCGCGGCACGCACCACAGCTGAAACAGGAAGGATACGGGAAGACAATAAGGAAATGCTGCAACATGGTAATTGGAGTACAAATGAGTAATTAACACCTAGGAACCCAAAGTGGGCCATTGACAACAGCTAACAAGGCTGCTAACAGCTACCTGCAGAACAGGAAAGAGGAGGTGCCGTACTGCAAAGAAAAGAGAAGTGTCACAGCAGAACAAAGCAAACTTGCAGTAGATCAGCTACATAACACATTTCACTACACAATCCTGGGTTGGGAAAGTACAAAACAAGGAAGCCGGCAGCTCGATGCATGCCTGACAATGGGAGGGGAATCGGGTTGAAATGTGAAGTAAAGGGCAATAGATGAATCATGGCAGCCAAGCATAATTCAACACCGAAGGCCCCACAATAGCAGTACCTGCTGTAAAACCCATAATTAAGATATCCTGCAGCTGGAATTGCACATACACACCCAATTACACCAGCAGCATCCATAGCACAATAGTATAAAGTGTGAAAGCACCTCACACACACTTGTGTATTCCCAGACACTCTGCACCATTGGTGTATACAGACGGGGAACTTTTAATATGTACATGTTAGGGGCTGCCATAGCTTTGATTCACCAGCATGTGTTGGAGACTGAAGGTGGTGTGGAGGATGATGCTGACAACCATCTCAGGCACCGGAGGAGGAGAAGACTGTTCAGACCCAGGGTAACCTGCCAGGGGCTACATGATCTGGAAATAGTAGAGCGTTACAGGGTGGACAGGGACACCATACAGCAACTTGTTGAGCTGTGCCAGCCATGCCTCAGAGCCAGAAATAACAGAGGAGAACCCATCCCAGTGGACACAAAGGTATGTGTAAGCTTGAGAATACTAGCCACAGGTACCTTTCAAAGGCCAACTGGGGATATCATGAGGATCTCACAGGCAACAGCATCCAGGGTACTCCACCAGTTCTTGGATGCCATGTTACCACATGCCAATGAGTACATATACTTCCCCCAAATGCAGGAGGAGTTGGCCAGCAATATGCCTCTCTTCCACCATGTGGCAGACTACCCAGAGGTACTGGGTGCAATAGACTGCATGCACATACACATCAAGTCACCATCCGGTGAGCAGGGTAGGCGCTACATAAACCGCAAGGGATATCCCTTCATCAACTGCCAGGTCATTTGCAATGCCCAGGGCATTATCATGGATGTGTGTGCTGGCAGCCCTGGAAGCTATCACGACTCCCACATCTGGCATGCCTCACAGCTGTATCAGGTATTTGCCAGGGGGGACATCCCATATGGCCACCTGGTGGGGGATGCCGGCTATGCCTTGGAACTGTGGATGATGACTCCCATCAGAAATGCACACACACCCATGCAAGAACGCCATAATGAGGCACATGCAGAAACCAGAATCATCATAGAGCATGCGTTTGGGATGCTGAAATCATGGTTCTGTTTCTTGGACATATCTGGTGGAGCCTTGCAGTACTCTCCAGGCATGTGTGCCCACATCTTCATAGTATGTGCCATGCTACACAATATGATCCTGCAGAAACAGCTGCAGCAGGGACAGAATGGTGAAGGCCCTCACAGCCCACCACCATTGCCAAGGGCCCCACAGGCACAGAGGGACTCAGACCACGAACACCCTGTGCCAGCCTCAGTAGGCAGACGGAGGTGTGCGCAGTATGCCCATGCCTTGGCAAAGAGGGAACGTATAGCACACATACTGACAGTGTAGGCACCTATGGACTGACACCCTTCTCCATCTGCACACACAGTAAACATGGATGGCACACACACATGACCACCTGTAAATTGTCATGTATAGGTGGTCTACTGTGTGTATCCTACATAGGCAGCCCTCAACTATTGTACACACAACTGCCATTGGCACAAGGTAAGTCAATACCTGAACAGTATATTAAGCTATCAGCATGTGTCGATACTGTATGTATAGGTTCATAGGTACATAGGTAGGTACATGCCTAACTGCCTGAGGCCATTCATAAACCTAGCCAAAATGTGTCTGCTGTCGCCACCCCATTGATTAACTAACTGTTCTTCTGTTGAGCAGAGCCAATTGTGGGATCCCTGGGGTGTATCCACTGTTCCCCAGCCACTCTGCAAGGATTCCCTGGAGTGTTAGTGAGGGGCTCCGTATAATGTAATTAGGGATGTAGTTCCAAAGCATGGGTAGTACCTGTGACAGGAATCTGTCACTCCAGCATCTTCCAGTTATGGTTGTGGCAAGGTGTAGCTCATTACAGTGTGTGGCTCACTGTGACATGGATTCCCATAGGTGGAGCATATCCATTAAGCCTGACTTGGACACGGCTTTGTTGGCCAACAAATATCATCTCTGAGTAAATGAGATGCCACTGAGTAATGCAAGAGTTTATGCAGTCTGGCAGCATAGGACACATGTCTGAGGGCATTATCCCTCTTGGCGAGATACATTCGTGGCCCTTCCAGCTGTTGGATGTGTCTTCTGAGGTACATCTCAAATGGGTTATCATACTCTATGATGGGACTGATGAATGATGAGTAAAGTGGCACAATAACCTCAGTATGTCTAGATGTGGACCCTTAAGTAATCAGATGGCCTACATAGACGGATGTCCTAACTACTTCGCAGATATGACTGTCAAAGGAGAAATCACTATGTAATGTAGTCCCCACATACCCATTACGTCATCTGAATTATAGTGTCTGCCACTCATGTGTTAATAGGTGTGTGTGTAGTTTCCCAAAATGGAATGACCATGCAGTATGTGGTCTTTAGCTGGAGGCCATGACTCTGACACCCTGTGTTGGTCTATGTGAGGCCCCTTGAAGGACGTCTGTGACAGCTGGACTGTCAGTTATGGCTCCCAGTCTGCAGTAATTGCCAAACACGGTCTGCTGTAGTCCACCTGTGTTAGCCCGTACCTCTGAGAAGTATATGGCAAACAGTAGGGGTCCCAGGATGGAGTCCTTTGGGACACCAGTTGTGACTGGTCAAGAGTTGGACCTGGAAGCTGCTAGGCTTACCATGTGAGTTCTGTGTGTAAGCCTGTTGGCAAAACAACCTGTGCTGTATGGGTGTATGTACTGGCTGGTGAGTGTAGAAATAATACCTGAGTGGAGATTGGTGTCAAAACCCTTGGCGAGGTCCAGGTAGTATGTGTGAACTACCACACCCCACACCTGAAGTCTAGGTGACTGTAAGATGTCAAACAGGTTCAGTAAGCATGATCTGCACTCAATCAAGCTGACCTGGGTTGGGTCAAGTGTCTGGAGGTTACCATTGTTTATGTTAATGAGTGCCATGAGGATGCACCCCATAGCCGTACAGATCAGGCTACTCACGCTTATGGGGTGGTAGTTACCATGGTCAGTTGTGTCACCACCTTGGTGGAGTGGAATAGCTGTTGCCATGCTCTATTGAATGGTCATGTATCCTGTGTAGATGCTGATGTTGAATTGCTATATTAGGCGGGGGGGGGGGGTCACTTTGTCTTGTAATGTTTGCAGGATGCAGTCTAGGACACCATCTGCCTCCATTGATGCTCTGTCATGCCATTTGAAAGGGCCATTACCACCTGTATGTCTCAGATGTCTGGGATAATGTATGTTCTGGGTATTGTTGTGGGCCCTGTAGGGGGTGAAACTTGCTCCGAATTTATCATCAAGTGTGTTGGTCATATCAGTAGGGTCAGTATATTCAGTGCAATATTGCACCAGCACAGTGCAAATCTGTGTGTTACTGCTTAGATCCTTGACATAGCCAAAGAAGCCTTTGTGGTCATATTCTGAATCCATGCCTCTTTACCTGTGGATGTCAGCCATGAATGATTACATGAGTAGCATAAGTATCTTGCTAATACTGGTCACTGATGTCTGCATGTCTTGGGATTTGCTGTTGTTCTGGACTACTGTCCTACTTCTGTTGTATAGCCTGTATAATGCAGGGGTTCAGCAGACTGGTGTCCTTGTGTAGGAGTAGTGAGTCCTGGCTTACCATTGATGGCATGACCCATACATCTATGTAGGTGCTTATAGAGTGCATTTGTAATTCTGTCCGTATCTTGAGCAGTGTCATCCCTGAGCATGGCGGCTGTGAACCCTCCCACCTCTGTCATTAGTACTGTGAATTTAGCTGTAGGAAAGGTATTCACTGTGTGTTCCTTGTGTAGGGGAGATGGTTGGGAGTGGAAATCATCAGTGAATAGTTCATGGTCAGATCCAAACCGTGACTGGTTTACCTCTGCTGTAGTGCACCTGTTGCACATGTCAGTGATTACCACTTCTAGTATGTTTTCACCTCTCGTTAGTCTGTCTACCAACTGATACAGGCCATATGAGGTGATAAATCCCAGGAAGTGCTGGGCCTGGAAGTGAATACTCGAGTAGATTATCCAGTTAAGTGTAGGGTAGCCGACATTGACCAATAACAGGGTGTATGGTAGGCCTGTCATGTTTACCACTGTCTCCAGATAGTTGTAGTGGTGCTCCTGGGTCATGGAGGGTTATCTGTAGCAGCTCACAGTTTGCATTGCAGTTGTAGCTGATGTTAGCTGCACATGGATGATCACAGAGGTATCATGCTGCCCCACTAACTTGGAGGTGTAGGTATCCCCGATGAATATGGATACACCCCCTCCATGTCTGTGCCATTCCATGTTCAGTGACTG
>NC_056744.1:1504477129-1504582129 GCF_019279795.1 Protopterus annectens
AAAGAAAGGAAAATGAAAGGGACAATTAAAAAAGAGAAAATAAAAAGGAATAAAAGAAAGGGGGAAGGAAGATAATGAAAAAAGTAAAATAAGAGAAATAATGAGAATGGAGGAAAGAAGAAAAATGAAATGTTAGGAAAGGGAAAAAGAAGAAAATTAGGTGAAAAAAGAAAAGAATGTAACACAAAGATGGGAAGGAAGATAGCTAAAACAAGTAGATGGAAAAGAAAAGGAAGAAAATGAGGAATATGACAAAAAGAAAAGAAAGAAATGAAAAGGAATGAGAAAAAGAAAAATGAAAGTGTAAAAATGAAATAAAATGGAAACGAGAGTTGTATCAATAAAAAAAGAAAAGGAGAGTAGAACTAAGAGAAGGAAAGAAATACATGGAGAGTATATATATTCTATACATATCTTTTCTGGTCCTACTGCTTGCCTTTACTTGGTCTCCAGTCTTTGTAAACAATAGTTTCTGATTCTTATTTGGCATCTTAAATTAAGTTCATTACTTCACATTTTCCATGACGATACTGATGTTGCATTCTAGATTATTATTCAAATGTTACAAAGAAAACAAATAAAAACTATGTTTGGGAAAGTAAATACAGTATTTTCTATTTAATATTTTGTTAAGATAAAGATAGAAGGAAAAACAATAGTGAGTGTAAAAAATGAAGAAAGAGAACTAATGTTAAGTAAAGGTTAGGAGTACTAAAGAGATATCCCAAGTAATAAGGAATGTATAAATCCTATAGCAGGACCTAGAAAAGGTTTAAGCCAGTTGGTCATGGTTTTCAGTTATGCAAATCAGATAGAGAATAGCTTAACCACAGATTTTCTTAATTAAATAAGAACATGTTAGTTTCCAGTGTAATGAGAAGTTATTTTGTTTTTCAATGTTTTCTATCTATCTATCTATCTATCTATCTATCTATATATATATATATATATATATCAGCAGATTATCATTATATTCTTAAAGATTTTCAACTGAATTTGAGTATGCAGAGATTTCATATTAACTGCAAATTCCATTAACAATGTAATTTCATAGAGTTGCTTAATTAAGTAAGCAAACTAAAATTTACTAAAATGATAACAATGGCATGCATATGTGTAACTGGATGTCAATGGCTTAAATAGTGGTTTTAAAAAGAGCTGACTTAGTTGCATAAAACATATAACTCAGAATTATATTTGTAGGAGATGCTCTCACTGTAGAGTTATATTTTCAAGTATGGTTTTAAAAATTATTAAACTCTGACTTTTTTTATTTCACAAAAGGAGAAGATTAGCAGGTCTTTAAAAAAGCTGAATATTTTGCAAAAATTGTCTTTTCATTCAATGGCTCAAAGGTTGGGACATGTTTACCACAGAGGTAGTTGAGGGCTAAAAAAGCTTTTTTACTTTGGCTAGCCTATACAGGATATTTAGATTTGGATCTTAATTTGCAAAAAATCCATTCAGATATTAGATTAAAAACATGAAAAGGAATTTAATGCTGTCAGAGACTATACTTGTATTCTAGAGAAATCAGAATAAAATGGTCCCAGAAAAAAAATAATTTTGTCTTTAGCCAAATAATTAAAAACTGGTTTACTTAATTGGATTTAAAAGACTTAAAATGTAATCTAAACTCAGATTCTCCAAACTTTACACATTAGTCTTATGTATTTGGTAGTCAAACATATATTGATAAATTCATGGTATCTATATAGCCCATTCATAAAATAATTTCTTTAAAGTGTTTCCTCTGCTGTTAGATCACAATGACATTGTTTTTAGAGTAACTCTTAATTATAAAAATTAGTGCTGGTAAGAAAGATACCAGATTCTGTAACAAAATTTAATGTTTTTAGAGAGTAGTCAATAAAGAATCAGAATATTGCACATCAGTAAATAATAATGATTAAAATATGAATATACGGTTAGAGCTTACTGAAATCATACATATATGGTACAATTCTGAAAATGGTTCTGTAAGAAACACAAGTGGGATAAAGAAGTAACTAAAATGCAAGAAAATCTATACATGCCAAAATAAAGGTACAGATGGGAGTAGCTATATGTACTGGCATAGTAAAATCACTAAATAAATAAATCATACCAATGTACTTAAACCCATAAAGCTAATATAACTCTTGAGAAAAACTAAACTTTACTTGTGGTGCATGACAATGAAAGGTATGCAAAGGTCAGCAAGCAGACTGAAGCTAACAGTGAGATATAATACAATAAAGGACATTCACATTTTAGGTTCAGGAAGAAATGTTTCTGATACTAGAAACAGTACAAAAACATTAAATTACATTATGAAAATGTTAATGTGCATTTCAATACACAAATTGAAATTTAATGAAATATTTTCTCAACTAAAAGTTGTCTGATGACTGTATTAAAAACTTTAAATAGCTTATAACTACTGCAGAGATTATGTTCATAGGTTCATAGGTTGGTACTAGGCTATCAGCCCTAGGGCCTATACAAGCCTAGCCATAACAATTCCATGGCTATTTCTTCCCACACTATTTACTTCCCTGGACCCCTGTCTAGCAGGGTGACTGACATGATCCCTGGGGTGAATTTCCTTTCTCCCATCCAATCGTCAAGGTTCCTTTTGAAAAGGGCCAAAGAGGCACTCTGCTTGACATGTATGGGCAGTCTATTCCAGAGTTTGGGGAGTCTCTGGGTCAGGAACCTATCCCTCCAGCATGTTTTGTTTATTGTGATGACAAGATTTAGATCCCTGGAGCATGTGGCTCTGAGGGATTGGGATTTCTTTAAGTGTAGCATGTCCACCAGCTCTGGGTTTGACATGGCCTTGTATGTTAAGCAGAGGTCACCTCTGAGTACAAGATATGCGACAGAGTATAGTTGGAGTTTTTTAAGGCAGTCAGCATAAGGCATCTGCTTTAGGCCTGTGATTCTTTTAGTGAGGTATTTCTGTGGCCTTTCCAGTTGTTGCAGATGTCTTGAGAGGTACATACCAAATGGGGCATTGTATTCTATAATAGGTCTAATGAGGGATGAATATAGTGGGACAATGACCTCCTTTTTTCTGGATGAAAAGCCCTTAGTGATGATGTGTGCCACATAGAAGGATTACCTGACTGTTGTGGCGATGTGGTTATTGAAGGTGAGACCACTGTCCACCTGTGTCCCTAAGTCTCTTATCACACATTCAGTGTTTAGTGTACTGTCACCTATGTGGTAATTCACGGGTACATTTTTTTTCTGAAAGGGAGTAACTATACATTTCTTGGCATTTAGCTTGAGCCCATGGCTCTGGCACCAAGCATCTGTTTCTATAAGGCCCTTTTGTAGAGTATCCACATCATTTGGGGATTCAATAATGGCTCCCAATTTGCAGTCATCTGCAAACTTTGTTAGCCAGAGTCCCTTAGTGTTGGCCTGTACTTCAGAGAAGTAGATGCCAAACAAGAGCGGTCCCAGGACTGAACCCTAAGGTACTCCATTTGTCACTTGTCTGGAGCTGGATTAGGAGTTGGCTACTTTTACAGTGTGGGTTCCGTCAGTAAGCCAGTTGGCAACCCATTGGGTGACAAAGGGATTAATGCACAGCTTAGTAAGTTTATCTATGATTCCAGAGAGGGGGATGGTGTCAAAGGCCTTGGCGAGGTCTAGATAGGTTGTGTGGACCACCTTACCTTTGTCCATGGCTCTGGAGACTGATTCGAAGAAGTCACTCAGTCTCAGGAGACAAGATTGGCCCTTCACAAACCCAAACTGGGTGGGGTCCAGAGTTTGAAGGTTGCCAATGTCTTTGTTTATAAGTTCCATGATAATACGCTCCATGGCCTTGCAGATAAGGCTCGTCAGATGGATGGGATGGTAGTTTCCAGGATCCAAGGTGGATCCCCCCTTGTGGAGTGGGATAACTGTAGCTCTGCGCCACTCAGTGGGCACGAAACCTGAGGTGAGGCTATGATTAAACATGACACTTAGGTGAGGTGCCAGTTCATATTGTAGTTCATGTAGTACACAGCCCGGGATGTCATCTGGTCCCATGGATGCTGTATTCATAGCTTTGGAGAGTGTGTTTTTTACCTGTGTGGCCGTTATTACCGGAATTTGGAAATCTTCTGGTATTGAGATGGGCTGTTTAGGGGGTGAGAGGGGGGTGAAGTTGGCACTGAAACATCTGCCAGGATATTGGCAATATCCTTGGGATCATTATATTTAATGCCATTCTGTTTTAGCTCAGAGCAGATCTGAGCATTGCCATTTAGATTTTTGACATAGTTATAGAATGCCTTGTGGTTGTCTTTGGAATCTTTGGCAACTTTATTTTTGTAACTAGCTTTGGAGGATTTTATGAGGGATCTCAGTTTCTTACTGAGGCTGGTAAGGGAGTTTTTTGCATCCTGGGATTTTCCTCTTTTCTGCAACAGTTTCTTCCTTTTGTTGTAAAGTTTGTTTATGGCAGGAGACCACCAGACTGGCTTCTTTTTTTTTGGAGGAGAGCATCTTGGTTCTATTTGGAATGGCACGATTCATGCATGAGTGGCTGTGCTCGTACAGTGCCTTAGTGTAGGATTCAGCAGTCAAACTTTCAGTTTGATCAAATTAACAAATAGTTCAATGGCAGTACAACCAATGAAGGAGACAGTTGACAACTTTTTAACTCAAAAATTCTGGGCATAAATCCTCCGGAATATATGGGATTAGTTCTGAAATGTATAAAATTATTCCAAACTAAGATCATTACATTTATAAAAACATGTTTTGTAATATGCAGAATAAAAAGATAATTCTACCATCAGGGAAATAATCTCTGGCAACACTTTTACTAAACAAGACAAGGACCTGTTTATTGTTTTTTGTGCAGACCTGTTGCTTTACTGAATATTGATTATAAATGATTTATGTCTCTAGTATTCAATATATTGAAGTTAACTTTGCTATTTTTAATTGATGAATACTAAACAGTATTTGTCAACAAAAGACAAACCCAAGATGATATTAATAAAATTATTATCAATACAGAATTAGTCATGATAACTTTGAACAAAGAGAAAGCAGCTAACTAATTAAACAAGAAATATTTATTCAAAGTACTTTCAAGTTGTAAATTACATATTTCATCTTTCTTACAAACTATATCATAATATAGTTTTATATGTTAAAATAGTAGTATTTTTTCTCAAAGTTATAAAAATTAGACAAACTCTAGAAAGTTGTTAACTGTCTCCTTCATTGGTTGTACTGCCATTGAACTATTTGTTAATTCGATTAAAATGAAAGAGATATAAAAGGCATTCAGATTACACACAAATTATATTTTACTGATATTATAAATAAATAAGATAAATCTTTCTGATTAAATTCAGATAAACCAAAAACTATATTCAAAAATAAAGCAAAGTTATTTGGAACCATAAGCAGCCAACATGAAATGTAAGAATGCTTCAAATTTAATAGAGTTAAAGTCAAATATTTTAACAATTTTGCAAGTAATTCATTAGCACATAAGAGTAAATGGTATTAAAAACTTAACAGAGAAAGAGGAAAATAAATGGATAATTAGATTTAGTGCACAACAGTATTAAGGCTTAAATGAAATGTTTAATATTAAACCAAGTTAGGTAAATGGTTCTTTAAATGCTTGTTTAAATTTTAATTGGTTTTGTTTGAACTGTTAATTAATTTTTAGGTCATGTGAATTTGTAATATATAAATGACTATTGTGCTTGATGTAGTTATTTGTCTGATGAAGCTTTTATGTGAATGTGCTAAAACTTGCAATTTTAACTCTATTAAATGTGAAGCATTTTTACATTTCATATTGACTGCTTATGGTTCCAGATATTTTACTGATATTGTCAGATGTATTATGTTTCAAGTGTAAGGCTTGATGCAGCATTGACAACTATTGAAAAATTATCAAACGTCAAAATTAGCACAGATGAAATTAAATATTTACTGACAAACACAGATGTTAATGATCAGGCAGCCACTGCATATTAATATATTTGAAAGTTTAAACAACTAAATTACTTGGGAATAGTATTGTCAACAGATGAGGAAATTAAGTAAAAATTAACTATGACACCACAAAACAACCATTAATCTCAACATGGAACATTTTTTTACGATCAATTGAGTTTAATCATAGTTATGCTGTTACATAAATGTGTATATATATCACACAAACTACTTCCCTTCATACCTCTCAACTGTTCAGATTTTTACAGAATGTTCAGATCTTTGTCTCATATTTTTTGTCAGTTCTTCATAACATTTGTAATTTTTTGTCATATCATTGAGGATTGAAGTCACTAAATAATACTAAATAATGCCAAACATTTGAGTTTCACACTTCATATCCATACAAAACTACATAATAATGCAAAAATCTACTATTTTAACAGCTATGTAAGTTTATATGAGCAGTAATTAAAATATGTCTGTATTTTTGGGCCTTTGTCCCACCATTATTTTTGACTTTGTCAAGATTTCTTGCTCTGAGAGATTAAGAGGTTTGCTTCCTTTATGTCAAAGAAAGAATAAATTAAAGAAGGCAGTAAACCTTTTTATCAATTTAGTATCCTATTAGGCATTGAATTGCTTTTTTGATATATTTGAACTTGAGATAATGGGAGAGATCAGACTTCTAGATATTGAATCTTATAGGCTTGCTTCAAGTACATTGGCTAGATAATGCTTACATAAATAACTAGAAAGAACTACATACAAATAATGAAGAAATAGCAAATTTAAAATACATGATCATTGTTTAAACATTATTGATAATTAAAGGTTATTCCTTTTAAATAACTTGCTCTTTTTCCATATTCAAACCTTCCAAATCTAATTACATAAATGTACAGTTTTTATTTATAATTCCTATTTCCTTCATTCTATGCATCATTTAAGGAACAGATATATTAAAATAAGAAGCAGGAAACACAATTCCTTTCTCTCAGATCTTTATAATGTGAGTTTATCATACAGTCACTCCAAGGACATATTGAAAATTCCTGGTGCAAACATTTTACCCAAACGTCAGTGAAGCAGATACAACTGTAACATTAATGTCAGCTCATCAAATAATTTCTTCTTTGTTCTAGAAAACTTACACATGGAAATTCTTGTATAAATTATTTTGACTCGTGTAATTGGAAAAACAATTGCTGACTGTAGTATTAGTTGTAAATGTAATCAAGAAGTTAGAGTGGATTAAGAACATGTATTTTATGGCTGTGAATTACTTAAGGATTTTAAGAAAGACTTCTAGGATCTTTCTCAGACATTGTGGTTAGATAGGCTCATGATAAAGTAGTTAGTTCTATTTAATACTCCTCCATCAGTATGTGTGACCAATGATCTATTATCCATTATGTGACATTTCTTAGTGATAGCAAGAACGATTATACCAAAAACCTGGAAAAAGACAAGTTCACCTACATTTTCTGAAATGATTAATATAGGTAATATTCTATATGAAAATAAGTGTAATGTGAGTGTCTTAAGGGAAACCTACATCCTGCAAGTACTAGGCTAAATTAGCTTTGTCACTGGACAAAATGATAGCTCATACTCTATAAAGAATGTTGATAAGCGTATAGAATGATATCTGATGGTTACCTATTAGTGATTGACCCAGCATATACATGAAGTAAATAGATGAGAAGTTTACATGTTCATTATTTAGGTAGTTTTGGACATATTGTAAAATGATGTGTTACTGATATTGCTTTTTTGTAATGCTGTTGTATTTTAATTTGAGTATTCAGGAATGCATAATTTAATTCTGCATTTTAGAAATTTGAATGAAGATATTTTAAAAAGAAAGTAAGCACATGAAAAAAATTCTCAGTTTAAAGCAAACTTTTAGCTGACTCTCCTATTCTTGAATACTATGATGTGACAAATCCAATTGTATTGCAAGTTGATGCCAATCAGTCAGAAAATGGAGCAGTGCTACTGCTAAAACATCAGTTTATTACTTATGACTCCAGAGCACAGACTTATTCCCATTTGAGACATGCTAAAATAAAAAAGAGCTTCTGGCTGTTGTTTATGGATGAGACAAGTTCTATTCTAGCAACACATATACATATGCCGTGGACAAAAATGTGCGAAAATTGTCTGAAAACATTTACAAAGCATTTTTCAAAAGCTATAAAAAGCCCCATTGCATCTATAGAAAATGCTATTGCCATTGCAGAGATCTGGCTGTCAGTTGTTTCAAAACAAAACAGATGCACAGAACTGAAGTTTTAAGCAGAACATACCAGAAAAAATGAAAATATGAGATAGTAGGTCATAATATGGATAAATAGCCAGTTGTCCCTTGTGTGCAGGCATGTGAAGACAGGCTACACAAACTTGTTCTGTAAACTAAAGCAGAGATGGAAGTGCAGGAGCTGAGAACCAGGATATAGTAAAAATGGTCAGAGAAGAAAAATATCCCACTTCTCATGCAGGTATATATTCAATGATGAAACAAAGTTTTCACACAACTTGTTGTTTAACTCGAACAAAATAGAACTACCAGTCAGGTATGTAGCAAGGTCCTATTGAGAATACATGAAGCACATCCAGGAATAGTAAAGTGCAAGTAGACAGCATGTTATGTTTATGCATGTTTTGGCATGGTATGTCTCAACAAATTACACTGATAATGAGAATCTGCCAAATTTCTATTAATGTTTAACAAAAACAACAGCAAAACATAAATGCTTTCATATCATATACCAAACGAGCCAAGGAACAAACTGACTACTGACATGTTGCACTTTAAGGATTACCCATCTAATTTACATTGACTATTGTTTACAGTATGCCAAGCTCATAATAATGCAGGATACATTATTCAACTCAGTCACTGTGCTTCTGAAAGCAATTTCTTCATGACATGGGATTACAGATATATTTATTCCTGAGAATTGTCCACAGTTTGCAGATCAGAAATTATAGCACTTTTCAAAGGAGTGGGAATTCAAGCATATCATGACCATTCAAATGTAATCACAATCTAATGGGCATATAATGACAGCCATAAAGACTCTGAGAAGCATTATGAGGAAATGTGGTGTTAACTCAAAATTAAGATTGTTAATTGACTTTACTTGAATCCCGAAAAACTCAACTTCAACCCTTTGAGCTATCACCTCCTAAACTGTTGAAAAGAAGACTGAAGATAAAACTATTTACTTTGTCAGTGCTGTTACAACTGGAACACATGCCAAAGGTTAAATCAACCTGGTGAAGACTACAACAAAAAAATACTGCTGCTATGACAAGAGGACAAGAACATTGTTTACATACCGCTGCTATGACAAGAGGACAAGAACATTGTTTACATACTGCTGCTATGACAACAGGACAAGAACATTGTTTACATACTGCTGCTATGGCAAGAGGACAAGAACATTGTTTACATACTGCTGCTATGGCAACAGGACAAGAACATTGTTTACATACTGCTGCTATGACAAGAGGAAAGAACATTATTTATATACTGCTGCTATGACAAGAGGACAAGAACATTGTTTACATACTGCTGCTATGACAACAGGACAAGAACATTGTTTACATACTGCTGCTATGACAAGAGGACAAGAACATTGTTTACATACCGCTGCTATGACAAGAGGACAAGAACATTGTTTACATGCTGCTGCTATGACAACAGGACAAGAACATTGTTTACATACTGCTGCTATGACAAGAGGACAAGAACATTGGTTACATTTCTTTTAGGAGAAACTATGAGAATGGAAAACCCAAACTCAGACTACACAAAACTGTTATCATTAAACCAGTCAATCTTACAAGATCCTGTATAGCTGATATCAAAGAATGACATTTGCTAAGATACAAGAGCAAATTTTATTATAAAAGGAGCTGTTTTTGTCTCCATGCTATGAAATGCCAGTGATATTACTTAACGTGACAGATCTATGTCAGAAGATGACATGAGCACCTGGAAGAGATGCTATATCTCATATGCAGGTTTATGATCGTGATATTACACCTTCTTGTGCTGCTCCTAACCTTCCAGATCATTCCACTCTATAACCTAACATAACTACATTATGTTCTAGCAATCATGACTGCAGAATGGTGGAAAGAGTGTGATACCTGTTATGCTATCAAAGACTGATATTTTCAACTGTTGTGCTTGGTTTCATGTATGAATACTTAAATGTTATACAGTATTATATAAAATACTGATATGGTTCCTATTTGAGCTCTATTTCATATAACAACCCTGGCATGTATAAACTGTAGTATTTAAAAAGTTGGTATATGATGTGCAAAGGTCAAAGGTCTGTAATCTATAGATTAGTGATAACCTCATTAAACAGCAGTACCCATAAGGCTAACATGCATGCTGCATGTCATATATTTCTTCCTTCTTCAGCATTTCCTGTCATGGTGGTGGTGTTAAATTGTCAGTCACCTCAGATTGCACTTCTATCAAAATACCCCTCATAAAGGATTATATCATAAAGAAAATTGAATCTTTTGAGATATATGGGTAGTCTAAACTACATATTATTTTTAGTTAAGTCTTTACATGATGAATGTTATATCAAGTCGTAATTATTTTCTTAAACTGTTGGTATATCTGGCACATTCATATATCACAGTCATTGCAGTTTTAATTATGTAACCTTCTGAATCCCAGAGTTAGCTTTTTCTTGATAAACGTAAATTCTAAAATTACAGTTTTTGATTCTTCTTCAGTTAGCAAAAGGCCAGCTAGACCTTCTGGTATGCCATTGTGAATGATACACACCATGAGTTATAGCCTTGTTTGGGATACAGAAAAAATAGTGTTACCTATAATGTTGCAAATATAATGCTGAGTATAAAAACATGTAACATTTCAAGGCATATCTGTTGATCAGTATAGTTTAATTAACTACCCAAGCAGCTGAGTATTAAAATCTGATAGACAAAAGTGATCAAAGCCAGCTGTTGTCATAAAAAACACCTTGTACAACGAATGCAACTTATGTCAAAGGAATATTATAACTAAGATATGAGTGTAGTGACTGACAAACAGTGAATATGTGTCTGTAGTTCCTAAATAAAGCTCTGTAGTGCTAATATAGTACTGTGTTTCCTCCCACATCACAAAGACATGCTGCAGGTGGATTGGACACTCTAAATTGGCCGTAGGTGTCAGTGTGTGTGTGTGTGTGTGTGTGTGTGTGTGTGTGTGTGTGTGTGTGTGTGTGTGTGTGTGTGTGTGTGTGTGTGTGTGCCTTCTGTAGAAGGTTGGGCGCTGGACTGGCAACTCAACATTGTAAAACTCCACTGCCAATCATGAGCGGACAGGTGATCCGCTGTGGCGACCCCTAACCGGGAAAAGCCGAAAGAAGAAGAAGAAGTGCCAATATAGTATTGTATTAATAAAAGACCTGCAATTTAATTAAAAGTAAAGACACTGCAAGATATTTATCTAAATTATAACAGTGAATATTGTCATTCTAAATAACCAGCATGTGCTATGCTGTTATATTTATATATTTATACTGTACATTACTATTATCAAAAGAAAATTCTAAACTGGCACAATGTATGCTTAGTTATTTGTATAAGATCACAGCATAAATACAATCCCAGGGATTCAATAAACTCTGTGTACACTTGGAGCCAAGTCTACATGAAGTTTACATGTTAGCATGATGAGCAGCAGTGCTAATCACATGTTCACGCTGGTCATTGCACTTAAATGAATACAAGCATGGTTTCTTGTCCAGCAACAGTGTTTTTTGCCAGAAAACCTCGCAAATCAGTACAAGCACAGAAAGAAGATGCAAGTAGGTACTCAGACACTACTGAAGTTATTTTTGATATTAAAAAGTTTTGCAGGGATTTAACCCTTAAGATGATGTTTAATGGCAGTGACTGGGAGATGAATGCTTTTAAGAAACCTAGCTCTTATGTACCACCTGTGAGTCCATTAATACATGCTTTTGAAACAATGTGTATACATGATGTGTATAGATTACAAAATGTTAGAAATATAGAACATAACAATGGCTTTAGGAAAAACAATCTTACTAGAAATGAAAGGATGGCCTTTGTGCAGTTACCCAGATATAGTGATTAGGCCTGCTGATAAGGATGGGCCTATTGTCATCATGGATGCTAGCAAATATGAACATGCTATGCTTAACATGTTATGTGATGTTAGTTTCTATATGAAGATTACTCGTACTAAGATTGATAGAATGGTGCATCAGATTAAATTGAAATTCAATGTATTATTGAGCAAGGGTTCCATAACTAAGGAATTATATGATTACTTCCTTATAGAACATCCTGTTATCCCCTGTATACAGGGTTACCTAAGATTCACAAATATAAAATCTGTCCACCAATGAGACCGATAGTCTCTGGGAGAGGGTGGTCCACGGAGTCCATCTCCATATATATATATAGAGAGAAAAATCTGAGACCCTTACTTAATGAGGTACCACAGGTACTAAGAGATACTGAACATTTTTTAACTGACTTATTTGAACACATGCAAGTATTGAGTAATAGGGATAGTTACATCTTGGTCACCATGGACGTAGTATCACTTTTCACCGTAATTCCGAATGATCTGGGTATAGATAGTATAGAGAGGTTTCTTGTGACATACTCCAGTTTTGAAGCCAGACAGATCAAACTCATGAAGGATTTGCTTGAGATAGTGTTATGTTGTAATGTAACCAACAACTCACTCCAGAGATGTAAGCACCTGTATTTCAAGTTCGCTGAAGAAAAATATCACCAAGCTGAAAATGTTCAGAGAATATATTGACACAATCACGGTAAAATGAAAAATACCATATCTCTAGCACCTCGGCTAACAGCCTTTAAAGAGTAACATTTTGTTATCATGTTGCTTCCCCTTATATACCTAATATCTAATACACAACCAATTATTTAATTAACAATTTAAGCAAATACAGTCCATTAAAATACATATTAAATAAAATGTCTCCAATTGCATTCTTTGTTCATCCCCATAGGGTACAATGTATTAAATTTTAAAATCAACATTGCTTACTTCCTATGCAGATACATTTTAATATTTTCTTCATTCATAAAATTCATTCTAACTTGCTCAAGAACCGTGACTTGTAAACCTCCACAATCCCTTCATGTATTTCATTAAAATGGCATCCCACTGGACTTAAAACTTTGTTATTCCTGACATCTCTTACATGTCATTTAACCCTAGTACTTAAACTTCTTTTACTTTCCCCGATATAATATTTATTGCAGAGACACCTCAATGCATATATAATACCTGCTGCGGTGGTGGTGCTGCGGTGGCATTGTCGCCTCACAGTAAGACGTTGTCCTGTTCGATTCTCAGCTAAAGCGTCTTCTGTATGGAGACATGGATGAATGGGCGTACCTTCGTTGAAGGTTGTGCATCAGGGCTGGCAACTCAGTATGTCAAAATCTACTGCCAATCATTACCGGACCGGAGTTCTGCTGGTGGTGACCCCTAACCATGAAAAGCCGAAAGATACAACAACTCATGCAGAAGCACACTCCCTGCATTTGAAATCTCTTGCCATTTATATCATGAAAAGAGTCCGTTAAATACTGGCAGATTGAACATCTGCCACATCTTTTAGTTCCTGGTACTTCCAGGGTGGTTAATAAATTATTTTTAGGTTTCCTATAGATGTTCCTCACTAAAAAATCTTCTAAATTACGTCCCCTTCGATAGGAAAACCCCAATCTAACATTTTGTAAAAATGGTGTTTCTCTACTAAGAATATTCCAGTATTGTTTTAATATTCTTTCCAAAATCCCTGAAAATACATTAAATGTTGAAACAAAAAACATAACTTCCATTTTCCCTACATTTTGTACTAATTGATTGTCACTTATTCCAGTAAAATTCCTTTTTACTTTTATGCCATTATTTGCTAAAACATTCAAATATCGTTTAATTTTATTTTCTTCATAACCTCTTCTTAAAAATACTCTTGACATTTTATCATTCTCTATCCTACATTCTTCTGAATCATTACAAATTCTACTTATTCTGATAAATTCATTATAAGGTATTGCCTCTAGTGTATGTGGGGGGTGGCAGCTAGAGGCATGAAACATAAAAGAAGGCTGATCAAATTTCCTATACATGCTAGTTTTTAGATGTCCACCCCTCGTTTCCTCCACTGTTACATCTAAATAATGCACTTTAGTTCCTATCTGTGTTCCATCAAACTGTATACCGAAACCATTGGATTGGTGTTCAAATAATGTACAAACAACTTTGCTTGATCTTCTCCACCTTTACAAACAAAAATAAGATCATCTATAAAACAACAGTAATCCAGGACATGTGACCTGTAAAAATTGTTCTATAAATATGAATATTTTACACCATACCCATAAAAAGATTAGCGTACATGGGGGCAAAAGCCGCCCCTACGGCTGTACCTTGAATTTGTTTGTATACTGTATCATCAAACATAAAAAAGTTATTAGTCAAACAAAACAAAACAAGTTCCTTGATGTATTGAGTACATGGGTTATCACCCAAAAAATGTTCAATTGCTCGCATTCCAATTAAATGCTGAATATTATATAAAGGCTTACTACATCAACTAATGTAAAGTAAATACCTACTTCCCAATGAATTTTTTTCATCCTATTCATAAAGTCAAAAGAATCCTTCATGTATGAATGCAATTTGATAACTTCCTTCAATAAAAACTAATGTAAAAAACAACTCAAATATTTTGTAAAATAGTCACAAGCTGATACTATAGGGTGACCTGGTGGAAAATTACTGGTTTTATGAATTTTGGGAACACAGAAAAATTTAGCCATTTCATCATTTTTGTTTAAATATTTACTTTTAGCCTCTGAAGCCTTAAAATAGCATAAACAAATTCCCTTATTTATTAATTTTTCATATTCCATTTTTGATTGCTCATAGACTAACATATCATCTATTTTTGTGTAAATTTGTTCATTATCTAGATGTTCCTTAAACATCTTTAAATAATCTATAGAATTCATAATTACTAGTTTACCCCCTTTATCTGAGGGTTTAAACACCAGTTTGTCATTCTTACTGAGACTTCGTAATGTTTCCCATTCCAATTTACTAAGATTAAATTCCATTTTACTACGTAAAAAATCATTAACTTCCCTGTCCACAATAAAATTCATAGCATGATAACATTTTTGAATCATTTCATTTCTAAAAAGAGGCAAAAAAAACTGAAGCACTCTTAATTTGCGATAAATCCAGACAACAATAAGCATTGTATTCACTTTCTGATTCACAAGAGAAAAACAAACTTACTTCACTTAACAAATTACTTTCATTTTCCCTGTTGTCTTTAAAAAAATCTTTAAGATGTAATTTACGTGCTAGTCTAAATAAATCTATTTTAACTTCATAAAGGCTTAAAGTTTATCCCTACTGTGTTACCTAGGGTTCATGAAGTTAAAATAGATTTATTTAGACTAGCACGTAAATTACATCTTAAAGAGACATTACAAAGTCTCAGTAAGAATGACAAACTGGTGTTTAAACCCTCAGATAAAGGGGGTAAACTAGTAATTATGAATTCTATAGATTATTTAAAGATGTGTAAGGAACATCTAGATAATGAACAAATTTACACAAAAATAGACGATATGTCAGTCTATGAGCAATCAAAAATGGAATATGAAAAATTAATAAATAAGGAAATTTGTTTATGCTATTTTAAGGCTTCAGAGGCTAAAAGTACATTTTTAAAAAAAATGATAAAATGGCTAGATTTTTCTGTGTTCCTTCAGTTAGCAAAAGGCCAGCTAGACCTTCTGGTATGCCATTGTGAACGATGAGTTATAGCCTTGTTTGGGATACAGAAAAAATAGTGTAACCTATAATGTTGCAAATATAATGCTGAGTATAAAAACATGTAACATTTCAAGGCATATCTGTTGATCAGTATAGTTTAATTAACTACCCAAGCAGCTGAGTATTAAAATCTGATAGACAAAAGTGATCAAAGCCAGTTGTTGTCATAAAAAGCACCTTGTACAATGAATGCTACATATGTCAAATTAATATTATAACTAAGATATGAGTGCAGTGACTGACAAACAGTGAATATGTGTCTTCTTCTTCTTCCGGCTTTTCCCAGTTAGGGATTCTCACAGCGGTACTCCTGTCCGCTAATGATTGGCAGTAGATTTTTTATGGGTGCCGAGGTGCCAGCTCGACACCCAACCTTCAATGAAGCTACGCCCATTCTATGCATGTCTTTCGAATGCCACTCAACCATGGGGAGGACATGCAGACTCCACACAGAAGGCACTCCAGCCAAGAATTGAATGGGAGAACCTCTTGCTATGAGGCAACAATACTACCACTGCACCACCGTAGCTTAGTTCCTAAATAAAGTTCTGTAGTGCCAATATAGTATTGTATTAATAAAAGACCTGCAATTTAATTAAAAGTAAAGACACTGAAAAATATTTACCTAAATTATAACAGTGAATATTGTTATTATAAACAACCAGCATGTGCTATGCTGTTATATTTTTTATATTTATACTGTACATTCAAAAAAGAAAATTCCAAACTGGCACAATGTATGCTTACTTATTTGTATAAGATCACAGCATAATACAATCCCAGGGATTCAATAAACTCTGTGTACACTTGGAGCCATGTCTACATGAAGTTTACATTTTAGCATGATTAGCAGCAGTGCTAATCACATGTTCATGCTGACCATTGCACTTACATGAATACAAGCATGGTTTCTTGTCCAACATCAGTGTTTTTTGCCAGAAAACCTCACAAATCAGTACAAGCACAGAAAGAAGATGCATTCAAGTTTGCATATGGGCAAACCTGTGTGAGATCATGCAGGCAGCTACCATGACTACCAGGGGTGAAAATACTGCACTAACAGCAGTGATAACAAGATGATAAAGTGCACTGAATCAATGTATAGTAAGAGAATTATTTGCAGAATGAAATAATGGAGGGGGGGTAAATGGCAAGGACAATTACATGGAAAGGTACACTGGACAGAGAGAGTGTGCTGATGAAAATGAGTACAGACAAGATTGACAGGAATGAATAAAGTGGAAGCTGACATTGTAAATATGAAAAAGTCTCCAAGATAGGATATCCCAATGTCTATATACTTCCAAAACAAGTCAATAGCATAACATTAAGCACATATGTAGAAAGCACAGTACATAATAATGTTTACATTTCCTGCCTGATTCTATTATGATATAAGCACACTTGATAGTATATATGTGATGTTTACACAAGGTTACATGTCAATGGAAGTGAATAGCTGTCGTATAATATCACTGACATGCTCATTGGAAAGGACACTTAGCAAGGAGAGTATATACAATAGCGGGTATGTACATACTCTGAAAATCTGCAAAAGGGCTTGAAAAATATGATGGCCATGTTACCATAGCTCTTAAACAATCATGGACACATAGCAACATACTTGTGGACAAATATAGAACGAAACAGACACAAGCATGGGCACTTTTAAAATACTATGACCTCCTACCTAAACCTACCAGAATCTCTTAACATTCAGCTTAACATCTTACTTATGGGTGGCTTCAACTACCCCTCCATAAACTGGGAGACTTACATGACCCATAATTCAGTGGCTCACAGGTTTTTGGATTTCATCAATGCAAACATCCTGGAACAACTACCGGTATTTGTCAGAATGGAGAGATGAAAAGTCAGCAAGCAAAGGAGAGAAGTAGTGTTGAAACTGAATTCATCCTTAAGTCTTGATGAGTACCTTCATGAGGTAGATCCTGTCTTCTACAAAATCTCACCAAGGCAACACTAATATATAGACTGTATTTATATAGTATATATCATGGACAGAAATAATTCAAAAATTAAAAAAAAAATAGCTGGGTACACAAGACCCAGGATAAAAAAGTGCCCAATCCTGGTAGGCACACTGGTACCAGGATTGGAAAAAAATGCCAATTTAGAATCCTCAAAATATGGAAACATTCCTACAATGGGGCCAGGCCCAGGGGAGGATGCCCCCCTGTTGTAGAAGAAAGTAGCAGTCCACAAAAATCACAAAAATTTATAGGCCAAAGAAGAGCCATAAAAACAATAAAGTGGACTATTGAAGATAAGAAAGAAATGACGTATTGTTACTATTATGCAAAAAGCCCAGAATTTCCATACACAAGATATACAAAAAGATTAAGAGATAAATAAGAGGAAAGAAAAATACTTCCACAAGAAAAATTGTCAGAAGCTTCAAATAAAGAAAATGTGGTCATTAATACAACAGATTTTTGAAAAACTGTATATAGAACAATAAACTTTGATCTGTTTAGAAAAAGAAGCATCTGAGGAAGCGCAAAAGCATAAACAAGAAAACCTAGATATTTTTGAAAAGTATAATCAAGAAATATGGACATGGGAAAGAAAGAGAGGTTTGATATGGTGCAATGTTTATGCAAAGGCGAAAGGCAAATTAATCAACATAAAAAAGGCAGCCTCAAAGATATTAGAAGAGAAATACAGGCAAAGACATCCAGATGTGAATATTTTCACAATAAAAAAATAATATCACAAAGAGAGAATGTAGAAAAGCAGATAAGTAAGGTAGAAGTTAAAAAATAGAAGTTAAAATTATGGAGTGCCTGCGAAGTGAAGGATTTGCTGTAGAAGGTCTAACAGAGGTTACATCACAGCATGATGGAATTAGTCCCCAAAGTAAGGAGAAACAGGAAGATCAGGAAAAATCTAAAGAAGAAATATGAGCATGGGAAAGAAAAAGAGAGTTAATATGGTGTAATGTCTATGCAAATGAGAAAGCAAAACTAATCAGTACAAAATGAGCGGCACCAAAGATATTTGAAGAGAAATATAGGCAAAGGAATCTAGACATAGAAAACTTTACAATACAAAAAAAAAAATAAGAAGAGAAAGAGGAAAAGTAGAAAAGGAGATCAGTAATGGAAGACTTAAAGAAATGGAAACTGAGGTTATGGAGCACTTCCAAAGTGAAGGATTCGGCATAGAAAATCTAATTCAGAAAGCACCACAAAAGGAGGATAGAGCAATGGAACTCCAAATTAAGGGGAAACCAGTAGAACAGGAAGCAATTGGTCATGTGCCATATGAAGATATTTTGGAGCCTTCCACAGGAAACCAGTATAAACATTCACTATAATCTGGATGGCAGGAGAAGGAACAGAAAACTGTGGAAACTCTGACACAGTTAATGTCGAGGGGTGATAGGCGAGTGAGTTCTCATATGACAGAGCAATGGGTGGCACAGGATGAAATTTAAGAGAATGTGCCACAGTAAGATGCAATAGAACTTTCCATAGAATGCCTGCAGGAAATGGAAAGCAAAAAATGTGTCCTCAGTTTAGATGAAAACAAGCTAAGAGAAGAGTTACTTGACTTAATAGAGATAGATAGACATATTAAGATTAATAAAAGAAGCAGACTGCAGAAGGTCAATAAAACCCAAAAAGTCAGAAGTTTTATACAAATGAACACAATAATTAGGACTGTCCATAGAGATCCATGTGATAGAAGTAAACAGAATATATTACTGTGCAGCTAAATTAATAACTGATAAAGTTCTACCACAAGAACACATGGTAGTGAGGGAGAGAAAGGGAGAAATCAAATACCATCATGGAATTGAATAGAGAAAACTATAAAGCAACTAAGACAATAAGTGTCACTGTTAGAAGAGTATAGAAGAGGAAACGGATCAATGAAAATATTAGAAAGCTAGACATGATAAAAGAAATGTGCAGTATTTGAACAGATCAGGATCTATCTTGTGCTATCTCAAATAAGAGACCAAAATCTCAGCACAGGTGGAAAAACTTAGAAGATAAGCAGATAAATATAAAGGAAAAGTCCAAAATAAACAATTTATTGATGACCCCAAAAAGTTTTGTAGGGCATTGGAAAAACGATAAAAGCAACTGTAAAACCACCAAAAAAAGAAGAAATAGATACATTTTGGAGAAGTATCTATGAAGATCCTGTGGAAAATAACAAAGATGCTAAATGGATAGAAGTAGTAAAAGAAAGAATAAGAAATTTAAAGGTACAGATATGAAATGGGATGAAGTAACAACCAGAGACATTGAAACAAAGTTAAGAAAAGCCTCAAATTGGAAAACCCAGGCCCAGATGCAGTACCTAACTTCTGGTTAAAAGTATTAACATCTTTGCATGAAGATGTAGCCACGAGTAAGAACTATTTATATGCACACCCCAAATAGACACCAACCTGGCTAGCAACAGGAAAAACAGTGCTCCTACTTAAAAGTGAACCTGCAAGCTGCCCTAAACATTATAGACCAATAACTTGCCTTCTGATGATGTATAAGCTCTACACTGGAAGTGATGCTGTCTTAGTCTATAATCATTTAGAAGAAAACTCAATTATGGCAATAGAACAAAAGGACAATACAAGAAAGTCATATGGAACAAAGGATCATTTGTTGTTAAATAAAGTCATAGTGGACAGCTGTAAATAGGGGAAGAATTTAAGTATGGCATTGATTGACTATAAAAAAGCATTTGATAATATCCCACATTCATGGATAAAAGAGTGCTTAAAATGTATAAGGTATACCCTATGCTGATAAGCTACATTACAGTGACTATGAAACAGTGGCAGGCTACTTTGTAATTAAGCCACAATAAAGGTCTAATTATTATTCCAGGGATGAAAATTCAAAGGGAGATATTCCAGGGTGACTGTCTGTCACTGCTGCTATTCTGCATTGACCTTAACCCATTAAACTGTCTACTTAACAGCTTAGGCCATGGCTATAATTTGGCTCCTAGAAAACAACAAAGTGTAAAGACTTCTCATCTTCTCTTTTTCAATGATTTGAAACTGTATAGTTCATCAGATGAGGAACTGAAAGTGCATCTGCAACTTGTCAAAACATTTTCAGATGATACAAGAATGTCATTTGGTCTTGATAAATGTGCAAAAGCAACCTTTAAAGCAGGAAAACTGCAGCTCCAAGAAAACATCAGTTTTGGACAAGAATGTGATATAAAAGAACTTGAGCAAGAGGGAGTGTATAAATATTTGGGAATCGATGAAGCATCAACAATAAAACATGAACAAAAGTGAATAAAACCTAGTAAGGAGTGTTTTAGAAGATTTAAATTAATCCTGAAAACAGCATTGATATCTAGGAACAAAATCCAAGCTATAAACCAATTTGTTCTTCCTGTTCTAACTTACAGTTTTGGAGTGATTGACTGGCCCCAAAATGTGCTAGATAGATTAGATAGGAAAACAAGAAGGATGCTTCATGCTCACCAAATGATTTATAAAAATCAGTGCATACCAAGATTATATATTCCCCATTCTGAAGGAGGGATGGGCCTCCTTGAAATTGATTACATGTACAGATCTGCAGTCATGGGACTCCACACATATCTGCTGAGCTCACAAGGCCCAAATGTAGTGAAAGTTTTGAAACATGAGGAGAATAAATCTAAGATGACTTCCCTGCTTAGGCTAGCAGAAGCATATCGGCATCAAGCAGGAATGGAAATCAAACCACAAGTGGATAACCAGGCAGCAACCGAATGTGCCAAAAATTTAAAGAAAGAATATAAGGTGAAGGACCAGATGAGAAGGCAAGAAATGTGTAAAATGCATAAATATAGTTGCAAGTATAGAAAATTTCTGGAAGAACCTCATGTTGATCAGGAATGAATGTAGGAATGGTTAAAGAGAGGCAAATTCAAACCAAGAGATGAAAGGTTAATATTGGCAAGACAAGGTATTGGGCTATGTACATGTTGGCTTACAAAGTCCATTGAACATGTGGGAGAAACAGACAAATGTAGGTTTTATAAAACAGAATTGGAAACAGTCGCACACCTTGTTGCTGGTTGTGACATACTAACGGAAGAAGGACTGTATACAGAAAGGCATAATAATGTGGCGAGACTGCTGCACTGGGGATTGTGCAAAGATTATGGTACTGAAGTGGCTGAAAAACACTTGAAACATGAACCACAAAGCATCATGGAAAATGATGAAGTCTTCATCACATGGGATCATCCATTTCCAACAGTTTAAAAGATAGATGTTAGAAAACTGGATATAGTGGTCCAAGAAAACAAGACAAAAGTAGCATTGATCATTGAAATGGCCATACCCTGTGACTACAGTGTCCTGTGTACAGAGAGACAGAAAGTCATAAAATATCAGGATCTGCAGGCAGAAATGAGAGGAACGAGGAAGGAAGATACCCAGATGATTCCAATAGTAGCAGGAGCAATGGGTCTTATAAAAAAGAGTCTATAATCATATTTAGATATGCTACCAATACATGTAACTCTGTACGAATTGCAGAAGGAGTCATTACTGGACACATTGCAGGTGCTGTGAAGAGCATTTTTGGCTGACATCAAAGAGTGAAACAATACTAATTTCATGAACTTTAATCATACTTTGACTTAGGAATGGGGTCCATTCCTATTTTGGTATTAGAAACCCAAAAGATTTGGAGAAATTAAAAAGGCAGCAGCTAGTTAGCTCCCTAACTAGAGGTACAAATATTCTAGACCTAGTACTCATGAGCATGGGGGGATGCTGCTCCCTCCCATCCATTAAAACTCTACCCTGGTAAGATGTGACCACAAAATTATCTCTTTTTGTATTAAAACTAAGCTAGAACCACCATCAAACTCCAAACCTGTTAAGAATTTTGCTAAGACCCATTACTTCAAATAAGTGACAGCTTATTAAACTTCCAAGCCCCTCTGAACCTGGATGACATTGAGGCCTACTCTGAGCTGTACACAAATGTACTGTACAACCACATTCATAGCTGCACAGAGGAGGCAGTACCTGTCCGAGTCAAACCTATGATTACTGGCAAAAATAAACCATACTGGTGGACCCCTAGCATAAATAGGCTATTCAACAAAGGGAAAAAGTCCTCTTCAAAGCCATGAAGGTACAGACAAAATAGTGTAAAAAGGCACTTCTCTGTCTAAAAACAAATAAAAGAGAGATCTGGTCAAATTTTGCCAAAGCAAACTATGAGGCAGAAATAGCCTCCCAGGTGAAATATAACCATAAGGCTTTTTTTAATTATGTTTGTAACCTCAGGGGATACACTCAGCAATGTGCAGATTTAATCATGAATGACAGCACTTACACCCAGCCTGAAACTATAACAAACATGCTGGCCAAAAAGTTCAGTTTAAATTTCTTCCCCCCCATCACCTTGTACTACACCCAAAGAAATACCTGCAACCATTCCTCTACAAGTCATTATGAGGGAACAGGTCCTTACTGTGCTCACTGAAGCCAAAAACACAACCTCCATAGGTCCCAACAACATTTCAGTATGCTTCTTAAATAGCTTAAAACAGAATCTGTTGGGGCCACTACAAACCCTCTTTTACCATGGTGTCTGGTTGGGCTTTGTCCAAGAGGAACTACAACAGTTGTCCCTCTGAACAAGGGGGGGGGGCATCAACTGACCCAGGGAACTATAGACCCATAAGCTTGACCAGTCTTATTTGCAAGTTCATGTAGAGAGTTATCTTGGACCTGATCAATAATGACATAGGAACTCTTCAAACACTGGACCAGACCCAATTTGGCTTTGTCAAAGGGAGGCTCCAGTCTGGTGTACTTCTTTAAGAAAGTCACCAGGGCCATGGATGAGTGTAAAATGCTACAACACTACTCATCTAGACCTCACCAAAGCTTTCAACACAATTCCCCACTCAGAGATTATAGATAAAGTTAATGAGTTAGGCCTAACCCCCTACATCATTAGATGGATAATAAACTGGCTCACTGAAAGGACACATATTGTCTAGATAGGTGAATCCACCATCATTAAGAAACCTGCTACTAGTGGTGTCCCACAGGGCTCAGTGTTGGGACCCCCCCCCCATTTGGTATGTACATCTCTGAAGTGAATGCCAATGTTGGAGACCTCTGGCTCACCGAGTTCATCAACAGCTGTAACCTGGGAGTAATCACTGAATCCCCAAACAATACTGACATCCTAAAAATGACAAACAACTGGTGCCAAAACCAGGGTTCTAGACTAAATGCTAAAAAGTGCGTAATCATTCCCTTCGATAAGTCACATATCCCTGCAAATTATAATATCGATAGTGCACCTCTAAAGTAGAAACAGTGGTGAGGGACTTTGGAACATCGATAGACAGTAGCCTAAACTTTGACCACTAGGTAGCTACTGTAGTGAGAAAATCTTTCTGTGTGGCTCAACATATAATAAAGGCATGTCATCAAGATCAAAGGAAGTCATAGTGTCATTGTGCTTGGCCCTCATTAGCCCCATAATTGAGTACAATGCTATCTTCTGCATGTACCTAACCAGACACACCAACTGAAGCCATTCCAGAGGATTCTCACTAACAAAATACAAAGCATAAGACACATGTCTTATGTAGACTGACTAAATGCCCTATCCCTTTACTCTGTCTCATAACGTTCATTGAGAGGTGGATTATGCCTGACCTGCAAGGCATTCTCTGATACAGTCCTGATGAAAATGTTACATATTCACAAGAAAAATTATACAAGGATTACATGTTCCATGGCCTGAACCTTATTTGTGACTGTCACAGCACTTGCTGGAGAGACAGTTTCATACCCCAAAGACTATCTTGTCTATAAAGTTTCCATCTTTGTAAAACAAAGATCATCACTCACTCCCTTTAAAAAGAATTTAGATAAATGAATGGGGAACTGTAAATTCCCCTCCCTGGGTACTGCCCATATCCATTATAGACACAGGCAGTATATAAAATGACACAGGGCTCTAAAACCCAAAGACCAACTACCCTGATACTATCTCATCTCGTATCTGGGAAATTAAGACATAATAGTGTCATACCCTGGGTATTATTGGCTAGGCTTGTAAAGGCTGTTGTGCCATTAGCCTAGTAATCATCTATGAAACTATAATCGGTGGCATTAACAGAATATGTAATTGTAACTTATATATGTTCTGCAAGAGCAGACATGTACAGTTGTAATGATTGTCAATATTTTATAAGGTGAATTCACCACCCCTTCCCCAAAGGTGATCACATTTTTTAGAGGGGTTAAGAGAGGCAGTGTTAAATCTGGATTTAAAATCAGGGACAATCATGACCATTTGAGAGGTTTGTATGACACATAAGCCACAGTCCCCCATGCAAGAATCAAACACATGTCATCTGTATTATCACTGAGCTGTGCATTCACTAGGTGCAACATAGAAAGATGTATCACACAAGTATCTAGTAAAATGCCTTAACAGGAAGTCTACACTGTCAAATCCTAAAGAATATGCATCCCAAAGAATAGTTCTGTATGGCCTACCAAATATGTGAGACATCACTTGGCCAAATGTGATACACTTTACTTAAGTGTCCCTGCATGATGTAGGTATTGGCCATACAGTTAAAAATGCATACAAACACTACATTATTATGAGAGGATTCCCTACATACAACTGGGTATTGCATGCATTTGCCACATGTAGTAGCAATGGATATTGTCTGAAGCATCTGCAGTTGATGTGTGAATTAAGAAGTGATCCATGATTATGAATGGCACAGCAGTATGTGAGACTGATGGCAATGCATCAACTATGCTCATGTGCACAGAAATTGCAGCCATGCAAAGTTAAGTGTCAATGATTAAGTAAGCTGTCACTGCAATATTGTACACATACCAAACAATACATGGACTTCCTTCTGTAAGCACATGTGCTACATGATCACTGTTCTCCTGACATTGTCAGTGAAAATGTTATACTGCCATGAAATTGTAACATACATCCATATGTGTTCATGCATATCAAGTGGTAATATTGATATGATTTAGTGGTACATCTGTGACATAGTACGGTCACACTATAGCTGTACCTATGCTACAATTGGATTTCATGCTGTACATCACCTCCAAATAAAACCTTGGGTATGAATCACATGCAATGCACTAGAACTGTTAACACAGTTGTACAGCTCAAGCCATTTCACAGCATTACATTAGCTGTCCATCATATGCCTATATGTTTATCATTGGAAATGTGTGGATGAAAGTCCAGACACCACATATGGACACATTACAACTGAGATGGATGTGGCTCATACATAACAGATGATGACACAAATGCTGACAGTCACACAGTGCTGCTGAGGAAAACCTGTATAATCCTTGTGAATAACACAATACTGCATACAATGAATTTGGCAAGGTTGCAAGTGAATCTGAAAATGTCATATGCTTGTGTATATAAAGCATTACAACATGTTTATGAACCTAGGCATATGTGCCTGTGTAATCCCTATCAAGTAATATTGTTGTATGTCACATAACATTTCCAGATTCTAGGTATACACATGCAACACCTGTGCCATACTGCAGTTGTTACTGTGAGGTTTGAATGGGAACTGTGTAGAATGTGGATATACTCCACTATCAGAACACATGCTATAGTAAGACAACAATATACCTAGCATCATCCCATGTAACCAATCCTCAGGAAGCATATTACTACAGTTATTATGGAAAGAACATGTAACAAAATTGTAGCAATGGACATCAATACAGTAGCTCAATTCCCAGATTGGAATACACTGTTGTAGGGCTACAGTACATCTACACCTCAACACAGCACATGTGGATGCCAATAACATTGACATGTGCAATGTTCAGAGGGTCATAGGACTTTTATAGGCTAACAGCCAAGAGTACATAAAATCCTAGCCATTATTATACCATTTAAACCCAAGTTAATATAGCTAGGTGAGGGAAGATAGTAGGGGTAGCTGGATATGTATTTGATTTAATATGGATTGCCTTTGTCCATATAGGACATGTGCACCACCCCATGAGTGAATTAGCAAAAATACATCCAGTGGCCTGGAGATGGCTTATAGAGGGTCATGTAGGGGCTCTGCTTCATGATGTGTGTATGCATCTTACTGATTATGACATCCTCAGTGTTACACAGAAAAGATGTTATGTGGAGAGGGAAAAATGAGATGTTGGATTCCAGGGGCAATGTAAAAGCTTCTCCTGAGTGGAAGTCAAATGAGGAGAGATTCAAAACAATTTTACACTGAACGTAGTATACAACCAACCTCCCACACACACACACATCGAATGGGGTCTGATTCAAATACCATACCTGTCTAGGTATAGAAATTGTATTCCATACATGAGTAGTGCCACAATAGAACTTTGACTTTGACAGCTTCACAGTACACTTTATAGAGGATGACATCATCAGTGTATCCCAACAAAACTGATGCTGGGAGGAGTGTCTGACATAGCTGTGGAGTGACATCCTAGTGTAAAATTGTCTTCAGAGTGATAATTGAATGTAGAGAGACATGTACACACAAGCTGACTGAATCCCTACCTATCTAGGTTACACAAGCTAGAAAATATAGTATTTAATGCTAGCTCCATCACTGAAGGCTGACTGTAACACTGTCAGAGTGCACTTTATAGAGGGTGATTTCATCAGTATATACTGAGAAGAGGATATTGAGGAGGAGAGTCTGACAGAGCTGTGGAGTCACACCCTGTGCAAAATTGGCTCCAGAACAATAACTGAATGAAAAGAGATAAACCCACAAGTTGATTGCTATGAGATTAGGACCATTATCTATCTAGTTACACTAAGTAGAGAACATAGTACTTAATGCTAGAACCACTGCAGGAGTCTGACTTTAGTGTTAGAGTGCAATTTATAGAGAATGACATCATCAGTGTATGGTGAAAAGAAAATGTTTGGGGGAGTGTTTGACTGGGCTGTGGAGTCACATCCCTGTGTAAAACTGCCACACGAATGAACATAGAGAAACACACAGGCAAACTGACTGGTGTGAGATTAGAACCCCTACCTATCTGCTTACACAATTTAAAGAACACAGTACTTAACACTAACTCCGCTACCACTGAAGTCTGACTACAGAGTTTTCAGAGTTACTTTATACATGATGACATCATCACTGTATGCTTAGAAGAAAATATTGGGAAGCGTACTGACAGAGCTGCAGAATCACATTCTGGTGTATAATTGTCTCCATGGTGATAGTCGAATGAAGAGACACACACACACACACACACACACACACACACACACACACACACACACACACACACACACACACACAGAAGTTTATTGCTTTGTGATTAGAACTTCTAATTCTCTAGTTACACAAGCTAGCACCACTGTGGAAGTCTGACTTCAACACTCTCAGAGTGCGCTTTACATAGGATGACATCATCACAGTATGCAAAGAAGATGTTGGGAGGAGGGACTGACAGGGCTGTGGACACACATCCCTCTGTGAAATTGAATCCAGAGTGATAGTTGAATGAAGAGAGACACAAATGCAAAAGTTAACTACTATGAGATTAGAACCCCTACCTACAGGGTTACACAAACTAAAGAACATCCTATTTAACTATAGCACTACCACAGAGGTCTGATTTTAACACTCCCAGAGTGCATTTTGTACAGAATTACATCATCAGTGTATAATGAGAGCAGGATGTTGGGAGGGCTATCTGAAATTGCTGTGGAGTTATGGAGCAGTGTAACCATATCTTCTGAATGCTACTTGAGTCAAGGACAGCAGGGTGTGGATTTATGTTCATCTGAATATACACAAGCAAATTCAGATATAGACACAAACAAGATGACTGTTGTGAGGTTAAATCACATACCTCTGCAGTTACACATGCTACAGAATACATTACTTATTGCTCGCACCAACGCAGAAGTCTACCTTTACCCTTGTCAGAGTGCAATTTATGGAGGATGACATCACATAGTTTTGCAGGTAACATACACTGTTATGAGAACTGGGTGCAAAGCCAGGATTTGTGATATGATTGTGTGAGAGCAATTTGCAAAAGTACTTATACATACATCCTGGCAACCTAAGTAAAATAAGCTGACATGTATGCATAGTGCAGAAGTGAGACAGACATGTATCTATTTTCTGGATGTTGTGCAGATGAGACACACATACACACACACACACACACACACACACACACACACACACACACACACACACACAGCTGGCAAACATCAGTAGTGCAAAGATGAGTTGAGTTATGTTGGAATTATGTGTCTTCATATTCAGATGAAAGTATGTTCACATTAATGCAAGTTACCGACAATATCAATGGGATTTGATCATGCATGAAGGATGTCTAATGTCACTATAAACCCATACCAAATGGAACAATGCAGTTAGGCTATGTCATTCTGGAATCAGTTTGACAATGGACCATGTACTGATACATCATTTGCAATTGCATTGCTGCAGGGCATACATGAATATATGAAATTATGTGCTCAGTCAAGCATGCATGTCACTGCCTTTCTCTTGTGTAAATGAATGCATTTCAGTGTATTGGAGGATTACAACCCAGTAACCAGAGTTAGACATGATATACACCTCTTCACAAAGGGCATTGCTAACAAGCTGATTTGCACAGATGATGGCAAAGTATTAGTGCATGTGTGATTCAAATTTTAGGAATTCAACTTGGACTTGTGAAGTAGCAGTGTCCACTGGTGCTCTTTGCCAAACTGTGCACAAATAAGAGCATAGAGTAACTGATCTGATTGGGGTTAACTGCAAAATACATCTGTCTGCTGTAAATGTTTGGTGTGTCAGGCTTGCAAGATATGTTATGGGAGAAAGTGCTGAGAGCTACTACAATGTGCATGCAGTAGTCTACCTTCTAAATGTTGGAAACTATGTTTTATTACATAAACAACTGTAGTGCTTGCCATACTTGTTTGTGCTATGTTAAGGGCCAAGCAAATGTGGTTCTCTGGTTAAGGAAAGCACTGAAAAATTGAATGTAGATCATGTTCCTTCATGCAAACAGGCACAGTGGTGATGGGCAGCCATTAGCACTCTGGACATTACTGAGCATGGAATATACACCTGCTTCCTAGCTTTAACTGTGGCAAAGGGTGTAAGAGCAGTGAACATTTGGTCAGAGCACAGATTTGCCAGGGTTCAAATCCAAATGATTCTCTTCCTTTGCAAATGGTGTCAGGATGTCATTAGCTAAGTAAATGTGATCAGGAATGCAAATATGACTATCACTGTCTTCACTAAAGTGTGTGTCTTCCCCAAATTGTATCAGTAATGCCTACCTCAATACACTTCTACAATTACTAGCTGTTTTACATGCCTTAGTGCAAATTGCAAGTTAATTGTGTGTACAGCTTGCTACAAATAATGAGATACAAATGTACATTTATACATCTGATCATCATCTAAACCTATTGAATGAAGGTAAAATGTTGGTATTATATAGATTTATATACCGGATTGGTCAAGGTCCAGGTGGCCCGGGTTAACAACGACCGCCACCAGTACTGTTAGCCGACAGGGTGCTGGCAGAAATTGGGGCTACTGTTGGCCGAAGGAGGAGAGAAGAAGAGGGGGAAGGCATGCCCGAAGGCAGGAAGACAGGAGAAAGGTTAAGAGTATGGTAGTGAGGGCAGGAACTTTGAATGTTGGCAGCATGACTGGTATAGGGAGAGAGCTAGCTGATATAATGCACAGAAGGAAGGTTGATATATTGAGTGTACAAGAGACCAGGTGGAAGGGAAGTAAGGCCAGGTGTACTGGAGGTGGGTTCAAATTGTTCTATCATGGTGTGGATGGGAGGAGAAATGGGGTAGAGGTTATCCTGAAGGAACGGTATACCAAGAGTGTTTTGGAAGTGAAAAGAGTGTCGGATAGAGTGATGTTTATGAAGCTGGAAATTGATGGTGTAATGATGAATGTTGTTAGTGCATATGCTCCGCAAGTTGTGTGTGTGTGATGGATGAGAAAGAAAAATTTTGGAGTGAGTTGGATGAAGTGGTGATGACTGCACCCATGGGTGAGAGAATGGTGATCAGAGCAGATTTCAATGGGCATGTTGGTGAAAGGAACAGAGGGGATGAGGAAGTGATGGGTAGGTATGGTGTTAAGGAAAGGAATGCAGAAGGTCAGATGGTAGTGGATTTTGAAAAAGGATGGACATGGCTGTGGTGAATACGTATTTTAACAAGAGGGAGGAGCATAGGGTGGCATACAAGAGTGGAGGGAGATGCACACAGGTGGATTATATCCTGTGCAGGAGGGCCAGTTTGAAGGAGATTGGAGACTGTAAAGTGGTAATGGGGGAAAGTGTAATTAGGCAGCATAGAATGGTGGACTGTGGAATGACATTGGTGATTAAGAAGAGGAGAAGGAGTGTGAGAGCAGCACCAAGGATCAAATGGTGGAAAATGAAAAAGGGTGACTGTGAGGTGGAGTTCAGGGAAGACAGGCACTGGGTGGCAGTGAAGTGTTACCGAATAGCTGGGTACCTAGAGGAGAGCTAGTAAGAGAGACTGCTAGAAAGGTGTTTGGTGTGACATTTGGACAGAGGAAAGAGGACAAGGAGACCTGGAGGTGGAATGAGGAAGTACAGGAGAGTATACGGAGAAAGAGGCTGGCGAAGAAGAAGTGGGATTATCAGAGATGAAAAAAGTAGACAGGAGTATAAGGAGATGAGGTGCATGGCAAAGAGAGAGGTGGCAAAGGCTAAGGATAAGGCATATAGAGAGTTGTATGAAAGGTCGGACACTAAGGAGGGAGAAAAGGATCTGTACCGATTGGCCAGACAGAGGGACCGAGCTAGGAAAGATGTGCAGCAGGTAAGGGTGATAAGGGATAATGAGGGAAATGTACTCGCTAGCGAGGAGAGTGTGTTGAACAGATGGAAGTAGTACTTTGGGGGGCTGATGAATGAAAAGAATGAAAGAGAGAGAAGGTTGGATGATGTGGGGATAGTGAGCCAGGAAGTACAATGGATTAGCAAAGAGGAAGTAAGGACAGCTATGAAGAGGATGAAGAATGAAAAGGCTGTTGGTCCAGATGACATACCTGTGTTAGCATGGAGGTGTTTAGGAGAAATGGCAGTGGGATTTTTAACCAGATTGTTTAATGAAATCTTGGAAAGTGAGAGGATGCCTGAGAAGTGGAGAAAGAGTGTTTTGTACCGATTATAAGAATAAGGGTGGTGTGCAGAGCTGCAGTAACTACAGAGGGATAAAACTGATCACTCACAGCATGAAATTATGGGAAAAAGTATTGGAAGCTAGGTTAAGAAGGGAGGTGATGATTAGTAATCAGCAGTATGGTTTCATGTAGGGAAAGAGCACTACAGATGCAATGAACAGTGCAGAGTAATGGCGAGTGTGGAAGAGAGGGGCAGGGTGGAGAAGAGTGTCAGGAGAGATTTGTGACAGACGAGTACCAGTAAGAGTGAAAGGGAAGGTCTACAAAAGGGTAGTGAGACCAGCTATGTTATATGGGTTAGAGACAGTGGCATTGACAAAAAGGCAGGCGTCAGAGCTGGATGTGGCAAAGTTAAAGATTTTAAGATATGCACTGGGTGTGACAAGGGTAGACAGGATTAGGAATAAGTATATTAGAGGGTCAGCCCAGGTTGGACAGTTTGGAGACAAAGCCAGAGAGGCGAGATTGCATTGGTTTGGACATGTGCTGAGGAGGGATGCTGGTTATATTGGGAAAAGGATGCTAAGGATGAAGCTGCCAGGTAAGAGGAAAAGAGGAAGGCCTAAGATAAGGTTTATGGATGTGGTTAGAGAGGACATGCAGGTGGTTGGTGTGACAGAGCAAGATGAAGGTGAGGAGACTGTTTTCAGTCATGTTTATTGCTCCACTTGTGAGAATGTAGGGATAAGTAGACTTTTTGGACTACTTTTTCTAGAGTGACTATTTCAGTTGCATGGGACAGATTATTTTGTAAATTGCTTAAGTATAAGTATTGTGATATATAAAAATGAGACCACAGTAAATCATTTCAAAATGTTTCCCACCTTTAATGTGACCAATAACCTGTACAATTCAATTGAAAAACAAACAAATCTGTTAGGGGAAAAATATAAAAAGTAAAAAATGTACAATAATCTGGTTGCATAAGTGTGCACACCCTTAAACTAATACTTTGTTGAAGCACCTTTTGATTTAATTACAGCATTCAGTCTTCTTGGGTAGGAGTCTATCAGCATGGCACACCTTGACTTGGCAATATTTGCCAACTCTTCCTTGCAAAAGTACTCCGAATCTGTCAGATTGTGAGGGCATCTCTTGTGCACAGCCATCTTCAGGTCACCCTGCAGATTCTTTTATTGGCTTTAGGTCTGGGCTCTGGCTGGGTCATTCTAAAACTTTAATTTTCTTCTGGTGAAGCCATTCCTTTGTTGATTTGAATGCATGCTTGGGATAATTGTTGTGTTGAAAGGTAAAATTCCTCTTCATCTTCCGCTTTCTAGAAGACGCCTGAAGGTTTTGGGCCAAAAGTGACTGGTATTTGTAACTGTTCATAATTCCCTCCACCTTGACTAAAGCCTCAGTTCCAGCTCAAGAAAAGCAACCCCAAAGCGTGATACTGCCACCACCATGTTTCACTGTGGGGATGGTGTTCTTTTGGTGATGCAAAGTGTTTTTGCGCCAAAAGTTCCTTTTGGAATTTTGGCCAAAAAGTTAAACCTTGGTCTCATCAGACCATAATACATTTTCCCACATGCTTTTGGGAGACTTGATGTATTGTTTTGCAAATTTTAGCTGGGCCTGGATGTTTTCTGTGTAAGAAAAGGCTTCTGTCTTGCAACCCTACCCCATAGTCCAGACATATGGAGAATATGGGAGATTGTTGTCAAACTTAGTACACAACCAGTACTTGCCAGAAATTCCTGCAGCTCCTTCAGTGTTGCTGTAGGTCTCTTGGCAGCCTCCCTGGCCAGTCTTGTCTTTTCATCAATTTTGAAGAGACAACCAGTTTTTTGCAACGTCAATGTTGTCTCATATTTTTCAATGTTTTGATGACGTTCTTTATTGTGTTTCATGGTATATCCAATACTGTGGAAATTTTTTTGTCCCCTCCTCCTGATTGATACATTTCAACAATGAGGTCCCTTTGATGCTTTGTAAGTTCTATGTGAAGCATGGATTTTGCGGTAGCAGGCAACTGAGTAAATGTCATGAAAATCCTATTAGGACAGCTGAACTTTATTTGGGGTTAATCAGGGTCTCTTTAATTGATGGCAGGTGTGTACCCAAGAAGACTGAATTCTGTTATTAAATCAAAAGATGCTTCAACACAGTATTCATTTAAGGGTGTGCACACTTATGCAACCAGCTCATTGTATGTTTTTTTATCTTTTATATGTTTCCCCTAATAGATTCGTTTGTTTTTCAATTGAATTGTACAGGTTATAGGTCACATTAAAGGTGGGAAAAGTTTTGAAATGATTTATAGGGAGAGAGCTAGCTGATATAATGCACAGAAGGAAGGTTGATATATTGAGTGTACAAGAGACCAGGTGGAAGGGAAGTAAGGCCAGGTGTACTGGAGGTGGGTTCAAATTGTTCTATCATGGTGTGGATGGGAGGAGAAATGGGGTAGAGGTTATCCTGAAGGAACGGTATACCAAGAGTGTTTTGGAAGTGAAAAGAGTGTCGGATAGAGTGATGTTTATGAAGCTGGAAATTGATGGTGTAATGATGAATATTGTTAGTGCATATGCTCCGCAAGTTGTGTGTGTGATGGATGAGAAAGAAAAATTTTGGAGTGAGTTGGATGAAGTGGTGATGACTGCACCCATGGGTGAGAGAATGGTGATCAGAGCAGATTTCAATGGGCATGTTGGTGAAAGGAACAGAGGGGATGAGGAAGTGATGGGTAGGTATGGTGTTAAGGAAAGGAATGCAGAAGGTCAGATGGTAGTGGATTTTGAAAAAGGATGGACATGGCTGTGGTGAATACGTATTTTAACAAGAGGGAGGAGCATAGGGTGGCATGCAAGAGTGGAGGGAGATGCACACAGGTGGATTATATCCTGTGCAGGAGGGCCAGTTTGAAGGAGATTGGAGACTGTAAAGTGGTAATGGGGGAAAGTGTAATTAGGCACCATAGAATGGTGGACTGTGGAATGACATTGGTGATTAAGAAGAGGAGAAGGAGTGTAAGGGCAGCACCAAGGATCAAATGGTGGAAAATGAAAAAGGGTGACTGTGAGGTGGAGTTCAGGAAAGAGTTAAGACAGGCACTGGGTGGCAGTGAAGTGTTACCGAATAGCTGGGTACCTAGAGGAGAGCTAGTAAGAGAGACTGCTAGAAAGGTGTTTGGTGTGACATTTGGACAGAGGAAAGAGGACAAGGAGACCTGGTGGTGGAATGAGGAAGTACAGGAGAGTATACGGAGAAAGAGGATGGTGAAGAAGAAGTGGGATTATCAGAGATGAAGAAAGAAGACAGGAGTATAAGGAGATGAGGTGCATGGCAAAGAGAGAGGTGGCAAAGGCTAAGGATAAGGCATATAGAGAGTTGCATGAAAGGTTGGACACTAAGGAGGGAGAAAAGGATCTGTACCAAATGGCCAGACAGAGGGACCGAGCTAGGAAAGATGTGCAGCAGGTAAGGGTGATAAGGGATAATGAGGGAAATGTACTCACTAGCGAGGAGAGTGTGTTGAACAGATGGAAGTAGTACTTTGAGGGGCTGATGAATGAAAAGAATGAAAGAGAGAGAAGGTTGGATGATGTGGGGATAGTGAGCCAGGAAGTACAATGGATTAGCAAAGAGGAAGTAAGGACAGCTATGAAGAGGATGAAGAATGAAAAGGCTGTTGGTCCAGATGACATACCTGTGGAAGCATGGAGGTGTTTAGGAGAAATGGCAGTGGAATTTTTAACCAGATTGTTTAATGAAATCTTGGAAAGTGAGAGGATGCCTGAGAAGTGGAGAAAGAGTGTTTTGCACTGATTATAAGAATAAGGGTGGTGTGCAGAGCTGCAGTAACTACAGAGGGATAAAACTGATCACTCACAGCATGAAATTATGGGAAAAAGTAGTGGAAGCTAGGTTAAGAAGGGAGGTGATGATTAGTAATCAGCAGTATGGTTTCATGTAGGGAAAGAGCACTACAGATGCAATGAACAGTGCAGAGTAATGGCGAGTGTGGAAGAGAGGGGCAGGGTGGAGAAGAGTGTCAGGAGAGATTTGTGACAGACGAGTACCAGTAAGAGTGAAAGGGAAGGTCTACAAAAGGGTAGTGAGACCAGCTATGTTATATGGGTTAGAGACAGTGGCATTGACAAAAAGGCAGGCGTCAGAGCTGGATGTGGCAAAGTTAAAGATTTTAAGATTTGCACTGGGTGTGACAAGGGTAGACAGGATTAGGAATAAGTATATTAGAGGGTCAGCCCAGGTTGGACAGTTTGGAGACAAAGCCAGAGAGGCGAGATTGCATTGGTTTGGACATGTGCTGAGGAGGGATGCTGGTTATATTGGGAAAAGGATGCTAAGGATGAAGCTGCCAGGTAAGAGGAAAAGAGGAAGGCCTAAGATAAGGTCTATGGATGTGGTTACAGAGGACATGCAGGTGGTTGGTGTGACAGAGCAAGATGAAGGTGAGGAGACTGTTTTCAGTCATGTTTATTGCTCCACTTGTGAGAATGTAGGGATAAGTAGACTTTTTGGACTACTTTTTCTAGAGTGACTATTTCAGTTGCATGGGACAGATTATTTTGTAAATTGCTTAAGTATAAGTATTGTGATATATAAAAATGAGACCACAGTAAATCATTTCAAAATGTTTCCCACCTTTAATGTGACCAATAACCTGTACAATTCAATTGAAAAACAAACAAATCTGTTAGGGGAAAAAATATAAAAAGTAAAAAATGTACAATAATCTGGTTGCATAAGTGTGCACACCCTTAAACTAATACTTTGTTGAAGCACCTTTTGATTTAATTACAGCATTCAGTCTTCTTGGGTAGGAGTCTATCAGCATGGCACACCTTGACTTGGCAATATTTGCCCACTCTTCCTTGCAAAAGTACTCCGAATCTGTCAGATTGTGAGGGCATCTCTTGTGCACAGCCATCTTCAGGTCACCCTGCAGATTCTTTTATTGGCTTTAGGTCTGGGCTCTGGCTGGGTTATTCTAAAACTTTAATTTTCTTCTGGTGAAGCCATTCCTTTGTTGATTTGAATGCATGCTTGAGATCATTGTTGTGTTGAAAGGTAAAATTCCTCTTCATCTTCCGCTTTCTAGAAGACGCCTGAAGGTTTTGGGCCAAAAGTGACTGGTATTTGTAACTGTTCATAATTCCCTCCACCTTGACTAAAGCCTCAGTTCCAGCTCAAGAAAAGCAACCCCAAAGCATGATACTGCCACCACCATGTTTCACTGTGGGGATGGTGTTCTTTTGGTGATGCAAAGTGTTGTTTTTGCGCCAAAAGTTCCTTTTGGAATTTTGGCCAAAAAGTTCAACCTTGGTCTCATCAGTCCATAATACATTTTCCCACATGCTTTTGGGAGACTTGATGTATTGTTTTGCAAATTTTAGCTGGGCCTGGATGTTTTCTGTGTAAGAAAAGGCTTCTGTCTTGCAACCCTACCCAATAGTCCAGACATATGGAGAATATGGGAGATTGTTGTCAAACTTAGTACACAACCAGTACTTGCCAGAAATTCCTGCAGCTCCTTCAGTGTTGCTGTAGGTCTCTTGGCAGCCTCCCTGGCCAGTCTTGTCTTTTCATCAATTTTGAAGAGACATCCAGTTTTTTGCAACGTCAATGTTGTCTCATATTTTTCAATGTTTTGATGACGTTCTTTATTGTGTTTCATGGTATATCCAATACTGTGGAAATTTTTTTGTCCCCTCCTCCTGATTGATACATTTCAACAATGAGGTCCCTTTGATGCTTTGTAAGTTCTATGTGAAGCATGGATTTTGCGGTAGCAGGCAACTGAGTGAATGTCATGAAAATCCTATTAGGACAGCTGAACTTTATTTGGGGTTAATCAGGGTCTCTTTAATTGATGGCAGGTGTGTACCCAAGAAGACTGAATTCTGTAATTAAATCAAAAGATGCTTCAACACAGTATTCATTTAAGGGTGTGCACACTTATGCAACCAGCTCATTGTATGTTTTTTTATCTTTTATATGTTTCCCCTAATAGATTTGTTTGTTTTTCAATTGAATTGTACAGGTTATAGGTCACATTAAAGGTGGGAAAAGTTTTGAAATGATTTATTGTGGTCTAATTTTTTTATATCACAAAAACCTGTAATTTTAACAGTGGTGTGTACACTTTTTATATCCACTGGATATATATATATATATATATATATATATATATATATATATATATATACACACATATATATATATATATATATATATATATATATATATATATATATATATACACATATATATATATATATATATATATATATATATATATATATATATATATATATATATATATATATATATATATATATATATATATATATATGTATATATATGTCAGTGGCATGCTGTAGTGCTGTACCATAGCATTTGGTGTACAATTCTGGATGCTAATACCTGTGACACCCCCAGAATATCCTCTGTGAGTCTTTGAAAGGCTGCTGTAGCTAAAATTCTAAGTGCTACGCATACCTCTGTCTCCTTTGTAATGGATTACCCTTGGTTTGCTCTTGGTCTCAGGTGAGGATGACAGAGGTTGCAGAGTTCTTGAAGTATGTCTCTATCCACCCTGTAGTGCTCTACTATTTCCACTTCATGCAGACTAGGAAAAGTTAAACGGGGTCTAAATACTCTCCTCCTCCTTGCCCAAGGTATATCAGCAGCTGCAGCAGTGGCAGCACAGGCTTGAGCCTGTTGCACATACACATGCAGAAGTGCAGAAGCAGCCCCCAACATTCTTTCCTTCCTGTGTAGTTTCTGTGGCTATATTCCAAAACATTTTGGAGTACAGGGCAAATGGCTACACAGAACATACAAGATTCCTTTACAGCTTGCTGAATAGCTCTGCTATCTTGGATTGGTCGATTACCGTATAATTCAGCTGCTTATCCATTCGTTAGAATACCAAAATGTTTATCTTGTTTATGTGACTCTTCACTTGGTGTAAAGACATTTACTGAATATAAATCGAAACTCTATTGTGTGCATGTCACTCAGCGATGCAAACACTGTGTGACTGATTTGCATAGGGTTTATTGATTCCAGCCTATGGTTTATATCCTATGACCTGTTCACAGACTTTGGATATGTTTACAACATAATTTTTATGCACTTCAAATTCTATGCATCATTTCCACGTATGGTTTATTACTTTTTGCCTGTGAATTTATAAGTGCTGTTATTATTTGTGTATTATACTTTTCTGTTGTTGCATCATCTCTTACGTTTAAATACTTATTAGATTATTATTTTTTTCTTGAAATAATTGTTTTTCTTGGTTTAGGTTTTTTAGCAATGACCCACAACTGTATGGGTATAGGAGTATTCACCCACAGTTTATGTTGTTTGATCAAAAGGATGAAGCCCTTACAACCTATGCCCTCACAACAAACAAATTTGTTATGTCTTATAATAGACCATGAACTCTGTGACTAGAGGGAAGAGAACCACAAGATCAGATTTGAAACCAGAGAAATTAAGTGGCAGATATGTTCAAATGCTGATAAGTTCCCTGTTATTAATGATGCAGTTCATATAAAATATAAAATATTTTTGAAGGAGAGAGGGTTGAGAAAATTAAATATATATATATATATATATATATATATATATATATATATATATATATATATATATATATATATATATAAAGTTACAAAGAATATTATTTCTGCAATAGAAAGTGTAGTATATTTATGTTTCATGTTTATTTTTTTTACTTGACTTTGTTGTATGTATCTTTTTAAGGTATAGACATGTGATTATCATGTGATGAGTTTATAGGGTTTATATACAGTGTGATTTCTTATGTGGACATTCTGAAGATATCCTGTGGATGCTATAGGATGAAAGTGCTAAAGTAAATTCATTTTGTTGGCAAGTGGTGTTTTTTTATATTTTCTTTCAACATCGGTTCTGTGATTGTTTTTTTTTATTTTCATTTCCCATCCCAGCTTCTCATTTTTCTATGTTTCTTTTACCTCTGCATGTTCGTATCTCTTCCTTTTCCATCATCACCTGCAGCACACAAATTATTTTGCCTAGACCCTTTGTACTACACGGGAGCACCTTTACACTCTTAGGCTATTTTGTTGTGCTCCTTTTATTTTATTATGCCTCTTGCTATTTTTCTTTTCTTGTCATGTTTTTCTCTCATAGCTCCTGTTGTTACTGTTTCCTACCACTACTATTCCATTTTAGTTTAAAGTACTTATGTCAGTATATCTTTCCACTCCAGTCTTTAGCAGGGTTGCCCGCTGTTTTCTAAAATAGAACGTGTCACTGGCACAAATTTTTCTTGTCTATTTTGTCTCTGACTAGCCCAGAGATTAGCTCCTAAATCTCTCTCATTCACCAACAATTAATCTCCCTTATCTTATGCTTTCTAACTGTGGTATAGTTGTACTCCAGATAAAGTCACACCAGATCCCTCAAACTCTTCTGTATAGCTTTTACTGTTCCACTTTACAAGTTGCTTCCATATGCACTATAGCATGCAGGTATTGCCTTCTGTTTGACTGCCCTAATTATTACCTCTAGGATTTGGTCACTGGTTAACCTAGAGTCTGTTCTTACAGCCATGAGGTTTAGCCTTAGATTTAAAATCCAATATACCGTATTGGCAAAAGAACAACTGGACATTAACATTCTTTCTCTTTCTTGTTAAACCTCTCCACAGAATACCTGGTGAGCTATCAATGTTTGCCCTACCCAATTTCTCTATGATCCAGTCCAAGGCTATTGAATTTGTTCACTTTTTGTGGAGGACGATTTTAGATGCCTTGGTGAAATGTAACTAGGCCATTAGCACAGCCCTCTTCTGGTTTATCATGTGGCCTTACAATCAAGACCTGTTTTTGAAGTTCAAAATAACTACCAGCAAAAAGCAGAATTTTTTAGTCAGTGAATAACTTCCCAATACCAAAATATCTAAAATATCAAGAATTTAAGTTATTTTAGAAAGGCTGGAGAAGGTAGTGGTTGGTGGATTGAGACCCCTTGTGAAAAATTAAACAAATGACTCAGAGAGCCTGTTTAAACTGATGGCTTAAAATGGAATTATGAATATTGAGGTAATGTGATGTCATCAGTCCACAGAGAAATATAAGCATGACATTTGGACTGAAGTAGTAGGTAGTTATTTAAAGTGCTTCCAAAACAAATCTGTTTGTGGTGTTTTAAATCTATGTATGACAGAGAATTATTTTGGCAAGTTTTTCTTTACAAAGACATGAGACTGCCATAGGATCACATTTCACTCCAATGCAATACTAATTTGATGGTGCAATATGAGAAAGAGTATCTGTATTACACTGATTTTTTGCCACAAATGTAGCATTTTTTTAACGTTTTATTGATGACTTGCGGTTTGTACTCCATATCAGTGATCTGTACATAGAACATCATTTCCCTGCATAACAAAAGGAGTGTTTAAAGTTTCAGATATGAAGTTAAAAAAATACTTCCATGATGTCACCTTAGTAGGAGAAGTGGGCAGAATAACATGTTTGAAATTCCACAGAAGAAAATGTTATTGACATTTCTGTATAAATATAGTTAAATATAGTTTCCAGCCTACATACTTAATTAAGTCATTACCCTAACTTTTAAGACATATCACACACACACACACACACACACACACACACACACACACACACACACACACACACACACACACACACACACTCTGAAGTGTCACAAATATGCTAAGTAACACTGCTGAGGGCCCATATAAAAGCTACATAGAAAAGTACCTTCTGTATTCATTTTATAAATGGGAAGAAAATGGAATGATAGGATAGCCAGAAAGGGAGAAGAACAAGTACAAGCAAAGGAATATACAGAAGGACAATGGAAGGGAAAAGTGCTCTGAGGTGGGAGAAGGAAGTTTTTTAGTAGGAGAGGTGCCATTTTTTTCTTAAAGAAGAACGGTAGAGGAGGAGTGAAGGATGGAAACAATATACAGCTGTGGTAGCAGTAGCAGACATGCAAACATATAGCACACATAACACGTACAAAGACTGGAATGGGAGGAGGTGATACGAAAGTGGGTCCACTGTGAAGAAACACAGACAAAGAGTAGACAGCTGATAATGAAAAGTCAACGAACCACGTACATACATGGTGTGTTATTGTACTTAGTCAACTAATGACAACAAAAAATGTTCTACTGTTACTATCTCATAAGGGATTTTAGTTTAAGTATACAAGCAATCGATGTAGAATTATTCAAGCCAGGCCAATTGTGTGCATTCAATTTAAGTTGCCATTCCAGTTCAAGTTTTTCTAATTTTAGTTGCCACGCACCACCCCGAATGTCAAGTTTTAAAACATCAAAGACTACAAATTTAAACTTGTGAGAAATTTCTATATTAATGTGTTTTGCTAAGGCATTTACATCATTGTGGTCACGTATAGCTCTGATGTGTTCTCCAGTTCGTTCTTTGAGTTTCCTTTCCATTTTACCAATGTAGAACATGGTACAGTTACAACATAAGGCACAATATATGACCTTTTCACTATCGCAACAGGTCTTTTCTTTCAAATGAATCTTAATACCATTAATCAAAACCTCATTGGTTTCAAAAACATAAGAGCAATACTTACACCTGCCACATCTATAAGTTCTACCATAACCTCTATTTGATTTTTGTTCTAGACAATTTTTCAAATTCATACCTTTTTTATATACTGTTTGTGGCATTTCATCACAATAACCATGTAATGATCTATCTGCTTGCATAAGCAGCCAATTTTTCTTTATAATGTTGTTTATTGCCTCACTATCCGAATTGTAGGTTGTAATAAACCTTTTAGTAAAACCTTTTGCATCTGCTGCACTCACTGTTTTTGCATTATTGTTAGTAGATGTAAACACATTGTTTCTATCATCTGTGGCCACTATATTTTCCGCCATTGTTTCTTCAGATAGTATAGGGGTGGCCTTTTTAATTAAAGGAACATAGTACAAATTATCACGTTTTGTTACAACTTCGTGCATAATACTACTTATCAATTGATCTGGATAGCCTCTATTTCTGAACATTTCACTTAGGTTCAAACATTCTTTTATAAAATCTTCTCTATCGCTGACCATTCTAGAGGCCCTGACAAACTGACCTTTCAACACTGCTCTTTTTTGGCAAAAAGGATGACAACTATTAAAATGCAACAAACTGTTACTGTAGCTTGCTTTTTGATATATTTTAGATATAAATTCTTTTTTTTGTAATATCCTTTTCCAATAACACATCCAAGTAAGCTATAGTAGTAGAATTCATAACTGCTGTAAATTTTAAAAAAGGTTGTTGTTGAATTTATATATTCTAAAAACTCTTCCAATATTTCAACATTTCCACACCACAAAATAAATATGTCATCTAAAAAATGTAAATAGGTCTTAAAATACTTAAAATGTTGTGATGTGAAAATATACTTCTTCTCCCACATATGCATTACTATATTAGCATACAGGCCACCACATGGAGACCCCATTGCTACGCCTTCAATTTGTAAATAAATGTTTTTATTAAAAATTATAAAATTGTTTCTTAAACAAATATCTAACAGTTGATAAAATAAATTAATTCTTCCTTGGCTTAAGCCCTTGTCGTACAAGAATAAATTAAACCACTCCATTCTGATCTCGTGTGGAATAACGGAATACAAGTCCTTGACATCAATAGTTACCAAAATATCATTTTCACTAAAATCAATAGACCCTATAGTAGACAAAAAGTCCCATGAGTCTTTTAACATGTATTTTTCAGTTAATATGTAAGTTTTTAAATTGATGTCTATAAATTTTGCTATTGGATAAGTTATGGACCCCTGTGCATCAACAATCGGCCTGAAAGGGGGTTTTTGTAAATCCTTATGAATTTTAGGAAGTCCAAACATAGTAGGTGTCATAGGATAGGATACATTCATGTAATTAAACTCGTCAATATCTATATTACCTTCAATAAATAAATCATAAATGATTCCTCTAATACGTTTATATGCACCATTTAATTCATTAATAGAACTCAGTGCATATGTATTACTGTTTAAGATATTATCTAATGCCTTGTAGTAATCATGAATGTTGAATATAGTCATACCACCTCCCTTATCAGGCTGTATAAATCTAATGTTTCCTGTGTCCATAATTATATTCAAGGTACTCAATTCATTTTGTGTCAAATTATATGTTTTGTGCTTAAAGTTGAATATGTTCAAATTACGAAAATCCAACTCACATAATTTTTCAAATAGTTCCAATGTAGGATGCAAAGGTGGGTTGAAGGAACTTGAAACACACAGAGGTTTGGTCACCTGTTCAGTATTGTGAAACATTAAACCTAAATGTAACTTTCTAACAAATATTTTCAAATCAATAATGGAGTGTACTACATTCATCTTTTTACTAGGAACAAAGGTTTCACCAAGTGAAAGTAAATCACAAATGCAATCACTGAAAGTCAAATCGGAATAATTGTAAACAGTAAAGTCTACTGTGATATTCATATATTTAATGGGCCTCTTGGTAGTACTTTCATTTTCTAACGACCCCTCCATTGGCCCCTGTACTGTTTGTTTCTCCCTCTGGTAGAAGTTCCTCGATATTGGGCTTGATTTTGCGGCCCCCAGTTCCTCGTCTGAACATGCGATTGAAATGACTGTTGACGCTGTATTAACCTTTCGGACCTCCGTAAAGGTGGAAATTGGTCTAACTCTAAAAAAGTGTTATCTTCCAAGTCAATTTCTTCTCCTATAATAGACAAGTTGCTGTTATTAATAGTTCCACTGTCATAAACTGACATTTTGGATCCCCATTGTTGTGAAATAGGGGGTGGGGGATAAGCCATACCCTGCCCATATGAATTAAGGTCACGATCTAACTTTTTTAACTTTCTGTCCTTAATTAATTTCATTTTCTCATCAATTGATTTGAAAATACGCTGGTAATCATAGTCATTACCAGAAAAGGCAGAGTCATTTTGCACTAACATGTTCAATTCTTCTGCCTTTTTTGACAGTGTCACAATAGACTTTTTGTTGTCACCAATAACCAAATTCATATAATCAAACCCAAACTTGTCAAATAGTTTGATTAAATCCATATGTAAAGGTGAGTTAGCTATAAGTCCCGTAGGAAATCTCCACACACGTAAGCCCTTAGGAACAATTTTCCTTTTTAAACATTCTTGGAAGTAGTTGTTATCCATCTGTAATTTCTTAATTTTTAAAAGAATGTAATCCAACTCAGATAGTTTATCATTAAATGTTTTTGACGTACCTGTAACATTGTTTGTTGTTGGTGTAAAACCATAATTGTTACTTAACCAAGAAGATATCTCATTGTTCCTTAATGTGTTAGGCTCTCTTGAAGTCGACGGTTGTTCACCTTCTATAGCATCCAATTGACTCCCAGAAGAAAAACACCTTCTATCCGGTTCACCTGAACCAGTTCCATTAATGTCCCCAAATGGATTTGCATGGAGGGAAATGTTAGAGTCCTGTGATAAACCGCGTTGTTCCAAGCGGTCAATTCTACCTCTTAGTCTTTCAATTAGTTGCGTTAAATTACCAATAATACTGTCCTGTGCTGATGCAGTCTCCGTTTCAGCCATGTCCGCGCTCCAAAGAAAACCAAGATAATAAGAGCAGCAAACAAACAATCCAAAAATCAACGAACCACGGACTGGACCAAGAAGTTTAATTGCAAAATTTAAAAACCACAATTCGAATAAGCGCTTTTGTTTGGCGCCTGCCAAACTTTTTCAAACAGTGATACATCACTTCCTGTAGTTTAAATAGTATTTTCCCATGATGTAAGCAATGACGGTTAGTTGCCAAAAGTCTAATTTAAAAATACAACAGTAAAGTAAATCATAAACGCAAAAAACAATAACAAAATACATCAGCACATATTTTTATAATTATCACTTCCAATGTTCAATAAATGTATGTACAATCACACCAAAACATTTCATGAACTCCAAGGACTCAAAACCTATCCATCGTAAATATGCAAAGAAAATAAAATAAACTAAACCAAGTATTTGATAACCATTTGTGCAACATTTATACCAGTAGCTTTTAATTCACCATTCGCATCACTCGATCAATCCAAGTGCCTGTATGCCTCAAAATAATGTTTTATACAATAGTTGTTCAGATAATCTCAACTGCATAAAAAAAATTCAAAAAACTTTTAACCCACCAATTCATGAAATTCATATCCATAATACTAAAATTTACCGTGAGTGTTAACCTATCAACTTAATTCCTTTAATTTCATCAAAAAGTCAAATGAACAACATATTTTAATCGCATAAAAACCTACACTAGGCTTGTATATATATATATATATATATATATATATATATATATATATATAAATAAATTAATGTTCCATAACATCTATTTTAAAAAACACTGTTTAAACAGCTGCGGCTGTCACCTGTTAGTTCATTTGTTGACTAAAACCAAAATACGCTCACAGTGTATGACCAAAGTAATAAAAGATGAAGAATAATATATTGCGTAAAGTGAGCATGTATAGTAATACATAGTGAGGTTTAAAATGTAAAAAGTTTTTTAAATGAAATCTAACTTGTATGAATATAGTGGTTAACGTGTTCACCTTTCTTCGTATATTGTTCTTCAATAAGAAGAAGGAACTGACAATTAAATTACCCTTATTGATAGTACACGTTTCCTTTCGACAACATAAATAATATTAAAAATGGTTAAATCCAAGTATTCAACAATATTACTTTCATTTTTATCATTATTTTAAACACATAAACAATCATGTTCACACATGTTTATGTCAATGTATGTATATTACCAGTAATTTATGTATACTACAAGAAATATTTATATAAAATACCCACATTTACTATAATGAATAAATATAAGTAATAATAATAAACTATAATATAATAAATTAAGATTTAATGTTTAAAATAAGCTTTAATAACAATATAAGGTAATTTATAATTAATGTATTTGTGTTTAAATAAATTGATGTATTTGTGTTTAAATAAATATCCATTTGACAATAGTTTATATTTATGAATAATCCAATGTTGTTAATGGAATGATGTTTAAAAATGTGTTTTTTATAATAATTCATGTTTATGTTAAATGAATTTACATAAAATCAACATAAACCATACATGAAATTCATAAAAAGTATGAATATGTGCTGATGTATTTTGTTATTGTTTTTTACGTTTATGATTTACTTTACTGTTGTATTTTTAAATTAGACTTCTGGCAACTAACCGTCATTGCTTACATCACGGGAAAATACTATTTAAACTACAGGAAGTGATGTATCACTGTTTGAAAAAGTTTGGCAGGCGCCAAATGAAAGCGCTTATTCGAATTGTGGTTTTTAAATTTTGCAATTAAACTTCTTGGCCCAGTCCGTGGTTCGTTGATTTTTGGATTGTTTGTTTGCTGCTCTTATTATCTTGATAATGAAAAGTCCTGTGCAGCAAACAGGGGAGACTGAGTGAAACACAAGGAAGAGGGAACATCATGATAGGGGATAGAATGAGGAGAGGACTGCCAGCCAAGCCATTCCAGTAGAGAACATGCCCTGTGGCTGACATCATGAGTGGGCTTCTCCACAGGTGATCTGATGATTGACACACTGCCGGTCAAAAGTGAATGTGCTAAAGGGTGCCATTCCAGATACTGAACCATAAATCTGACTCAGTCCCGACCATCCTTCATACCTTCTGCCAGATAACCCCAGAGGATCCCTCTGTGCCACTCCTTAATGGGGAACTTATGACACCCACCAGAGGAGCAACAATAGACACTACAAGTGAACCCTACACGTCCGTTACCATATGATGACCATCATTTTATAAATGGGAAGAAAATGGAGTGATAGGATAGCCAGATTTATAAGATACACCCTAGTTATTGGTAGGGCTTGCTTGGGGACTACTGGGGACCCAGTAATTGGGGTAGTAGCCAGTGCAGGGCATTGTTGCTACTGCTAGACCATATTGTGCACTACAACAGATGCTGCAGGAAAGAAATGAGAATATGTTTATAGGTGAATAGTATTACAGGTAATTACTATGCTATTGATCTGTGAGTATCTTAAGAAGCCCAGCCCTGTATTCCCTTAATAATTATAAGCCCTTATAGTTTACCCGGATTCTCCAAAGATGGACGAGACTACTGTATGATGGGGTAATTACAAGCTTTTCCTACCCATGAAGGCCTTTGGTGCTCAGCAGGAGTGAATTTGTCATTACCCATCCATTCATCCAAGTTACATTTGAACAGAGTATGTGAAGTACTCAGTTTTATGTGGAGATTACTACATTTCCATAGACGTGCTAATCACTGTGAAACATACCTTCCCTATATCATGTTCTGTTAATCTTACAAACCAGATTTAGGTCCCTTGAGTTAGTGTTTCTGAAACCATTAGACTTTTGAATGTCTTTAGGTCTGATAGTGCAGGGTCTGCTGAGGCTCTATACATGAGGCAGAAGTTGCATTTCAATAACCTCTTACCTCTATGATACTGAGACAAGAGAGAGAGAGACGGAAACAAGGCTTTGAGGTGATCTGTGTAGTTTTTATGATTTTAGGCCCTTGAATTTTTTTTTTTTAGTGAGGAAGAGTTGTGGTCAATCCTATGTACAAGTGTTTGGAGAGGTATACACCAAAAGGGCATTATACTCAATGATCATCCTAATGAGTGCTGAGTGCAGGGGAACTATTATCTCCTTGGATTTGAACACTATATGCTTAGAGATAAGCTGTGCAATTAAAAAGATCTTCATTATAATAGTGGATATGTGATGATCAAAAGACAGTTCATTGTCAACATAGGTACCCAGATCTTTAACTATGGGATGAGTTTTCAGGAGGATGTTATCAATGTGATAGTTACAAAGGGAGTTAGGCTTGCCACAGGCTGCAATTATATATTTCTTGGCATTTAGTTTCAGTCTGTGGTTTAGACACCAATTATTTTTTGGGACAGGCCCTCTTGTAGGAGCCTGGTGTCCTCAAGAGAGTTTATGATGGCATGAAGTTTGCATTCATCTACAAACTTGGTCATCCACAATCCTTCATTAGCTTTGACCTCTGAGAAGTAAATGCGGAAGTGAAGTGCACTATGGATTGAAACCTGGAGTACACTAATATTGACAGGTAATTTGGAGGAGGTAGAACCACTCACTTGTACTTCCTTAATTCTGTTTGGGAGCCAGTTTGTTAAACAATGAATCAGTCAGGGGTTAATATTTAGCTGGGACAATTTATCTACAAAGTCTGATTGTGTCTGTTGAACATCTTTGCAAGGCCTAGATGGCAGTGTGCACTTATTTGGCCTCATCCATTGCTTCAGTGACCTTTTCAAAAAAATCAACCAGGTTAAGTAGGAAGGACCTGCCCCTGACAAATCCAGACTGGGTTGAGTCACAAGTTGGTAGGTCACCTATATCCCTATTTATTAGCTCAGTAGTGATCAGTTCTGTAAGCCTAATGGATTAAGCTGCCCAGACTTATGGGTCTATAATTTACCCAGGTCCATTGTAGCCCCACAGTTCAAATAACGGTTAAGGTCTTCACTTCCCATGCACAAGGAACAAGATTTGATCTTGACCTCTGGCCAATGCCTGTATGGAGTTTCCATATTCACCCTGTGTCTCTTTAATGTTCCCCAAAACATGCTTATCATTTCCACCTTCTTGGGTTAGCAATGTATTTCCCAACCAATGAGATGACCCTGTAAAAAGTTCCTCTGTACTAGAAACTGGTATAAGACACATTGGTGCCAAATGAAAGAAGGATGGAAACTGCCTAGTTGGTACACAGACACATTGCCTATTATGTCCTGTGTGTTGTATTGTACACCAGCTGACAAATGAGGGATTAAAAACATTTTCAGTTGATATACTGGATGTCAAGTATAATAGAGGTGGGTCTTGATGGTGATGTAGATGCAGTTAAGGGTCCACAGGACTTCAGACAAATAGGCTATATTGTAGAACACTTACATGGTAGTGGTTCTCTCCTTTATTGGCCATAGGAACCACATATGCTCCACCACATGCATCAACATCTTATTTAAATTCTTAGCATGTCCTCAGCTGAACAAAAGGTCCCACAGTATCAAGAATTGTTAACGCTGCACAATTCATGTTCATGTTCATTTGCACAGGCATTCCTCCCATCTCTCTTCATCCCATGTGAGGACAGCACTAGTCAAACATGCCCCATGTGATATATCTTTCCACTAATTAACTATGTCCCAGTCATAGAGACAGTGGTACGCAAGTTTGGATGGATCATTTTCTGGTGCAGATGGTGGCAATATGTAACATCAGATAATGATTTCCATGGTAGCTGTTAATGCATTCTGGATTGCAAAAGTAGATGCTACTTATAGTATCTTTGCATGAATGATAAACCTGTTCACCAAGAAATGCTGGTTTAGAGAAAGGCTGATTGCAGTGCCTCACCATGCTATTTTGATACAATTGCACAGTCATGTTTGTTTTTGTCATATCTGTAAGCAGTAGATGTAATTAGCATGTTTGTTTACATGTCATTATGTGGTCATTTGCTTGCACAGTAGTTCAGTCTCACTACATGAGTCTGAAACAGCCCATCTTTGTGTACTACCGACTACTGCATTATTTATCTTAACACAGTGTACTAATTATTTCTGAATACTTCCTAGTGTGTTTTCTGAAATTTTGGTACTTGTACTCTAGAAGTTTACACAAGGAACTGAAGTGGAAAATATTTTTGGTTAAATTGAAAATGAAGGATTTCTCTCCTAATAACTGTGACTGTGGGTGTAATATAAAGGCTTGCTCTTCCTCATGCTGTAATATCCTACATGAAGGCAGAAGCCTGGGTACCAGACAGTTTGCTAAAAAAAGTTGCACCACTACAGTCAGTTGTGATACAATAATTTTCAGAAAGTAACTGAAGTACTGATGGTAGGGCTGAACTATTAAATTTCTTTCTCATGGTCTTCCTAAAGTGAATCACTGGTGCCTTGGGTCTGCTGACCCAAGATGATTGCTTCTAGATATGGCAATATTATCCACTTCACCATGATTTCAAAGTTTTACTTTTAAATTTGGGCAAAGTGACAAATGAACAGTTCTAGGATACTGTATTGTTCCTTCTGGGTGAGTAATCAAGGAGCCTGAATCCTCACCACTGTCACTGGAGAGGGACTTTCACGTGGAAGAAAAAATGGATACACCCAATATTTCCAGAAGCAGCTCTCTGCATCAGGCACAATTTCCCTTAAGCACACACAGGGAACACACTCAATCTCTATCTCTCCAGATCCCCAATAAGAATCCCCACTGGCACAGCTATAGGGTTGAGTCCTCATCTGAATGTCCAAGCCAAGTCCTCCTGCACCCTCTCTGTAAAACCAGTCCTTTGTGTCCCTGCTTCTAGCAGCTGACACACACACTCTTTGAGATTTGATTTTCAGACACATATACACACACACACCTGGGAAAGGCTGGCACAGATTTACTAGCTATGCCCCATTGTGCCAAGAATATAAGGTAGTTATACTGCCAATAGACACTCCAAAGACAGCTACTCTAAGGGTCTTACAATGGTGCACAATTATACTGAGTGAAATTAATATTATAATAGTGTTTATCCAATGCAGTAAGGCTTTCAGGAGTGGCCACAGTGTGTCACCAAATAGTTAGAGTGCTCTCAGTGGTTAAACTATTCTCTAAAGGACCAGCCACAATGAAATGATTAAATATATTTAATATAAATAGCAAAAGAACATGAAAATACTGAATATTTATTTACAATAAATACCAGAGTTTCAATCACAGGAAATATTAAAATACCACAGATGAATAGATTCATACAGATACAGAAAAACAGTACTAAACTAATCTCACTATTTTTCCTGACTGATCTAAAGAATTACTATTGCTTGGCCACTTACTAGAGAAGGCAAGATGAAGCAGGTGAGGGGTCCTTCTTTGTCGGGTTCCAAAAACAGAGTGCAATGAGACTTCAGTCTCACCTAGTATTAAAACATAATGTTTGTCCTAGATTACAGAATGAAGTCACATACATCTGCTCATCTGAATTCTGGTTCCCATGCTACCCCCATTGCTAGAAACTGACAGGATTTAGCACACACACACACACACACACACACACACACACACACACACACACACACACACACACACACACACACACACAGAGCTTGCTAAGATCTGTTGCAACTTCTGGATGTCATAAAACTATAAAACACTTCCACTCATCCAGAGTAGTAATTAGTTCACACCAAAGACAATGCAGAAAGCTTCCTAGTGCAGACTTTTTGTCTCTGGCTGCATTGAGAACTGTAAGATACAATCTTTATGGCCTAAGCCAGGTAATTTAGTTTTAAACTGTTTTTCAAAGTTAGCTGCAGCTGGAATATGTTTAACCCCTTCTCTTCCAGCATCATTTGCTATAATATATATATATATATTTCAACATTTACAATAATACATGTATATTTCTTCCTCTGTCCAACAGGACATACTCTTGATACATTTTAATACAAGCAACTTTCCAAATACAGTTTCAACACTAGCATCTGTACAAATCAGTTTAATATACAAATGACATATAATTCTTTACAAAATTCCAGCTAGCTGTGCTGGCATATGCTACACATATTTATTGTATCCTATGTACTCCACAGTATGTTGGGGGTTAGTATACTGGTTAAGGTGTTTAACTAAGAGACACAAGGTACAGACGTTGATTTTTTCCTTTGAAAGGGAAATTGGTTAGGATTAAACTGGCCAGTAATGGCAATTAGCCTAATACTTACCTATGAACCTATGCTCTTTTTAACTATATCTACCCTACTGTTTTATTTGATGCTATTTAACTTTCTGGAACTTTCCTCCCTAGGCCTCCAATGAATATGGGTATTTATTTCCCAGTCAGACATTCCTGGTAAAAAATGTTGATACATAAATATATTCCCCTCCTGTTCTGAGATTTTTGTGGACATTATATTAAGCAGGATCTTAGATCTAGAGCATACCCAATTTGGGTGAGGGTTGCAGCTTTCTTATTGCAGACGGTTTTGGAATTCTAACTGTAAATAACTGGCATTATAGAGCATCTGGGATAAAAATCAGGACTTTCCCATCAAACAACACAGTATTCTCACAGAAAAAGTGTAGATTGCAGGTGAATATGCAGCAGTTAAATCAGGTGGAGGAATTTAAGAATCTTTGGGTCTTATTCATGGCTGAAGGTAAAGGGGATCATGAGTTTGACCAGAGTATACATTCAGCCATTGCATTAGTGTAGGCATTGTACTAAGACTATGATGGTGAAGTGAGATCTGACTCATAAGACAAAGCTTTCAATTTACCAGTCAAACTGTGCCCTTAGTCTCCCCTGTGATCATGAAGATCGGGCAGTGACTAAATGAATGACAATCTGAGTACATGCTGCAGAAATTATGTTCCTTTTGATGGTATTTGGGCTCAGTTTCTGTTACAGCATGAGGCGCTTGCACTGGTACGATCTTGGAGGACAGCCTCTACCCTTTCAGGTTGAGAAGACTCAGCCGAGGTGGTCTGGGTACCACTTGAGAATATCCTTTTGGGCACCTCCTACTGGAGGCTATTGGAGAGTTGCCATACATGCTTCATTGACAGGATACTCTTGAACAAAACAGAACATATTGGAAGGATTATATCTCTGTCAGCTTGCCAGTGAGTTCCTGAAGATCCCATATGATGAACTGGATATAGTTGCTGGGAATATGGAAGTCTAGTTTATGTAGCTTGCTACCACCCTAATTCTCACCAAGAAAAACACATTACAAAATGGATGGTTAGATGGTTATTAGAAACATCTTGTAAAGCCTGTGAGATGAAACATTTATAAACTATGATGTATTTCTAAACATTCTGTAGCTAAATAACTTATGTGTGTGTTCATTTTGTTTACAGATAACGGTTTGGATGGCCTTCAAGACTGGTTAAGCACACAGAAGCAGCACAAACGTAGTCTGTATGGAATCTGCAATAGACATAATCTGCGAACATCGATCCAGTTTAATAAACTATTGCTCTCTACATTACTTGTGGAGCATACACACAGGTTTATATATTGTTCAGTACCAAAAGTAGGATGTAGCAACTGGAAGAGGACAATTCTTCAGTTATCCATGAACATCAGTGGCAGGGATCCTGGAGAGTTTTCCCAAAAAAATATACACAGAAGTATCCTGATCAAGAATCTTACATCCTATTCCCTTCAGAAGCAGTTATTTTTGCTACAGAATTATACCAAAATAATGTTTAGCAGGAATCCATTAGAGAGGCTTGTATCAGCATACAGGGACAAATTTCTTCATGAAAATGACTACTATTCTACAACTGTCGCAAATAAAATCAAACGTAAATACAGACATAAAAGCAATGATAATTCTACAGTAACATTTAAAGAGTTTATTAGGTATGTAGTAGAAGAAAATAACAATGATATCCATTGGATGCCGATGTTCCAGCTTTGTCAACCATGTAGTATTGAGTATGACTTTATTGGAAGGCATGAGTCAATGACAGAGGATGCAGATAATATTCTGAAGTACCTTGGTGTCCCAAAGCATGTGCATTTCCCAGATTACAAGAAACATAGCAATGAGGGCAGAACCACGTTAAACATCACAGAAACATTTCTCCAACACTTTACCAAAAACGAAATCGATCAAATTTATCACAAATACAAAACAGATTTTCTGATATTTAACTATTCATATGCTTAATGTCTTTATCTGTGAGTGTATATATATATATATATATATATATATATATATATATATATATATATATATATATAAAATCATGTCATTTTGCAACACGTGTATGGTGTTAATGCAGTAAACAAATAATAACACACACACACCTAGGTTGTAAGGTACTTACTGACTGGGCTCTTATCAGACTACTTTATTACTTTATTACTGAAAGGGCAGCCATATCTGTTCAGTGCATGTCACAGAATTTGCTATTAACTACATAGATACATAAGTATTTATTGCATATATATATAACTGTGTGATGTAACATATGAGATTGTGGGAGTCAGTGAGCTAGTAAGTGAATGCATGAGTCAGTGGATGACTTAATAGTGAGTGAAAGAGTTAGTAAGTTAGTGGATCAATGCATGACTGAGCATGCGAGTGAGTAAATTAAATTAAATAAAAGTAGTAACATGGGTTCTACTTGATATTCGTGACAGTATGAGAGGTAAAGTGACAAGACAGAAGAAAGCAGAAGATAAATACTTTGAATACATTTTTTTTATTTCACTTTTTTACATCTTACAGTTTATTTAATATGCAGAAGTTATGCAGTTAAGTGGCATAAATATGAAATACTGTTGGAAAAGTAAAAATGACAATAAATAAAATCAGCTAAATTTGATCAGCGATTAAAGAAAAACTTCACCTTCTCCTACAGTTTAACTCAACTCTTAGGTTGCTTTTCTCCCTACAATATAGTACCAATAGTGTATAGGTATCAGAAATGTGCTTGTACTTTATAAGATTTTTATTTCCTTGCCTTGGAATCAAGGGAAGGGAGACCACCCAATTTTTTAATCTTAACTTCTCACATAATTTGCAGAGGAATTTGACTACACCTGCATGACATACCAAAGACTTAACTTAACTTGCACTGTGCTGTATTTATACACTTGCCTATTATTTATAGTGGTGCTGTATTGTTTCTGTCTCTTGTTGTCTCCACTGTGTTTCTCCCACCCACCCTCCTTGTTTTTGTTTTGATGTTAATCTTGGTGGCTTAGAAACTACCCGCTCCTCTTGTAAGTTTGTATTTGGATACTCCCTCTGGGCCTATCTCATTTGCTCACTCAACTGAGTGCAGTGAGATCATATTCTGATTTCAGGCACTCCTACTGTGTACAAAGAGAGCATTTGAGAAGGACAACCCCTGTTGCCTCTAAATCCTGCTGTGTTCCCTCCCTCAAAAAAAAAAAAAAATATATATATATATATATATATATATATATATATATATATATATATATATTCAGCTGCTCTTACTGTAACTGTCTTAGTTGCTGTTCTGCATGCTATCTGTTCAGTTGTTCTTACTCTGCACTTATTACTGCTTGTTAGTAGCCCTCTAATTTAATGCCTTCTCCACTTGTTTTTTAGTCATTTGTTAATTTAATTGCATTTAATTAAACTGTATTTGCCGTAATATTGATATACATGTGCTAACCTGCATTGCATTTGAATTGTATTTACTGCTGTTTTAGCTGCTTTTCTGTAAAAAAAAAAATCCTAGCTTGTTTCCTGCCTTTCCTGTAACTTATCTAGTCCAGATACAGACTTGCTGTATCCAGGACTGTTTGTAAGCTCCTGTGCCCCCCAAGCCTTTCTGTGTTAGAGGGAAGCCTTCTAGCTTATCAGTGGGAGTGGTAAGCACTAGGTAGCCTATCTACCACAGGAGGAGAGGTTTCTGGCCCAGAAATTATAGTTTATTGGCCGTTTGGGAAGCTCTTCCATCTCTTTCAACCTTCTAATTCAAAAGCCTGTGTTTGTGCTTGTTTCCTGCCTTTCCTGTTACTAGTCTAGTCCAGGTACAGATTTGCTGTATCCAGGACTCTTTGTAAGCTTCTGAGCCTCCTCAAGCCTTTCTGTGTTAGAGGGAAGCCTTCTAGCTTATCAGTGGGAGTGGTAAGCATTAGGTAGCCTATCTACCATGGGAAGAGTGGGTTTTGGCCCATAAATTGTAGTTTATTGGCCGTTTAGGCAGTTTTCCATCTCTTTCAACTTGCTGGCTTAAAAGCCTGTGTTTGCGCTTGTTCCCCACCTTTTCTGTAACTAGTCTAGTCCAGGTACAGATTTGCTGTATCCAGGACTCTTTGTAAGCTTCTGAGACCCCCAAGCCTTTCTGTGTTGGAGGGAAACCTTCTAGCTTATCAGTGGGAGTGGTAAGCATTAGGTAGCCTATCTACCACAAGAGGAGTGGTTCCTGGCCCAGAAATTGTAGCTACTGGCTGTTTGGGCAGTTTTTTCCCATCTCTTTCAACTTTCTGGTTTAAAAGCCACACTTGCACTTGTTTCCCACCTTTCCTGTTACTAGCCTAGTCCAGATACAGAGTTGCTGTATCCAGGACTGTTGGTAAGCTTCTGAGCCCTGCAAGCATTTCTGTGTTGGAGGGAAGCCTTCTAGTTTATCTGTGGGAGTGGTAAGCACTAGGTAGCCTGTCTACCACAAGAGGAGTGGTTCTTGGCACAGGAATTGTAGTTTATTGACCATTCAGGAAGTTGTCCATCTCTTTCAACTTTCTGGTTTAAAAGACCACATCTGCACTTATTTCCCATCTTTCCTGTAACTAACCTACTGGAAAGCATTAGAAAGCCTTAAACTGCCTTCTAGCTTAAAAGAGAGACTTTGGAGTGATTGAGTATCAGTTTTCTGTATTTTCTTGCTGTACTTAACTGTTTTCCACCTAAACACTGATTTTCCAGCACTTATTGTGATTTAAAAGCTTGTGTTTTTCACATATTGTACTTATTTGACTGCCTGCACTTTTAAAAAGTTGTTTTTTTGTTTAAATAAATTGTTTAACAGTTGTAGGCTACACACTAAAGTACGATAGCCTTTTCAGATCGCTTGTAGTCATTTAAGCTGTTTTAAGTGTACTTTTTACTGTTTTTGCCTTATCTTTTAAAAAAAACAAATTCTTGTTTCCCACCTTTCTAAGCTAGTATAGTCCAGTTTTCAGGCTTGTGCCGAATTCAGGGCTGTGTTACACGTTTCTGACTTGCCCATACTTTACTTGGATAGAGGGAAGTTTCTCTGTTCCCTGTGAGAGAGATAAACTTTGAGCAGCCATCTGTCCTTGGAGGAGTGGTTCCAGCCCAGAAGTTAGTAGTTTAAAAACCGCGTTTGCACGGTTTTGTATGCCGGGCAACACCGGTTAGCTAGGGTTAAATTATTCCCGACTCCACTAAGTCTCCTCTTCAGTTTTTCACTTGAAACTAGCCTAACTCTCAACCTAAGCACTCAAAAAGCATCCTACAGTCCAGCACTTGCTCAGACCTAATAGTAAGCATTAATATACCCCAACACTTGACTGCCCAGTAGGGCAAGGCTCTTTATCCACCCCTCACCAACCAAGCGACTAAGCAGCTCACCCTACTATTCAGGCATGACCAAAGGGCAACTTCAGGTGTACTCTCTAGTCCAGCTGGTGAATCTGGGTATCCTGAGGCAATGTTACAACTGCCACATTTACACAGACAGCCCTCTCCTCCTACCACAAAACACTAACATATGTGAGAGATGCAATTATACAGCCAAACTGGAGGCTAAGGTATCTCCACCCAAGACTGGAACAGGCAGTCATGAGGATTAACACTTGCACCACACCTCCAGCCTCACACAGACCTACTAAACCAGCACTGGAAAAAATACACATAAATACACAAAATCATACTCTAAGGCTCTAAATAAAAACCTGCAAAAGCATCAGAGAGCTCCAAAGCAGACACCCACAAAACCTGCACCTCCCATCACAAACCAGACAACACATAAAACACAAAATCAATGTGCCGCACAATCATAGCCCTTAAGGCGAAATAACATACCTAACAAACTAGTAATAGGTGACTCAATAGTCAGGCACACTGATGCCTCACTCACTAGGCTGGACAAGGAGAAGGTTTCTGTTAGATGGCTGTCGGGAGCCAGAATCCGCCACATAACACAACTAATCAGGACACTCCAGAACAAGTACAAATATGACTCTGTCATTGCTCATGTTTGGTGTGAATGACCTGAGACATACCTCCCTGGACTACATGAAAAGAGACATGGAAGAGCTCTCTGATCCTGTAGCCCAGGCAGGTATGACCCTGACCCTGAATAGCATCCAGCCCTCACCAAGAATGATACCTCAGTATAAAGAAAAAATGATCAATTTCAACAATTGGCTAAGCTTCTGGTGTCATTCAAAGGGGATCCAGTATCTGTCAGCCTGGGATGACATGCTCGGCAAGCCACGTTGCTTCACAAGAGACAGCTTGCACCTGTCACCCCTTGGCTTTCAAATACTAGCCAAGGCTCTTGCTGCCCCCATAGTACCCTTTTTAGGCAAGGCTCAAAATTCAAACCCACCTCCGTAAACAGCACAAGTAAAAAAATGAGGGTTATGCTACTCAACGCCAGGAGTTTAAATCTCAAAATGCATGCGCTCGAAGCACTTCTAAGTATGGAGAATGTCGACATCTGTGCAGTAACTGAAACCTGGTTCAAGGCTCCAGAGAGCACTCCAGCACTACTGGGCTACAACTCCTACACACATTTCAGCCACAGAACACTAACCGAAACACAAAAGGAGGGGGTGTATCCATATTCATCAAGGATACCCACACCTCCAGGTTAGTGGCTCAGCATGATACCTCTGAGATCATCCATGTGCAACTAACATCGGGCAAATCTGCAATGCAAATTGTGGCCTGCTACAGATCACCCTCCATGACCCAGGACCACCACTCCGCCTTTCTGGAGACACTGCAAAACATGAAGGTCCTATCGAACACCCTGATATTGGGAGATTTCAATTACCCTACCATTAACTGGGAAAACTATTTGAATACAAACTCCCAGGCTCAGCACTTCCTGTAATTTATCAACTCAAATGCCCTGGATCAGCTGGTAAACTCCCCTACCAGAGGCCACAACATATTGGACCTGGTCATCACCAACATGGGTGACAGGTGCTCCGTACCGGAGGTCAATCCATCACTGGTTAGATCAGACCATAAACTAATCACCCTGGATGTCCACACCCCCCCAACCAATGAAACCACAGTGAAAAACTTTTCTAAAGCAAACTTTACCTTACTTAAGGCAGAGTTGGTAAGTTTCACAGCCCCCACACTAAAGGATAACACTGCCCAAGATTCAGAATCCTTTATAATTGCACTCTATGAGCACCTACAAGGATGTATGGATCATGCCATCCCTAGCAAAACCAAGACTCACTCCCCTAAGAGAAGGAAACCAGTCTGGTGGACCCCTGCCATAAACAGGTTATACAACAAAAGGAGGAAACTAGTTCAGAAAAAAAAGCAAATCCCAAGAAGGAAAGGCATCCCTGACCAGTATCAGTAAGAAACTAAGGTCCCTCATAAAATCATCCAAGGCTAACTTTGAAAGAAAAATAGCCAAGGATTTGAAAGATAACCACAAAGCCTTCTTTAGCTATGTCAAGAATCTAAGTGGCAACTCGCAGATATGCTCTGAGATAAATAGCACAAAATATACTGAACCTACTGATGCTGCCAACATACTGGCAGATAGATTCAGTGCAAACTTCACCTCCCTCTCACCTTCAAAAGGGCCCACAACAATACCGGAATAGTGTAGTGTCCCAGAAATCACAGAAGCACAGGTGAAAACAGCCCTTTCAAAAGCCAAAAACACAGCATCAGTGGGGCCAGATGGTGTCCCAGGCTGCGTCTTGCACGAACTACAGAACAAACTAACCCCCCCACCTAAACACGCTGTTCATCCTTAGCCTCTCCACAGACTACGTGCCCATAGAATGGTGCACAGCAATGGTTATTCTGCTCCACAAAGTAGGGGCCACAACTGACCCTGGTAACTATCGCCCCATAAGCCTGACTAGCCTGGTCTGCAAGGCTATGGAGAGCATCATGATGGAACTCATTAACAAAGACATTGGGAACCTCCAAACACTTGACCTGACCCAGTTCAGCTTTGTTATGGGCAGATAATGCCTACTAAACCTGGTTGACGTCTTTGAGACAGTCACCAAGGCCATAGACGAGGGAAAGGTGGTTCACACAGCCTACCTTGATCTCACCAAGGCATGACTGCAAACTGGGAGCCATAACTGACTCTCTGGCTGAGACGGACATCCTTCAAAAAGGCCTTACTGAGACAGGCACCTGGTGTCAAAGTCATGGCCTCAAGCTGAATGCCAAAAAATGCATAGTCATCCCGTTTGGGAAAAACAAAACACCCGCGAATTACCACATAGGCGGCAGCCCCCTTAATACAGAAGAGGTAATAAGAGATCGGGGACCCAGGTAGATAGTAATCTCTCCTTTGACAATCATATTGCCAAAGTAGTTAGGAAATCCTTCTATGTGGCTCATCTAATTACTAAGGGGTTCGCATCTAGAAATAAAGAGGTTATAGTGCCCCTCTACTCGTCACTCATGAGACCCATCATAGAGTACAATGCCCCATTTGGGATGTACCTCACAAGACACTCCCAACAGCTGGAAAGACCACAAAAGCACCTCACCAAGAGGATTACTGGCCTCAAACATATGTCCTATGCAGCCCGACTGAAAAAAACCTCTGGTTGTACTCAGTAGCATTTCGCTTACTCAGAGGTGATCTCTGCCTGATTTGCAAAGCCATGTCCAACTCAGAATTGATGGACATGCTTCACCTAAAGAAATCCAAGTCACTGCGAGCCACACGCTCTAGTCAGCTAAACCTCGCCACAACAATAAATAGAACATGATGGATGGATGGATAGATTCCTGTCACAGAGACTCCCCATGCTTTGGAACAAAATTCCTAACTACATTAGGCAGAGCCCCTCACTAACACTCTTCAAGTGAAGCCTTGACGAGTGGATGGGTAACAGAAAATACACCCCTGGGATCACTTCATTGGATGTGCTTGACAAAGGCTCAGTTAATTAATCAATGGGGCAGCGAAAGCCAACACACTCTGGCTAGGCTTATAAGTGCCCTCGGGCAGATAGCCTAGTACCTACCTATGAACCTAAGACACACAGAAATCTGTAGTTTACCCTGCTGGGTACTGCTGACAATCTTGTATGGATAATTAGTCCTGCTGATGTCAGGGGGTCTATATCAATTCAGCAAATGGCTGCTTAACCGAATGGCACTGCATCAAAAATGCAGGCCGTCGAACTGTTCTGACTGAGATAGCATTATAGTAGAATCAGGAAATTTGCCCTTTTCCCCACTGTAGTGTGTTCCTGGAGTTGGTATATATAGTATGTATATAAATGGGGGTGTGTGGGTTTGACGGACTGCATTTTCGATGCAGTGCCATTTGGCGATGTGCCTGTTTGCTGAATTGATATAGACCCAATGTTAAGAGCTCAACAGCTGCTGTCAAAAAAAAGGGAGAGGCGTGAAACTGTTTTCCATTGTCTTTATTGCAGAGAGGAATAGAATTTAAACTGATTCACAGCTGCTTCCAATGAAGCCATGCTTTTCATAGAAAAACAGAGCAATTAAATAATCGGTCAGTGGTTCAGAAGCAGTTGTCACCTCTTCTGACAAATTTACATTTACAGCACATGCACAGTATTTAAATGCTCAGCTTTAAACTTTACATGTTTGTAGTGCATGGATATTTGGAAAAAGACAAACCAGTTAAGCTCCAGAATGGTGTGCGTCCCGACCTTTACAAATGTTAAGCACCCCTGAGAAAGTTAACGATCTCAAGGTGAATTTCTGGGCATCCACTTCTCGAACACATAATAAGCTGGTTGTGACTGGTGATACGATCATAATCTTGTATGTAGTTTATACTACTTTACATTTTAAGGTGACTTAAATATAGTATCAAAGATGTCTATGACATTTAGAAAGAAATCCGAATACATTGTTTCTTGTAATGTGTCAACACATTTACATGTCGTCCCACCTTAATAGGACAAAAACTGTCCACGTCAGCACTCCTCTGTAGGAAGTGAGACAGGTGGCAAAACTATCAAGTAGGAGCACTGATACTGTTTATAAGAAGATCTTTTATACTGTCTTGTGGCATCCTTCCAGGGAGGATGTTTACCTGGTACATAGATCCATGGGAAGTAACATCTTCCTATGACTTTGAGTCAGTCCGTACACAAGCGGAGTGCATGAGCATTTTCTAGTCAACAGAGGAAATGTTAACACTTGATGGCAACCATTATATACAGCTGAATTTACTTTAGCTTATATGGGCTCAATGTGCTCTTTCATTAAAACATTTGAAAATGGAAATCTGAAGTAGTTTTAGTATCTATCTATATAAATAAACAAATGAATGAAAATAAAAATATCTCCACTGCTGGCAAAGGGGAACAACATTACTTTCAAACCCTTTCCTTTCCAGTAGCAGCTGTCACTTCTAGATGAAACTGCAAGGATCCCTCAGAGTAGTGATAGTTTTGACACTTGGGAAAGGTGTGGGGGGAGGGGATGGTCAATTTATCTTTGACTACAAAAAGATACTTTGAACAAAGTCCTGCAACTTAGATACTTTTTGGTTGCAGCTGTATATCTCCTTTGTATACAGTAAAACAAACCCTCAGACACACACACAAATGAGGGCCATTCAAGAAATGAAAGATGGAGTCTTGTTACAGAAGGTATATAAAATGACAGTGACTTGACACTAATCCCATTATATGCCAATGGCATGGAATACACCACTACTTCCTTATGTCTAGGCTGACTCATATAGAGTAGACATAAAATGGATTATGGGAAAAAGAAAGACTTTGGGAAAAACAAGATCACACTGATATGTCAAGCCCCATTGCCATCCATTTTGCAGAAAACTTATTAAAATTCTGAAAAAAAAAGCAGTCAGAGTGATTTTGGGGTGTTAGAAATAGCTCAGAAAACAACAGTAGGTTTTCCTTTAAGCACAAAACCAGAAGACTGATGTAGTGGTATTCAGCACAATCAATTGAGATTCATTTGTGTGAAACAGGATTTTACAACCTTGTGAGGTTCAGCTACCAGACCACTAGACAGACACACACACACACACACACACACACACACACACACACACACACACACACACACACACACACACACACACACACACACATTCACACCTTGAGCAAAAGGCATGAATGTGACAACCTTTCATATAATTAAATTCATCATTTATTCTACATTCTACTAATGTATGGCATAGATATTTGACAATGTGGGAGAAAAGAATGTAAAAAGAGGCACTCAGCTGCACTGAAGCAAGTAGGTAGTATGACGTTATATCATACTTCACTTTGCTGACTGCCTCTTAGCAGTGGGTACCTCAACACCTCTACACACTGTCATTAATCTCATTCCTGTCCGTATCTCGTATTTCTGTAGTATATATTTTACATAATTATGTTCTATGTCTTTCAAAATGAATAGGTAAGCAGATCACTCTAGAATATTTTTTCCTTTCCTGCCATTTTCTTCCATTTGCAAAACCTTAACAACCCTTTCTGTCCCACTCTATTCCTTTAACTTTTGTAACATTCATTTAGTAATGACCTCCTCCAATCTCTGTACTCATTAAATTGACATTTCCTTCGTAGTAAAGGAAGTGGTTTACTGGTGTAATACTTTAGGTCATTCATTCATTCGTTATTTCTTTCATCTAAATACTCTTGAAACCAACTTAAATACTACTTCACGTCTGTGCATTAGTCTAAAAATAACTTCTGGGCTCTCAAATCCTTATACCATATGTTTAATGAAAAGAACTTGTCCTTGGAAAGAAAACATCTACCAGCTAATTCTAATTCCCATATGTGACTGGTATTCCAACACTCCGGTGGTTGTCTTACCTGACAGTAAGCAAACATATTGTATGAGTAAAGCACATAGAAAGATGGGGAAATCAGAGACTGCACATCATATCGCTCAACTTCGATGCTCAAGAATTCTGAACAAAGCCAAAAATAATGTGTATGGGGGGCACAAAGACCCCAAATCAGTAAAATCGTTTATACATTGCTCTGTTTCACTTAAAATGTTAACAGAATAATGCGATTTACATCAACATGCATTTTTCTGAGCAGTAAGGAGTATGAAACTCTAATGTGTGACAATATTTACTGGCTGCAGTTCTCAGCGATTTATCACAGATTAAAAAATCTCAGTGACAGGCAAAATGATGAGCCAAAATCATGGACTGTCTAGAGATACACATTCCTGAGTGCCTTTAATTCTGGTATAGAACAAGCAACATAAATCAAAGAAAATTCCTCATCTTACACTATTATGGACTGTAGAATGTTCAAAGTTTTCAACAGAGAATTCTAAGATCAATTTGCTTGATTTTCAGAAGCATATGCCATTACAGGAGTCCCCTTTGGCTACTTCAAATAAATGAGGACATCTATTTTTATTGAAGCAGGATTAGAGATAAACAACAGAAAGGGAGACAAAAGGGCCCTTGTCAACTCCTCCTATCTCCTTAACTATGGCTTCACATACAGATACTATTTAATGAAACCCCCAACCCCCCCCAAAAAAACAGCTATTTATGAAACATAAAACATATACAAAGCAAAAGACATAGTAAAATCAACTGTTTACCTGCTAAAGAAACTAGGAAAACATTTTCTGTTTCTCCTATTAATCTCATGAGCATATCTTTGGTCTATACCCATCCCTGTTGAAGCTACTCACACCAGACATGTCACAGAGATTTCCACAACATCAGTATGTTATTCTTATGCCAAAACTGCAATAAACCTGAATTTATCTATTTTATATTAGGTGGGGTGTAGTATACCCTATATGTGCTGTTCTTTGCCTTTGTAGTTTTGAGAAACTTTACATTCTGACTGTAGAAAAACACAACTCTAACAAGTTATGTTAAAATATTATGTTTCTGACAGTTCCACAGCCATTTGGTTTGAATCCTCTTTATTGTTAAAACATTTTGAGATGCACATGATGGGCCAAAAGAGAAGCATGTCATATGAGTCTACTTACTAACAGAAGTATAATATGGAAAAAGCTTTTGAAGTACATTCAGCAGTGAGTGAGGATGTGATAAGAGGTAATTACGTATGAAGTATTCATGTAGTTGTGTCTATATGATTTAGGAGTTAAACTGCATTCTGTGTTTTTAATTTTTTTCCTTTGTCATTTACTGTTATTTTATGTAAAGAAACAAACTAATAAGAAGGAAATGGTTCAGTGGAAAATGACTCTGTTATGCATTGTTTGTTTGGATTCACATCAGTTAATTGAAATCCAGGTCAAAGTAAAGTAACCAAGGTTATTTTTTTTAATGCTTATTATTATCTCCAAGATATTTTGTCAGACCACCATTTATTTTTATTTATAAACTAAAGTTAACTTGCATTTTACATTTATTATTTACAAAACACAGATCAACATTTAGCATTGCCTATATATCTGAATGCTCATCTTTACTGGTGCTTTACTAAGGATGACCAAATCATCTTCTGATTATAACTGGCAGGAAATGAACAATGTATACATACATCATTCCACTCCACAAAGGCGGTAAAAACATAGACACAAAACATTTTAGACCTATAGCCATACTCTCCCCTCTCTCAAAAATACTTGAAAAAACTATCCATGCACAAATCATGCAACATCAAACCTAAACAAACTTCTCTCCCACACCCAACACAGCTTCCGCCCCGGCCACAGTACCATCACTGCCCTCCTTTCCTTTCTAGAGACTATCATGTGATAACGGCAAATATGTATCATCATTATTTTTAGACTTTTCAAAAGCATTCAACACCATCTCCCACTCCTTACTCCTATCCCAGCTCTCAACCTTACATCTCTCTCCCTCCACCCTAGCCTGGTTCACCAGCTACCTATCCAACCACCAACAAGCTGTCCAATGGAAGGAATCTACCTCTCCTTTCCTACCTACACCCACCGGGGTCCCTCATGGTTCAGTACTAGGCCCTCTGCTCTTTAACATATTTATCAACAACTTCCACCTCTCCATCCCTGAAGCCTGCATTATCCAATATGCAGATGACTCCACCATCATCTTCTCAGCCTCCTCCCCCTTTGAACTGCTACTAAAAACCCAACTTGCCTTTTCCAAAACAGAATCCTGGATGAAAGCCAATCACCTTGCCCTAAATGCCACCAAAACAAAACTAACGATCTTTACCCCTACTAGAAACTCCACTTTAGACAGAAACCTGTTTGGCATTACAAGCCATAATAAAACTCCATTAGAAATAGTTCCCTTAACCAAACTACTAGGCATCATTATTGACAAAAACCTAAAGTCTGACTCCCACATATACTCTGCTATCAAGAAAACTCATCAGAAAATTGGTCTCCTATACAGACACAACCGCTATCTCAGCCCGTCCACCTGACAAATGCTTGCAACTACCTTCCTCCTCCCATCTCTTATGTACGGCGCTCCCCTATTTACCAACCTCCAACTAGGCCTGCACTTCAACCTGGAAGCCTGCTACCACAAAATTAGCAAATTTGCTGCCAACTCCAAAAGTTCATCTCATCACTGCCACTCACTACTCTTGCTCAAATGGTTAGAACTCCCCAACTACCTTAGATATCTACAATTCACCACTACTCACAAGCTCATCTTCAAACCATCTGACTGTCCATTCCTAGCCACAGCACTAATACCCTATACTCCCTTCCGCTCCTTAAGATCCGTGAACCAAAACCTGCTTCAAGTACATAAACCCTCTCATCCCCCAGGCCAACTACTACTAGCCTGCACAATAGCCAAAATTTGGAACTCTGTCCCCTCTCACCCTACGTAACATGCCTAGCCATAATAAATTCAAAACCCAGCTCTTCTCACATCTATCCTCCAAATGGGAATGTCCCCTCATGCTCCTACCTAAATTATCTCCTTCAGTTTTGTTTCCTATCCTACTTTTTTTTTTTACATCAATACCAAATGAGCATTTTCTCTGTAAGTCTGGTTTAAATATGAATAATATTATTTCCTATTCTACTAATGCTACCTAGTACTTTGGACTGAATATTGTCTATTAATAGTAATTAATGTAACCTTACATATATGTAAAAGTGATGTAATGTATTGTCTATTAATAGTAATGTAATGTAATCTTACATATCTGTAAAAGTGATGTAATGTAATTTTCTTGTGGAGCTTTTCTCCCTGGGTCTCCACTGAAAACGGGCCGACATGGCCCAGTGGACTATCCCGGTCAACAAATGCAAATAAAATAAAAATAAAATGCATGATTCTTTTTCTGTTTAACATCAATGGACACATACCTAAAACATAACATCAATGGACACTAACTTAAAACATAACCTATTTGAGCTAACATATTTACAAACTTATGAACACAGACATAATAATAAACTTGAAAATATAAACGTAGAACCACATTGCCCCAATTCACGAATAGCAGACCCTTTTCATTTCTTAAAATATTGAAATTTACTCATATTTCATAATGACTTTATCATCTATTCAGTCTGTCTTTGTATATCAGTGATGGAGACCATCTATTTACATGTAAGATGACAGGATCATAAGAATTACAAGGCAAGCAAACTGTGATGTTACACCTTGTCAATAGCCAATCTTATGATGCACTTCCTGTGCCTTTAAGGGCAAAAGTCTGGTCAGGAATTAATTTGTGAATACCTATCCAATCATCTAATCTCATCTTGAAGGATGTGAGGATATCACTCTGTTCAACATGTAAAGGCAATTTATTCCAGAAATGATGTAAATGCTGGGTAAGAAAACTGTCCCTCTATTTTTTTTCATGTTGGTTAAGATTCAGTTTTTTAGTTCTACTATTGGTGGAGCTGTTTTTCATAGTGTGATGCAAAAGATAAAATAAAACGGTGTCCTTAATGCTATGGAATACAAGCAAAAGAGTTCCACAGGGACACATTTGACATTATTTATTTATTTATTAGGTATCCAAGCAAAATTCCTGGACTCATTAAAGTGGTATTTGTGGTTTCTGACAGCATAGTTACGTCATGTTCTTTTATGACCTTAGTAAGTGTAAAGGATTCAGGAATTTGAAGATCTTCAATGACCTATTCCCAGGTTTACCAGGTTAAAGTTGACAATAAGTTTACATGCAATTATATTAGCATATATTTTAGGCCATATTGGGTGAGTTCATTTTGGATTAATGAAAAACAATGGTGGATGTCGTTTATTAATTTTCTTATGTAATTAAAGAAGGATCTCTGTTCAGGGGCATAGCTAGGGTAGGATGAAGGAGGGCAGTCACTTTGCATATAACAAATCCAGATCAGTCTACAGTGCATGACAGGTGTTCAGAAAGGAATTGCATTTGTGGTCAGAAGAGAAGTGCTGCAACACTCCGTGTCCTCGGTGCCTTACTGGCATTCATTGCAGGAACTGCACTTGCAGTCATTTGTGGTCAGAAGAGAAGTGCTGCAACACTCCATGTCCTCAGTGCGTTACTGACATTCATTGCAGGAACTGCATTTGCAGTCAGAACTGAAGCACTTTAGGTCTCCATGTTTGGCATAAACTGTAGCAGCTACTTGCTACAAATGCAGCAAGCAGCTTACTATGGTTTAAAAGGAGAGAGGAGCATTTTTTTTTTTTTTGCTCTTCAGCTCAAAAGGTTGGGGGGCAGATTGGAAAAATGGCAACAGATGAAAGAATAGCTAGTTAAGCCTCTCTTTATAATTATCCTTGGCTCCAGATGCTAGCTTGTGTTTTTGTTTCACTTTGATCCTCCTGATGGTAGCTCTTAGTTCTTTCCTGATATTTTTAATAGTGTCTTTAATGTGGGCAGATTTAAATTTGTCATAGGACTTTAGAAGATTTCTTTCCTTCTGTTGTAGAGCTTATTATTATTATGGGTGGGCAACAAGGGTAGTTTGGGTTTGAATCTCCCCATTATATTTGGTACAAGCAGGGACTGCCAGATCTATACAGTGTTCCAAGAGGGAATAGAACTCCACTGCATAAGCAGCAGCTAAAGTTACATAGGCACTGGTGAGACTGCCTGTAATTTGTGAAAGCTCATCATAGAGTATGAGTAAGTCTGTTTACTTGAAATCCTTAAATTCATATTTGTTCATTGGGGGTGTTCCAGATCTTACACAAGAAGGTAAATTCAGATTTGTTCATTGGGGGTGTTCAAAATCTTAAAAAAAGAAGGTCACTAGCTTGTGGTTGGATTTATCCAGGGAGAGAGATACTATAACAATCATACATGTAGGAGCTGCATTGATAAGGGCAAAGTCCAGAATATTCCACAACCTACTCATCATCTTCTTTCAGATGTTCCCATTAGGGGTCACTGCAGTGGATCATCTGTTTCCATTTCTTTCTGTCCTCTGCATCATGCTCTTTCACACCAACCGCCTGCATGTCCTCTCTCACCACATCCATAAACCTTATCTTAGGCCTTCCTCTTTTCCTCTTACCTGGCAGCTCCATCCTTAGCATCCTTTTCCCAATATACCCAGCATCCCTCCTCAGCACATGTCCACACCAACGCAATCTCACCTCTCTTGCTTTGTCTCCAAACTGTTCAACCTGAGATGACCCTCTAATATACTGATTCCTAATCCTGTCCATCCTAGTCACACCCAGTGCAAATCTTAACATCTTTAACTCTGCCACATCCAGCTCTGACTCCTGCCTTTTCATCAATGCCACCGTCTCCAACCCATATAACATAGCTGGTCTCACTACCCTCTTGTAGACCTTCCCTTTCACTCTTACTGGTACCCGTCTGTCACAAATCACTCCTGACACTCTTCTCCACCCATTCCACCCTGCCTGTACTCTCTTCTTCACTTCTCTTCCACACTCAGTATTACTCTGAACTGTTGATCCCAAGTACTTAAACTCATCCACCTTTACCAACTCTACTCCCTGCATCCTCACCATTCCTCTACCCTCCCTCACATTTACACACATATATTCTGTTTTAGCCCTGCTGACCTTCATTCCTCTCCTCTCTAAAGCATATCTCCACCTCTCTAGGGTGTCCTCAACCTGGTCACTACTCTCACTACATATCACAATGTCATCTGCAAACATCTTAGTCCACGGGGCCTCCTGTCTGATCTCATCTGTCAACCTGTCCATCACCACTGCAAATAAGAAAGGGCTCAGAGCTGATCCTTGATGTAATCCCACCTCCACCTTAAATGTATCTGTCACTCCCACCGCAGTCCTCACCAATGTCACACTACTCTTGTACATATCCTGTACCACTCTTACATACTTCTCTGCCACTCCCGACTTCCTCATACAATACCACAACTCCTCTGTAGGCACCCTGTCATATGCTTTCTCTAAGTCCACAAAGACACAATGCAACTCCTTCTGACCTTATCTGTATTTCTCCAACAACACTCTCAGAGCAAATATTGCATCTGTATTGCTCTTTCCTGGCATGAAACCATACTGCTGATCACTAATCATCACCTCCCTTCTTAACCTAGCTTCCACTACTCTTTCCCATAACTTCAAGCTGTGACTGATCAATTTTATCCCTCTGTAGTTACTGCAGCTCTGCACATCACCCTTATTCTTAAAGATGGTTTATGATTTGTTCTAGGGATTTATCATTAAGTGCATGACTCTTTGAGCATACCCAACTATTGTGGTGCAGGTATACCAGTTTATTAACAGATGATTTAAATTATCAATCATACAAGTATTTTTTATTATGGGTATTTCAGAGAATGCATTAGGAATCTCTCGTGATAATCTGGGGACATGGACGGTGTCCTACAGCAAGCTATAAATTGATAATTTGTTTTGTTAAGGTTAACTTGGAGTACATGGAATTCAGTTTGTGGGTCTTACAGAATCTGTTTAGAGGAGATATGGTTTCTACAAAAAATGAGATTGCCCAGCTGTCTTTTTCAGGTCTGAATGCATGGTAAGTGCTAAATCCAGTTAAGGAGAAAGTGCTATCATTACAACAAATCCAATTCTCGATTATGCAGACAGGAATGTGTTCAAGTTGAAGGAGAGCCTAAAAATCAGACAATTTGTTATTAAGACTTCTGGCACTGAGTGCTGCAGCCTTGATATAGTTAGAATTTGAATTTTCTGTAATTTTTATTTGTTAAGTTGGAATGTCCAGTAGCCAGTATCTGCCTGAAAAGGACACCAACCAAGGAACCTTGGAGTTATGAAACAAGACATGCAGACTATCCTTTGTAAAAAAAGCCAATTTGTCTACCATGTCATCCCAAGCTGAGATGTAATGGATCACTTTAGAATAACCCAATGTACTTATCCAATTGTTAAAAACAATTCTCTTTTCTTTGTATTTAGGCATCATTCTGAGTGAACGCAATATTAAAGTCTTACTTGCATTTGTTACATGCATAGTGAGATCCAACATCTGCAGGTCACTCAGGACTGCTGACAAGAGTTTATTTTGACCTACATGGGATACCATGAGATCAGACTTTTTATTTCCTGAGTATAAAACACTAAAGAGCCTTTGCAGCATTGTGGTCCTGGTGCCAGAGAGACAACTGTCACCATGTTCTTGTCCAGCCTCATAAGTATGGAATCATTGCTCCCAGCAATGACGTCATCAGTTATTAAGGCATTTCTACTTGCATTGTTGGGTGGTTTAGTGATAGCAGATAATTAACAATCTGCTGCCTGATAACTCTTAACTATGTGTGAGTGTAGTGGGGCTGTGTTTGTAGAGTTCTGCTGAGACTTTATCTTCTTGGTTCTAGGAAACTTGGGAGGTGACTTTGTGACATCCATGGCATATTTTGGTTTAGAATGTTTGTGCAGAGATGTGGATGATGGTAAGCAGTGCTCACAGACCATCTTTTTAAATGTCAGGATGGCATCTATGTTGTGTAGATACTTACACTTTCCTCCAAAATTGGGATTCATGTAGAGTCACTGAAGGTGATTTCAGTGAATGGAAAAAAAAACCCCCACCAGATCCGATGAACAACTGAGAACTTTTGATTTTAAAGGGGGACAAGCCCCCTTGCAACTCCTATGTGAGGGCCATCTCCTACACTCCCTGTGTTATATATACCAATTTTAAGGTTGTACAACAGTGGGGAAAAAGGCAAACTCCACTGTCAATAAAAGTAATTTCAAGAAACACCATTCACTGTTTTTGGTTTCGCCAAAATTACATTTGATGAGACAATGTGCTCCCCACAAATTGTGTCATGCATGTCAAGTAGTAGTTCATTGTCTGTGAGAATTTGGCAGTTTATACACTGCTAGGAACACCAAGTACTATCAAGTTGGCAATAGAAGGCAGAAAAGTCTATTAGTGTTCCATTTTGGCCAGGTGGGCCTATAGTTCAAAAAAGGATAAGTGCATCGAATATATAGAGAGTAGAATAGCTGATAAATTCTAGGATCCTAAGTAAGAGAACAGAACAACCAAAGTAGCAGAGAAGGCAGTAGTAAGCAGTTAACTTATAAGAAATTCAATCAACAAGCAGGACAAGATCTTAAATGGAAGATGTCACAATATCTAATGTAGTAGCAATAGTCAGAGTAACATAACCAAGGTAGCAGCAATGCTTACAGCAATGCTAATAGGAATAAAACCATTAGCTGTGCACTGCTGCTCAGACTGCAGCCAAAGGCAACTAGCAGCAACCCTGTGCAAACATTTTCAGCTTATAGCAACACAGTAATGTTGGAAAACACAAGAAAGCACACCTACCAAAAACAAATATAAAACAATCGGTTAGGTCATTTGGAAGGGGGCTTTCAGAATAGTATCCTTTGGCTACTATAAGATATCAAGTACCATGCAGCTGTGAGCTATGTAGCTGATAGCAATAGTTTGCAAACCAGCAATGGAAACTGAACTTATAGCAAAGTCATCAGTGACTAAATTCCAATATGGATCTATTCTTAAAGGTTGAATGGACAGAATACCAGCGATACGTTAATGTCAGAACATCATATCAACATTCATTTGCACATGCTCGGAGGATTAATCTTGGGGCAGTAAAATAACAGACATCATTTTCACAGAGGGAAGTAATTCTGCACCCTACTCCCCCTGTATACTAGCTCCAGGATCACAAAATCCCCATGGCAAGGGTGTATTCCCCTATCTGAGGAATTGTTGATCTCAAACTGAAGCATGTTGATGAAACAGAGGTTAATAGAGCATTTACTCAAAATTACCACTCCCATATATATGTATATATGTACAGGCATGTGTTTGTGTGTGTGTATAGATAGACACACACACACAAACACACATATACTGCAGAATGTGGAGTATGCATTAGGTCAACAGCTCAATAGTTCATAGCATGTGGTTGACTGAGCAACTGATCAACAGGTGTATAAGACTGCACAATTCTCAGGATTCTTAGGTTCATAGGTGTGTACTAGGCAAACAACCACAAGGAATGTTTAAGCCTACCCTTGCATCTCAAATCTCTGACAAATTCTGGTACCCTTGATTAGTGTAAGCAGGGACTCTGGAGATGAAACATTTACAAGAAAGGTTCTGGGAGTTGAACCATTTACATGCTGCCTCTGTCCATTAGAAACATAGGTGCCAAACCAGGAATGAATTTTGTGTTTCCTATCCAGCTGTCCAAGTTACACTTGAACTGGTTAAGGAGGAACTTTGCTTCACAAGGATGGGGAGCCTATTCCAGAGAAGGGTAGTCTCTGGGATACATATCTGTCTCTACAGAAAGTCCTGTTTATATCACAGGCAAGGTTTAAAACTTTAGAATGGGTAATTCTGGTGCTGTTTGTTTTGCAGATATGAAGGAGGTCCATCAGGGTGGTTCTGAAAATGCCATGTATTCCAGGCATAGATCTCCCTTCAAAAGCATGAAGGAGACAGAATACAGGGATAGGGCTTTGAGGCAGTCTGCACAGGGCATGTTACTTACATCATATATTCTTTTAATGTGGAATCTCTGTGGATGTTCCAATTGTTGGATGTGCATGATTAGATATAGGGGCACTGTAATCAGTGATAGTTCTGATGAGTGCTAAATACAGTGGAACAATGACATCTTTGGACCTAGATGCCATGCCTTTGTTTATACGTTATGCAACACAGAATGATTTCCTCACTACTGTAGACAAGTGATGGTCAAAGGCTAGATTACTGCCTATGTATGTCTAGAAGTCCCTGACTCCTGGGTTGATTTTTAGGGGTGTGGATGACTTCCCAAAGATACTATTATGCATTTATTGTTATTTAGCTTTAGTCCATGGCTATGACACAAGTTATCTGAGTCAGACATTCCTGAAGAACATTAGTGTTGGTGGGGGAAAAAATCATTGTTTTGCTTTTGTATGACCATGGCAGTACTTGAACCTACAATCTTCTGATCCAAAGTCAGATGACTTATCCATTGGGCTATCTGCCAGCGTGGGGGCTGGTTCTTAATAACTGGGGAATAGGTTCTTACTGCATGTTTGTGTGATCACAAGAGTTAGTATATACTGTATAATTAGGTGTGAGTGGGAGTCCTCCTGCAAAAAATGATATAGGCATTTGATGACTCTGTGGCAAAACTGGGTTGGGTTGCACTGCTCAGCTTGTAAAGATCCTGGTTTTTGTTAGCCTAGTATGAAAATATGAACCTATGAACAAAGAGTGGCTTCCTTTCACTCTGGATCAACAACATTGACATTTCTATTTTAATGTATAACAAATTTCTGCCTTCCCAAAGGAAAACAACTTTGATCTAAATGGATCAAACGTGCGAGTCATTGAGCTACAGAGACAAGAGTATCATAACTATTTTATTGTTGTGGTTCAGTACTGGCATGTGTCTATAGGGATAGGGAAAGTTACATCTTTCCCATTGTTAGGTAAAACAGATACTAATTTTTATCTATGAAAGAGGAACTTTTATTTTTTATATCTCTTTATTATACAAATGCAATGATTATAGAACTGTTTGACCAAACTCCTGACTTCAGGTGGACTTCCTCTACTCCTCCATAATTAGACTTGTCAAGAAAGCTGTGTTCACCAGGGAGCTGAGATAATTACAGTCCATTTATATACCACATCAGCCCTACTATCCTTTTCTAATACCATCAATAACTTCAGAAACAATAATAAACTATCATCTGCTCTTTTCTTAGACCTCTCCAAGGCCTTTGATATGGTGAACCACATTCAACTCCTCCATACATTAAAAAAACTATCACTCAGCAATTCCATGCTGAAATGGTTCCAATCCTACCTGTCCAATAGGCAACAGGCTGTTCTATGGCAGGACAAATTATCTACATGCCTACCTGTTACACTTGGAGTTCCCCAAGGATCTATTCTCGGCCCTCTTCTCTTCACCATCTTTGTTAATGACCTGCCCACAATCACCCCCATGCCACATGCATTCAATATGCAGATGATTCGACTATCATCAGCACTGCCTCCAACCTGGCAGACCTCACTGCTTCAACCCAAGACACCTTCAACCTAATAGAAAAATGGTTCTCAAGTCGACAACTAGTTCTCAACCCCAACAAAACAAAACTACTTACTTTCTCACCCACTAACAAGACTCTTAGCCCCACCTTCTCTATTACATCCTCCAATGGAATCACTATATCACCAGAAGCTCACACAAAGCTATTAGGTGTTACCATTGATAACTCCCTTAAATTTGACACCCATTTCAATCTTACCATCAAAACCGTCAATAAAAAGCTTGGCTCTCTCTATAAAGTAAAACACTTTCTCACTCCTCACGCTAAAATTTCAATTGCCAGCACACACCTACTATCAACTCTTTTCTATGCCTCCCCCCTCTTTACAAACCTAAACAAGACAACCCTTAACAAACTTGCTTCTTGTTACAATCACATAGCTAGATTTGCCACAAATTCCACCTTTAGAATGCACCACTGCACTAACTTGAAGCAACTAGGGTGGTTAGAGTTTTCCAGCCAACTCCATTTCAACCAACTCAAAACGGCTCATCAGATACTGCATCACCCAGAGAAAACACCAGCTCTGAAAAACATCATTCACCCCTATATTAACCTGCAATCTTTACGCTCCTCCAATAAGATCTTAGCTCAAACTACCAAAGCCAATAATTCTGCTGGGGATTCTCTATTCTCAAACTTTGTAGGTAAAATGTGGAACTCCCTACCGACCATGCTCACCTCAGAACCCTCATTCCTACAATTCAAAAAAAAGCTTAAACCCCATCTCAATACTGTCTGGCAATGTCCCTGTTCCAAACCTGATTAACCACTATCATTTACCCTTCTCTTACCTCACTATCCTTAACAGCTTTTTTAGCTTTGTAACTGACCTATGTTTTTTTTTTATATGCTGCTGTTGTTTTTTGCCCAAGATGTGATGTATCTTTATATTGTATTTAGAACTCAACTATCTTCCTTTTTTTTGCATTAACAATGTTCATATGTCTGTTATGTACTTGGAGCTTTTCTCCCCGGGCCTCCGCTGAAAATGGACATGTATCCAGTTGGACTCTCCCGGTTAACAAATGTAAAATAAAATAAAAATAAATAAATAAATAAATTTAAATAATTCAGATATTACTCATATTGTCCCCAGTGAGCCTTTAATTTATAAATCACCTTGCAGTATGTAAGATCTATCTCTGTGCTCACCACTGGGTCATGAGACAAGCCCTGTCAGTTTGTCTGCATAACCCAGATTTTATTCTACCAGCATGTTGTTAAGTCTTGCTGCCAAAGCCTTTCATTACTCAGGGGTACTATAGAATATTTTGTCTTTCAATGATTCACCATACAATCTTAGTTTTTTTGGCCATCAGATTTTCAGTTTCGTCTTTAAGTTTTTGCATCCTTTGCTTTTGTTGCCTTTCCTCTGCCCCTCAAGCACCATGCCCAGCAGTTCATCTGCTTCTTTTTTAATTATGAGATCATTTATTTTCTTCCATGTATTATCAATAACACATTTAAGATTAAATTTTACATTATTCTTATGCTTTTCTCAAGTTTATCCCATGTCACACCTTAAGGAACCCCCCAGTGCAATCAGTTTTTTTTATTTTAAGGCGTCATTCAATCTAGCAGCATGTCTCAATTTTCAGTTGCACCATTGGAAATGACAAAATCTTCAAAAAGTATCACCCCTGACCTGCATTCCCTTTGATAGGATGAGGTACTCACTCTTGACCAATACCCTTTCAAAAGGACCATGATCTCCCACGCTACTAAATGCATTTCCTTCAAAGGTACCTCATAAGGTTTTAAAGAGTAAAGATAGACCATTATTCTGGATAGTTTGATTTGATTTATTAGAACATTATAGCAGGTGTCCACCAAATATGCCACCTCTTTTTTCCTCATTCCTATAATTTCTTTAATATGTCTTTAAATTATTTACCTTTCACATTGTTTAAACATACTACATTTATTATATTCATTTCAGAAATGGAAATAAACTGCAACAACTTTTACATAGCAAAGTTAGAAAATAAATACAGATTTTTTAAAAAACAATGACATTCTCTACTCTATTTAAACAATAAAGTATCAAGTCTAGATGAAGGGACTTACTTAAAGGATCTCCTCTTTCATAATCATCATCATACAGCATGTTTATAATTTGATGCAATACTCCTTCTGTCTCAAAGAGCCCCCTTCAATTGACTTTCAGAATACTTTTCAGTGAACAGCATGCAGCCTGAGGTTTGCATAATGGTCATTTTTTTTTGTTACTTTGAGTATAATGTCCATAACAATAAGGTATGTCTTGTCCAAATTATTACCAACTCTCAGGTTTAGTGGTGGAGCTGAAGTCTGGCAACATCCATATTCAACAGCTGCCTAAATTATCAGTTCCTTCTCTATTCTCACTTTTACAATTACCCCATGAAGTGATCAACAAGCTGTGACAGTTTCACTTTCTGTACCATTACTGATTTGAAAAGCAAGAAAGGTTCCTGGTTCAATGAGGTCTATATTAGTTCATTGACAGCTTAGGTTGGCGAATCTGTAATGACTGACACCTAAGCGCCGAACTTGCAAAATCTCAAACGGTCATTTCAGCAAATTCTTTTCTCGGGAAAGAAGTTGCTTGGCCGTTATCGGGGATTTGCCATTTCGGCAATGTGGAGCAATCTAGGATTTAGTATATTTAGTTAGGAGGGGTGGGGGGGTGAAGCCCCCACTTTATTTAGGTAGAAAAGTTAATTTTGTTCATGGACGGCCTATGGCCATTCAAGATTTTGCAAGTTTGATGCTTAGGTGTCGATCATTACAGATTCGACAACCTAAGCTGTCGATGAACTAATATAGACCCGGTTCACTGACCTTTAATTGTCATAAATGTGAGACAACTCTATCAACTGGATCAGTTGATCCTGATGAGGAAGTCCATTTGCTGTCTTCACCATATCCATTTTCAGCATCAGCATGCTTCCCAATTAAGTTCATAGGTTCATAGGTAGGTACTAGGCTATCAACCCAAGGGCCTAAGTAAGCCTAGCCAACAAGGTTCCTTGGCTTACACCACCCAAGAAAGTTAATTTCCTGTGCCCCTGTCGAGCAGAGCCACAGAAGTGGTCCCTGGGGTGTATTTCCTATTTCCCATCCACTCATCAAATTTTTCTTGAACAGTACTAATGAGGAACTTGGCTTGACATAGATGAGCAGCTTGTTCCAGAGTATAGAAAGTCTCTGGAACAGGAAGCTATCCTTCCTGCATGTCCTATTTATTGTGGTGACAAGGTTTAGGTCCCAAGAGCGTGCAGCTCGGAGAGATTGGGATTTCTTCATGTGTAGCATGTCCAACAGCTCTGGGTTTAACATAGCTTTATATGTTAGGCAGAGATCCCCTTGGAGTAGGTGATATGCTACAGAGTAAAGCTGGAGTTTTTTGAGACGGTCAGTGTAGGGCATCTGTTTGAGGTCAGTAATCCTCTTTGTGAGGTACTTCTGTGGCCTTTCCAGCTGCTGCATATGTCTTGTGAGGTACATTCCAAGGCAGATACTGGATCCCCTTAGAATGACACCAGAAGATTAGCCAATTGTTGAAGTCAATTGTTTTGTCCTTGTACTACGGTATCATTTTAGGCAATGGCAGGATGCTACTCAGGGCTAGGGTCGTACCTGCCTGGGCTACAAGATCGGAGAGATCTTCCATGTCTCTTTTCATGTAGTCCAGGGAAGTATGTCTCAGATCGTTCACACCAACATGGACAATGACAGAGTCATATTTGTACTTGTTGTGGAGTGACCTGAGTGCGCAGTTATGTGGTGGTTCCTGGCACCTGACTGGCAGCTGGCAGTAACCTCCTCCTTGTTCAGCCTGGTGAGTGGGACATCAGTGTGCCTGACTATAGAGTCACCTATGACTAGTGTGTTGGGTACATTGTTTTGCCTTATGGGCTGTGGTTTATTGGAACATTGAGTCTGTGGGCTATGTGTCATTTGGTTTGTGTTGGGGGGTTGGAGGTTGCTTGTGTTTCTGCTTTGGAGGTCTCTGTTGCTTGAGCAGATTATTATTGAGAGCCTCTGTGAATGTTTTTGTGTTTCTATGTGTGGATTTTGGTGGTGTAGGTTTAGTGGCACTATGTGATGAGTGTGGTGTGGTGCAAGTGTTTACCTTCTCCTCTTGACTCTCAAGTTCAGTCTTGGTTGGAGAGAGCTTTACCTCCAGTTTGGCTAGATAAGTGCATCTCTCACAGGTTGTGGTGTTGGGTCGTAGGAGGAGAGGGTTGTCTGTGTACATGAGGCAATTGTTACATTGCCGCAAGATGCCCAGATTCATCAGATAGACAGGAGAGAACACTGGGAACTGATCCTTGGATATGCCTGAATAAAAAACTACTTTCCTCTAGACAAGTGAGGAAAGTGAGTATAAGAGCTGTTTTTCTCTAAGCAAGTGAAGAAAGTAAGTACAAAAACTGTTTTCCTCTAGGTAAAGAGGAAGGTTGAGTGATGTAGTAATTTTTAGCTTATTTAGTGCTAACAACAAGTTCTGAACAAGTGCTGAGCACAAATAAGCAAACTCAAGTACTAAAACTAAGAATCTGTACCTGGATCTTGTGGTAGATAGGCTACCTAGTGCTTACCACTCCCACTGATAAGCTAGAATGCTTCCCTCCAACACAGAAAGGCTTGGGGGGCTAAGAAGCTTACAAGCAGTCCTGGATACTGCACATCTGTATCTGGACTAGACTAGTTACAGGAAAGGTGGGAAACAAGTGCAAATGTGGGCTTTTAAGCCAGAAGGTTGAAAGAGATGGAAAAGCTTTCCAAACGGCCAATAAACTACAATTTCTGGGCCAGAAACCACTCTTGTGGTAGGTAGGTTACCTAGTGCTTACCACTCCCACTGATAAGCTAGAAGGCTTTCCTCCAACACAGAAAGGCTTTGGGGGCTCAGAAGCTTACATACAGTCCTGGTTACAGCAAATCTGTATTTGGACTATACTAGTTACAGGAAAGGCAGGACACAAGCTTAGAATTTTTTTTTTTTTGGGAAGTGGAATGGGAGAAAGGAGAAACAGAAGATAATTCAAAATTAATGACCTAAGTGGCTTGCCCTTCATAAATGTTTTCTCTGTATTAGGTAGAATGAGCTGGTGACACTAGACTGGAATAGAGCTGGGATAGAGCTGAACAGATGGGACTGGAAGGAGTGTCTGAAGTCAAAATATGATCTCACTCCACTCAGTTGAGTGAGCAAATGAGATAGACCCAGGAGGAGTGTTCAAACACAAATTTACAGGTTGGGTGGTCTATTCCAAAGCCACCAAGATTAATATCACAACAAGAACAGGGGGGGGGGCAGTAAACTAACTGCAGAGACAGAGAGAGACCACAGTATTCTATGAAACAATTAAATAGAAAAATAAATAACTACAGAGAGACACAGATCAAGTCATATTTTTATGGACTTGCAGACTTCCTTTATATCATCAAAATCATCAAAGGTCTTAATCCCCCAGGAAAAGTACTCTGTCAAAAAAGTTTGGTAAACTATTCAAATCTTCAGCCTCCATTTTCATAGCTCCTTCATTGCAGACCCAAATTTCTCTCTTCTCTTACATGTCTGCAGGCCATATATGTTGGCAAAAACATTTACTTGTCAAAAACCTGCTGGTTCTGTTTTGGTGTCACAACAAAGTTATCAAGCTGTCATTTGGTCTTACATTTTATAAGATTCAAATCTGACCAATATGTACTTTGTCCTCCCTTATGCTGTTTTTGCAAGAGCACTTTGTGGATACTGTCATATTTTATTTGAGCTACACTTAACCCAGTCTGTTACATCCTCACATCCTTCCAATTTGTCAAGAACTGTGATAAACTATATATGTTTCCATTAAGTTATATATCCTGGTCCATCATGAACTCTAAATAAGCATATCCACTTCAGAGCAGCATTTTAGCCCTTCAGTTTATTTTGCCACGTTTTGTAGCAGTTCAGTGGTAGCGGCATGAATGTCCATGTTGACTTTATCTCTTGAAACCTTATCAACAAGTCCTTCCACAGGACTCAGTTACTGATATCCAACTAAGTACATTTATAGGAACATCAGCCTCTTCCTCACCTTCCTTATATGATACTTTGCAGTTAGTTACCTCACTGATTCACTTTGGAGAAACTAGATGCTTATCTGACTTCGTTTTCACCTTTTTTAACTATTTTCAAAATGTGGGTTAACTTGTCTTTTCCTTTCTTAAGCTGTACAGCACAACAGCCAATTTCTACTACAAAAATGCATTTTTCAAACTTCAAACACTCTGAAGCAGTCAGTGAAGTATTCATTCACATATACACCATCCATGGAAGTCTCCTTAACTGAAAGATATCTTTGAGATATTGATAATGTAGAAATCTTAGCTTTGTCATGTGTAAAACAAGTTGATTTGGAATGTCTTTCCTTTCATTTTTAAACTTGTATTTTGGGGCCTGATTATATAATTTGTTATTACTGAAGCTGTTTTGCTCCTTTAAAGAAACATTTTGATAGAATCCTCTCAATATACTATACGTAATGAAAAAATCTCCATAACTATTTAAATGCATTTTATATCACCAACTGTTACAGAATAAATATCAGATTTTTTAGGTAATTATTCTAAAAAGCATGTAAACTATGAATAAAAAGTGTTTGAAGTAGTCACCAAAGCCATAGATTAGGGTAAGCCATAGATGAGGGTAAGTTGGTTCACACAGCCTATCTAGATCTCGCCAAGGCGTTCAACACCATACCCCACTCTGGAATTATAGATAAACTCACTAAACTAGGTATAGATCCCTATGTCACAAGATGAGTTGCCAGCTAGCTTACTGACGGAACCCACACTGTGAAAGTAGCAGACTCCAAATCAGACTTCAGACCAGTGACAAGTGGAGTACCACAGGGTTCAGTCCTGAGTCCTCTCCTGTTTGGTATCTACTTCTCTGAAGTATAGGCTAACACAGAAGGTCTTTGGCTAACTAAATTCACAGATGACTGCAAACTAGGAGCCATAATCAAAACTCCTAACGATGTGGACATCCTACAAAAGGGCCTCACTGAGACAGATGCCTGGTGTCAAAATCATGGTCTTAAGCTCAATGCCAAAAAGTGCATTGTCATCGCCTTTGGTAAAAACTCTGTTCCCATGAACTATCACATAGGTGGTAGTCTACTTAACACCAAAAGTGTGATAAGAGACCTTGGGACACAGGTGGACAGTAGTCTCTCCTTTGATAATCACATCGCCACAGTGGTCAGAAAATCCTTCTACGTGGCACACCTCATCACAAAAGGTTTCTCATCCAGAAAAAAAAGGTCATTGTTCCCCTCTACTCATCACTCATTAGACCCATTATAGAGTACAACGCCCCTTTTGGTATGTACCTCATAAGACATCTACAACAACTGGAAAGGCCGCAAAAATACCTCACAAAGAGGATTAGTGGCCTCAAACAGATGCCTTACGCAGACCATCTCAAAAAACTCCAGCTTTACTCCGTCGCATATCGCCTACTCAGAGGTGATCTCTGCCTAACATACAAAGCTATGTCAAACCCAGAGCTGTTGGATATGCTCCACTTAAAGAAATCCCAAACCCTCCGAGCTACACACTCTAGGGACCTAAACCTTGTCACCACAATAAACAGAACATGCTGGAGGGATAGATTTCTGTCCCAGAGATTTCCCATACTCTAGAACAGACTACCTATCTATGTCAAACAGAGCTCCTCATTAGCACTCTTCAAGAAAAATCTTGATGATTGGATGGGTAATTGGATATTCACACCGGGGATCACTTCTGTGGTTCTGCTTGACAGGGGCACATGAAAATAATTTTCTTGGGTGGCAAAAGCAAGGGTAACTTTTTGGCTAGGCTTGTATAGGCCCTAGGGCCAATAGCTTAGTACCTACCTATGAACCTATGATAATAGGTACCCTGTAATGTATTTTTGTTGTATTAATTTATGAATTAATGTTCTTGATCCAATGTAAATAGTGTGCTAACAATCCACATGGATTCTTGAGGAAGGCTCAGTTGATGCAGGATATTAAATTATCTCTAGGTATACTTTCAAATTATTTCTTGTTACTGGATGATGTTATAGTAATATTCTGTGTATAACTGTGATCAAGGTCATGCAAATGCAGTTTTGGTAGAGTAGTCAGTTATTCAACATGCACCTCAGATTGTCTGAAGTGTTGGGCCAACTTGATCTACTAAAACTGGATAGTACAAAGAGCTAATTTCCATGGTGAGTGGATAAGCATCCTTGTTTTATCATAAAGGATACTCAACCATCAGCGAATAAATAATTAACATTTTTTTAAACTAACTATGCATGTTATTCTGTTGCTGAAAATTTCACCATGGAGATTACCCCTTTTACAATCAACTTCTAAGAATTTTATACATCACTGTGAGGATGTTGTACTGAGCAGACTGACATTTGTAAAATATGATTTGCCTGTCTGATATCCCTATCAGGAATATGTTCAACAGTTCCTCCAGTTCAGCATAGTGGGGGAGTTTTAGCCAATCCATGCTGTCAGTGGGTATGAGGCAGAGTATGTAATCCTATATAGGGCAACAGTTAATCATAGACACAGACACACACACACACACACACACACAGACACACACAAAAATGGGTGTGCAGAGACACACAGACACAGACACATAAATATTCATGTATATTGTAGCATATCGTGGTGGATTTTGCAAAAGGTGAAGCACAGGTGACAGATAATTTGTAAATATTGATGGAGATAGTGTGTGCGGAACCTTTATTGTGAATTTGTTCTAACTAAAACACTGTAACTTTAAGTAGGCTGCTTCTTTTCCAGACAAAGCATTTTTTAACAGCAGAAAGAAACGTTGCTGTTTTTAGCCACAGCAGGCTATAATGAAACAATTAATACTGCATAAAAGGAGCCTTGGGAAAGTCCCTGCAGAAAGCTTTTTGTGGAGGTGGATTTGATGTCCAAAGGAGCATCAGAGGAAGAAAGACAGCAGAAGTGCTAATACCTGGAAGATGACACCTAAAGAATGCTGGAGATCACTCCTGTTATAACTTATAGCATTTTCAGAAAAACGAACTATTGAGAGGCTCAGATACACACTCTCTCTTTCTCTCTCTCTCACACACACACACACACACACACACACACACGCACACACACGCACACACACACACACACACACACACACACACACACACACACACACACACACACAGTAAAAGACTACAAATCACAGGTCTACTTCACTCGTAGTTGCCCCCCCATCCTCCCAAGTGAAGAATTTCTGAAAATTATCCTGCAAACAACTGAAGGCAAAAGGACTCACTACTGGGACTTTTACTCTCTGAAATATTCTTGTGTAGGTGTATTCCCATTTCTGCACCTAGTTCTTAGTGCTTTTACTTAATTTTGTTATATTGGTTTAGCGTGCACCCTTGCAAGGTTCCCCCTTTTCCAATCCCTGTCATTGCAACTAACTGGCAGTAGAACACCACCAAACAACTGAATCTTATCCCAGATAACAACTCACCTTGTAAGCAGGACAGTGCTCTACAGTTATTTAAATTCTGCAATATTTCGGTCTACTGTAAAGTCACCCAAGTCCCTTCAAAGCAGTTATTTTTCCATTTACTGTGAATAAATAGTGGAACACAGTAACTAGCGTAATCCTTGCTGTTAAGGTACAATGCTGCTTACCTTCATTACTTAGACTCCTGATACTTATTTTCCAGCTCTTACCTCCTTGGTAGGGCTCTTCCCTGCTCCAGTCCCGTACCCTACCCCCTTTTCCCACCCACCCCTAGCTCATTTGCTTTATACCTAACCTTACCACACCCACACCTAACCCCTATCCCTCAGCCAATCACACAAACCACCACCATTCCCTCCCCTCCTTTGCTCTCATATTACATAATCTACACAAAGTACCTCACCACTCTCAAAGTTATCACAATCCATCCTACCTATATACTATCACAACCCCTGCACATTCCACAGGGTTATCTCTATACACTCCTACCACTTCTGACAAACCAAACATGTACTCCCATCAAATAATTTTAACACTAGCACTCACCATCATAGCCCATCTAACCTCACCCTACTTGAACAACATTACAATCCCCAACATAAGTCACCCCACCTCAACCTCATTTCTAACATTCATTAACTACCCCTTACTCATCTCAGCCTCACTCTTTAACCATACCACCTATGACCAACACCCCTACACACTCCTCCATTATCAAAGCAAATCTAGAGTATCTATGCAATGTGAATTAGCCTTCTCCAAATACCTACAAACCATAACAAACATTGCCTCTCACCTACTATGCAGTGGTGATCTCAAGCCCAACACAGGTCCAATAACAAGTCCTACAAATCACGAGAATCAGCCTAGAACCAACACTAGCCTACTTAAGAGAAAATCTGATATTCTAATAATAAATCATAACATAAGAAGCATCCTTAACAAAACCACTGAGCATTATACTTACATGACATTATCTTCCTCACAGAAATATGGCTTAAACCAGACATTAGAAATGAAGAAGTGCTTCCCCTGGTTATAGCATACTATGAAAAGACTGTACAACTAAAAGAGGTGGTGGAGTCGCTATCCTATATCAGAACAACATCAATTTTGAACTATTTAACATAGAAATCCCTGCATTTAATAATGCAGAGATCCTACTTGCTAAGGTAAGACTTAATACATAAATACAGCTAAATATCTTAAGATCATATATCCCTCCAGGAGATAACATCAAAATCCTAGAATCTCCTCTCCAATGGACATCAGAAACCCTCCCCTGTGAAACCATTATGCTAGATGACTTCAATATTGATTGGACCTCACTTAAATCCCCCCACCTCTCAAATCATATTAAACTTTATGGATTCTCACAGCTTATACAAACTCCTACTAGGGTAGACAAAACCTCAAAAAAAAGAATCAGTACTAGACTGGTTTCTCACCAATCACCCATCATCCACCCATAATGTTGGTACACTACCCGACATTCTAAGTGACCACCTCCCATGTATGTGTAGTTAAAAAAAAAATCTATGTTTCTGCAGGGGGGGGGCTTCACCCCCCTGCACCCCCCCACACTCCCCCTACTTTAATATTCTCACTCTGAGATCGCAGTACAGTGGGGAAAAGGGAATTTTCCCTTACCTGCAATGTAGTACGATCTACGAAACAGGCACACATACACGGAAGCACTTTTTGATGTTAAGCGCTTTCATGTATGTGTGTTAGATGTTTTGTGATTCGGACATGATCACATTGATTAATAAAAAGTTGTAGGGCCGGAGTTAAGGCCGGTACGAAACTGCTTGGTTTCCGCAAACCTATTTGCGTTTCTACAGCTGCCCCAAACATTTTCCCCAACATTAAGCTTCTACAAAAATGCATAATATCCAGCAGCACCTCCTGATATGTGCACATCCTACTGGGAACAAAAGATAAACCTTTGTTCAACACAGTTAACTCGTCATATGTTAAAATACGTGAAGACAAATTAAAAACAATATCACTAGACTCACTATAAGTCAATCTATTGTCCTTCTTTTCTTCATCAATTCCCTGTCGTCGCTGGAAGAGCGCTTCCATGGACCCCTCTTCTTCATCTGTACAGGTAGTAGGTCCAAAAAATGACCCTGCATGGGTCGCACCTTGGATCTGGCCTCCTACTGGTTCTGCCGAGGTTTTGGGTGAAACTTCCATTTTCGGACAATCAATTGGTGAAGAGATGAGGGCTGGTAATGGGCATAATGAACTGGATAGAGGCTCACGAGAAGGAGCCAGATCCAAGGTGCGACCCATGCAGGGTCATTTTTTGGACCTACTACCTGTACAGATGAAGAAGAGGGGTCCATGGAAGCGCTCTTCCAGCGACGACAGGGAATTGATGAAGAAAAGAAGGACAATAGATTGACTTATAGTGAGTCTAGTGATATTGTTTTTAATTTGTCTTCACGTATTTTAACATATGACGAGTTAACTGTGTTGAACAAAGGTTTATCTTTTGTTCCCAGTAGGATGTGCACATATCAGGAGGTGCTGCTGGATATTATGCATTTTTGTAGAAGCTTAATGTTGGGGAAAATGTTTGGGGCAGCTGTAGAAACGCAAATAGGTTTGCGGAAACCAAGCAGTTTCGTGCCTTAACTACAACTTTTTATTAATCAATGTGATCATGATTTCAATGAGTATTTTCATAAAACTGATAGAATGAGATATTATAATTTAAACGAAGGACAAAGACAGGCATTGTTTGATCTGGGTGGTTATACAGACATTACGGTTAAGATGGCGGATAAGGGTGGGTCTATAGTTGTCTTAGACACAGATTGGTACACTTGTAAGATTAATGTGCTGTTATCTGATGTGAAAACATATCTACCTATCCATCCTATTGAGGTAAGGAGAATAATTGACAAGGTACATAGCCGGCTAACACAATTGAGTCAAATAATGTTGATTACACCACAAGAATTGGATTTTTTACTTGTTGAAAAACCGGTGACTCCGGTCTTTAAAGCACTGCCTAAAGTGCACAAAAATCTGAAAGACCCACCCCTGCGACCGATAGTTTCGGGTAGGGGGTGGGCGACGGAGAATATATCCATTTGGCTCGAGGTATTCCTCAAACCATATGTTGTTTCTATACAACATATACTTAAGGATACAGGACATTTCTTGACTTTGATTGGAGATGTCGGGTTAAGGGACCCACCAGAGATTTATTTGATGGTCACCCTTGATGTGAATAACTTATTCACGGTGATCAACAATGATTATGGTTTAAGTGCCATTAAAACGCTCTTAACAGCTAGGGCTTTACCAACTAGAAAGGTGGAATTGGTTATTGAACTCCTTACCCTAGTATTGGAGAACAATATATTCCAAGGTGTAGGGGGCATCTATAGGCAGGCACAGGGGATAGCCATGGGCACCCCCTGTGCCAACACATATGCCAACCTTGTGTTGGCCCAATGGGAGGAATCGCATGTGTTTTGTAACCACCCATGGCGTGAATGCCTGTATAAATACCTTCGTTTTGTCGATGATATATTTATTTTGTGGAAGGGGACGGAAAGGGATTTGCAATCCTTTATTAGTTATCTTGAAACTACGACACACTTTTTTAGGTTTAGTGCGGCAACCTCCAGAGAGGCCATTGACTTTTTGGATGTGTGCCTGTTACAAACGAGGGGAGGTTTTTCTTCGAAGTTATTCAGGAAGGAATGCTGGAGAAATACCATGCTGTCATTTGACAGCATGCACCCGAGGCACACTTTTCCTAACATAGTACAAGGTCAGTTAGGACGGATTTCTAGATTAAGTAAAGAAGAAGAGCAATTTGAAGGGGAGGTAATGCATCTTGAACGGTGCTTCATAGATAGAGGTTATGACAATAACATGGTTAGAGATGTTATTCATAGGAATAAACCACATAGATATAATAAATATAAACCATGGTTAGATACCCCCAACGACAGTCAGGTGATTAAGGAAACTAGACCAAAGAAACGCAAGGTGACATTGACATATGGGAGTGATACTAAAGGTGTTTGTGACATCATAAGAAAGAACTGGAATATTATAACTAGTGACACATCCCTGAGGGATATGGTAGGCACACAACCACAGTTCATATATAAAAGGAATAAGAATTTAAAGGATGTTTTATGCAAAGAAAGAAGGTTTCCAACTAGATTACAAAATATGGGGAAAACAGGTACCAATCCGTGTGGTTGCTGTAAGGCATGTGCCTATATTAAAAGAGGGGATGATTTTCTTCACCCTAACAGCAATAAGCTATATAACTTTAAGGGTAAGGCGACGTGCAGGACAAAGGATGTTGTATATTTAGCTGAATGTAGCTCATGTACGAGCTATTATGTTGGAAAGACTAATCAAATGCTGAAGGAGAGAATCCTTCAACATATGTCCAACATTAGAAACAATAATGAAGGCAATGCGCTGTTCAGACACCTTAAGATGAATCCTTCACATGGCTTTACTTTCAGAGTCATTGCAAATATACAGTTGACCAGTAGAGGGGGTGACATTAGGCTGGAAACTGAATTGGCCGAGACTAAATGGATCCTTGAATTAACAGCACACAGGGATCCGGGGTTAAATGATGTTATACCACTTAAACCTGCACTCAGGAAGAGGCGGGTTTTCTACTGAATCTATGTTGATTGGTTTACAATATTTTTAAATATGTGTGTATAATGATATGTTTTATCTGATGAAGGGTATTGACCCGAAAGCGCTCATAACGTTTTATTCTTGGTTTATGGAATAAATTCTTTTATATAACACAGCAGTTCCAGTGACGTTTTATTCTTTTACCTTTGGACTTTTGTTACGTTTCACTGGTTTTGGCAAAGTGACGACCTTTTTGCTTCTGATGTTATAGTAATATTCTGTGTATAACTGTGATCAAGGTCATGCAAATGCAGTTTTGGTAGAGCAGTCAGTTATTCAACATGCACCTCAGATTGTCTGAAGTGCTGGGCCAACTTGATCTACTAAAACTGGATAGTACAAAGAGCTAATTTCCATGGTGAGTGGATAAGCATCCTTGTTTTATCATAAAGGATACTCAACCATCAGCGAATAAATAATTAACATTTTTTTAAAACTAAATATGCATGTTATTCTGTTGCTGAAAAATTCACCATGGAGATTACCCCTTTTACAATCAACTTCTAAGAATTTTATACATCACTGTGAGGATGTTGTACTGAGCAGACTGACATTTGTAAAATATGATTTGCCTGTCTGATATCCCTATCAGGAATATGTTCAACAGTTCCTCCAGTTCAGCATAGTGGGGGAGTTTTAGCCCATCCATGCTGTCAGTGGGTATGAGGCAGAGTATGTAATCCTATATAGGGCAACAGTTAATCATAGACACACACACACACACAGACACACACAAACACACAGACACACACAAAAATGGGTGTGCAGAGACACACAGACACAGACACATAAATATTCATGTATATTGTAGCATGTCGTGGTGGATTTTGCAAAAGGTGAAGCACAGGTGACAGATAATTTGTAAATATTGATGGAGATAGTGTGTGTGGAACCTTTATTGTGAATTTGTTCTAACTAAAACACTGTAACTTTAAGTAGGCTGCTTCTTTTCCAGACTAAGCATTTTTTAACAGCAGAAAGAAACGTTGCTGTTTTTAGCCACAGCAGGCTATAATGAAACAATTAATACTGCATAAAAGGAGGCTTGGGAAAGTCCCTGCAGAAAGCTTTTTGTGGAGGTGGATTTGATGTCCAAAGGAGCATCAGAGGAAGAAAGACAGCAGAAGTGCTAATACCTGGAAGATGACACCTAAAGAATGCTGGAGATCACTCCTGTTATTCCTTATAGCATTTTCAGAAAAATGAACTATTGAGAAGCTCAGATACACACTCTCTCTTTCTCTCTCTCTCTCACACACACACGCACACACACGCACACACGCACACACACACACACACACACACACATACACAGTAAAAGACTACAAATCACAGGTCTACTTCACTCGTAGTTGCCCCCCATCCTCCCAAGTGAAGAATTTCTGAAAATTATCCTGCAAACAACTGAAGGCAAAAGGACTCACTACTGGGACTTTTACTCTCTGAAATATTCTTGTGTAGGTGTATTCCCATTTCTGCACCTAGTTCTTAGTGCTTTTACTTAATTTTTTTATATTGGTTTAGCGTGCACCCTTGCAAGGTTCCCCCCTTTTCCAATCCCTGCCATTACAACTAACTGGCAGTAGAACACCACCAAACAACTGAATCTTATCCCAGATAACAACTCACCTTGTAAGCAGGACAGTGCTCTACAGTTATTTAAATTCTGCAATATTTCTGTCTACTGTAAAGTCACCCAAGTCCCTTCAAAGCAGTTATTTTTCCATTTACTGTGAATAAATAGTGGAACACAGTAACTAGCGTAATCCTTGCTGTTAAGGTACAATGCTGCTTACCTTCATTACTTAGACTCCTGATACTTATTTTCCAGCTCTTACCTCCTAGGTAGGGCTCTTCCCTGCTCCAGTCCCCTACCCTACCCCCTTTTCCTTCCCACCCCTAGCTCATTTGCTTTATACCTAACCTTACCACACCCACACCTAACCCCTATCCCTCAGCCAATCACACAAACCACCACCATCCCCTCCCCTCTTTTGCTCTCATATTACATAATCTACACAAAGTACCTCACCACTCTCAAAGTTATCACAATCCATCCTACCTATATACTATCACAACCCCCTGCACATTCCACAGGGTTATCTCTATACACTCCTACCACTTCTGACAAACCAAACATGTACTCCCATCAAATAATTTTAACACTAGCACTCACCATCATAGCCCATCTAACCTCACCCTACTTGAACAACATTACAATCCCCAACATAAGTCACCCCACCTCAACCTCATTTCTAACATTCATTAACTACCCCTTACTCATCTCACCCTCACTCTTTAACCATACCACCTATGACCAACACCCCTACACACTCCTCCATTATCAAAGCAAATCTAGGGTATCTATGCAATGTGAATTAGCCTTCTCCAAATACCTACAAACCATAACAAACATTGCCTCTCACCTACTATGCAGTGGTGATCTCAAGCCCAACACAGGTCCAATAACAAGTCCTACAAATCACGAGAATCAGCCTAGAACCAACACTAGCCTACTTAAGAGAAAATCTGATATTCTAATAATAAATCATAACATAAGAAGCATCCTTAACAAAACCACTGAGCATTATACTTACCTGACATTATCTTCCTCACAGAAATATGGCTTAAACCAGACATTAGAAATGAAGAAGTGCTTCCCCTGGTTATAGCATACTATGAAAAGACTGTACAACTAAAAGAGGTGGTGGAGTCGCTATCCTATATCAGAACAACATCAATTTTGAACTATTTAACATAGAAATCCCTGCATTTAATAATGCAGAGATCCTACTTGCTAAGGTAAGACTTAATACATAAATACAGCTAAATATCTTAAGATCATATATCCCTCCAGGAGATAACATCAAAATCCTAGAATCTCCTCTCCAATGGACATCAGAAACCCTCCCCCATGAAACCATTATGCTAGGTGACTTCAATATTGATTGGACCTCACTTAAATCCCCCCACCTCTCAAGTCATATTAAACTTTATGGATTCTCATAGCTTATACAAACTCCTACTAGGGTAGACAAAACCTCAAAAAAAGAATCAATACTAGGCTGGTTTCTCACTAATCACCCATCATCCACCCATAATGTTGGTACACTACCCGACATTCTAAGCGACCGCCTCCCGTGTATGTGTAGTTAAAAAAAAATCTACGTTTCTGCAGGGGGGAGGCTTCACCCCCCTGCACCCCCCCCCACACTCCCCCTACTTTAATAGTCTCACTCCGAGATCGCAGTACAGTGGGGAAAAGGGAATTTTCCCTTACCTGCACTGTAGTACGATCTACGAAACAGGCACACATACACGGAAGCACTTTTCAATGTTAAGCGCTTTCATGTATGTGTGTTAGATGTTTTGTGATTCGGACATATGCTAGTCGAGCATGTGTCCAGATCCCATAGATATATTTTTATATATATATATATATATATATATATATATATATATATATATATATATATATATATATATATATATATCTATAAACATGTCTACTGTTGCAAATGTGCAACTGGATAGGTACTGCATCTTAAAAATACTTTGAGCTTTTAATCGACAAGCATTCCAAGGGTCTCAGTTTTACATCCCGTAGCTGAAATGATAGGACAAAATGGTGGATAGCTTTGGCTCTTATGAATTTTGAGGATACCAAACAAGGTTACAAGTATGGGTGCTGATGTTGTTGTTGTGTCTTTCGGCTTATCCCGGTTAGGGGTCACCACAGCGGAACTCCGGTCCGCTAATGTTTGGTAGTGGATTTTTACATGCCGAGTTACCAGCTCTGATGCACAACCTTCAAAGAAGGCACGCTCATTCATGTATGCCTCCACACAGAAGATGCTCTAGCTGAGAATCGAATGGGACAATGTCTTGCTGTGAGGCAACAATGCTACCACAGCACCACTACCGCAGGTAAGTATGGGTGCTGATACTTGAAAACATTTATGCAAATCCATAGAACTACATTTTAATGCCAAAAGGCGAGAAATCCATTGTCAATAACCCAATATACTGCATTGATTTTGAAGTTACTTCCAAATAAAAGACATTGTCGGAAAATGTGTTGTCAGATCTAGTGATATAGGACTAGTGGTGGAAGGGGTGGCTCAGCAGGAAATTACAGGCCAAAGTAATGGGCTATAAGGCTGTCAGGATAAGGCAGGGCAAGGCATGAGAAAACATAAGATATGGTTAACTGGGTAAACCATCTGTGCAGCCATCAGCATGAAACAAGCATACAGTCTGCCTATCTCAACTGAATGTTTTGGCAGCAAACACAGGTGTGTCAGCCTTAGTTGTTGAGCATAGATTGTGTTGGTGCAGTCTTTGTCCATATTACTTACATTCAAAAAAAGGCAACATCTCAGTCAAACCACTTTTGGAGCTGGCAGTTAGGGCAGAGGGTTAAGACTGCAGACTGATAATTAGCTGCTTCTTGTAGTTCTAGGGCAGGGCTGAGCAATATCTCTTGATGCATTTTCCTCTCGATGTCATATGCAGTAGTAGATACAAGTGATTTGTGAAGTCTCACTATGGTGGGAAAGGGGGAAAAAAGAAGAAAAGTGGGGTCATTATGCAAGATGTTATCAGTATACAAGGGAAGGCATCCTGGGACAAATCTGTTGCATTTCCTCCCTATGCATTAGATATGTCATCAGAGAAGCAGGCTGGAGGAAAACATACGGAATGATGAAATAGCCAACTCCAGGACAAAAAAAAACATATAGATTGCAATATGATTGGGAATTATGAACTGCGCTTCTATATGTGACTTACCAGGGAGGATGAATGCCTTTGATACGGGGGCTGCATCAAGCCCTGCAAGCAGCTGGAGGTGCCATTTTCATTGTTCTGGGAATAGGGCAGAGATAACACACCACTCCATACTGCTAGCTGTCCCTGATTTTGGGGTATGCCCATGGTTTTGTTTCATGCCTTATTCCTATAGCACTTACAATTATTTGTTCTATGCTGAATCACTACAGATTGCAGTTAGTCAGTGATACCAGACACAAAGGTTTCATGATGCACGTGATTAAGGAAATAAAATCTGTTGTAAGTATAGTTTAAATTATGTGTTTTAATCCATTTCAAGTTATTTACTGCAATGTTTTAGTTGTTAGTACATTTTGAAAGGAATACCATTTTTATTAGTTTGTTGTGGTTGTGTTTGATTTTATATATATTGTTTAATTTAATTTTATGATCTAATTTTGGGCATTTTAATTTTCATGTTTTATTTAGATGTGGCTATTTGCTTTTATGAGATTGACTGCCGGTCTTTTGAAGTGCAGTGTGTTTTTTTTTCTTTTTTCTTTTCTTTTTTTTGTGAATGGGTTGAGTTATAGTGATTGATAGTACAGAAAGAGAATTGCCAAATGTTTGGGGAAGCATACAGAGCAGAGATAAGTGTGATTATGTGCACAGAGAGGAAATAAATTAAAACATCTATAGTGTGTGTCAGATAAACATTTTATTTTATCATACCCCCGGATTCTCTATAGCTTGCACGCCGTGCAAGACCAGTGTAGGAGCTCTAGCAGGCAATATGTCTGTCATGTGATACAGGAACAGCCTGCAGGGGCATGCATGAGCGCTCCTACACTAATCCTGCATGGACTAAGTCCCTGTATGCAAATCACCCCATTTGCAGGAGAGACTATGCAAATGAGGGGATTTTGCAATCCAGGAAGCTTGCAACCGGCCGTGCAGGACTAGTGCTATCTGCAGAAATGTACTCGGTTAGTAACCGAGTACATTTCTGCAAAATCCAAAATGGAGCTGTGACAGCTCTAAATAAAGGCTGCATATCATGTAGTAAGCATGCCAATGGCCAAGTATAAGGCCATTGGCATTGCAAACAGTGAAAAAAATGAAATAATCAACTTTTATTTTTTTAGCCGATCTCGGCTGTTTAAGCGTAGGGCAGCAGTGCACAAACAAGATCGGGGGAAAATAACAAAATAAACCTAAATTAAGCATTCTAACTAAAATCAGTATTCTGCCATGCAAGTCAATGACAGGCAGAAGACAACATGGGCAGTGAGTAGTGGTTGCTTAGGGGGAAGGCTCAGTGTGAGACATGTAACTATGCATTAGCAGGCAATCCTATGCAAATGAGGGGAATGATAGTGAATCCCGGTTTTCCCCAGCATGTGATTCAGGTCCAAACAGTGTAAGAGTAGGAATAGCTTGGTGCAAGCCTAGGAGTCAGGTGACATCATGGGGGGAGGTGTGTCAGGCATACTGTAAGCAGATTGGAGCCCTGTGGCTCGGGTTTGCTCCTAGCTTAACACAGCTAAACTAGAGGGTATGTCTAAACCTGCCTAGCACTCTTTACAATGCCTAAGCGGGTGCGCATGCCGCACACCGGGTTTTAAAGGCAGAAAAAAAAGTGAAACCAGGAAATAGCAGCAGTGTGCACGTTTGTACACTCTGTTTGTGCGGTGCACCCCTGGGCTTAAACAGGAATGCAATGGGAAGGGAAAACAGCAGTAGGAAGGTAATCAAGGAGAACTAGCATAGCTGGCACGTGAAATGCATCAGAATCAGCCAATTACACCGGCAGCAGACAAGCCCAGCCCAGAACACTGTTATAAACTATGTAAACACCTTCCCCTCTGGTTTTTCCCACACTCCAGTGTAAACAAGCGGGGAATTTTTAACACTCAAAACAGCAAAATGATAGGGGCTGCAATAGCTATCATACAACAATTTGTGGAAGAGGCTGAGGGTGGTGAGGATGTGAATGCTGTTGACCAACCCACAGTGAGGAGACGGAGAAGAGTGTACAGACCCAGGGTAACCTACCGGGGGCTACATGAGCTGGAGATAGTGCAGCACTATAGGGTGGACAGAGACCTCCTACAGCAAATTGCTGAACTGTGCTGGCCATGCTGCACACACAGAACTAACAGAGGGCAACCCATCCCAGTGGATACAACGGTATGTGTAGGCCTATAAATAGTCACTACAGGTACCTTTCAAAGGCCAACTGGGGATATGATGGGGATTTCACAGGCATCAGCATCCAGGGTACTCCACCAGTTCCTGGATGCCATGTCAGCACATGTCAGTGACCATGTATATTTCCCTAAGACCAGTGAGGCATTGGCCAACAATATGCAACTGTTCCACCAAATAGCAGAATACCCTGAGGTAGTAGGTGCTATAACCTGCATGCACATATGCATCAAAAGACCACCTGGTGAGCGGGGTAGGGTCTACATCAACTGCAAGGGCTTTCCCTCCATCAACTGCCAGGTAGTGTGTGATGACCAGGGCATAATAATCAATGTGTGTGCTGGCTTCCCTGGAAGCTATCATGATTCCCACATCTGGCATCTGACACAGCTGTACTAGAGATTTGGCAGTGGTGACAGCCCTGACTGTCACCTAGTGGGGAATGCTGGATACACACTGGAGCCGTGGCTGATGACACCCATCAGAAATGCACACACACCCGAACAAGAACTCCATAATGAGGCACACGTACAGACCAGAATTATAGTAGAGTATGTGTTTAGGATGCTCAAGTCATGGTTCTGGTGCCTGGACACATCAGGTGGAGCTTTGCAGTACTCACCAGCTACATGTTCCCAAATTATCCTTGTATGTGCCATGCTACACAATAAGATCCTGCAGAAACAGCTGCAGCAGGAACAGCATGAGGCAGGGCCACACAGCCCCCCTTCCATTGCCAAAGCCTGCAAAGGCATAAAGTGACTCAGAGGAGGAACAACCTGAGCCTGCCCCAGTAGGCAGAAGGAGGCATGCCCAGTATGCCCTGGCCTTGGCAAAGAGGCAACACATAGCACATACACTGACACAGGAGGGACCCAGGGAATAATACCTCTCTCTGACTCTCATGTACAGTGAAAGGGATGCCAAAAATTACACTACCTGTGCTTAACCATGTGTAGGGAGTGTACTATGTGCATCCGACATAGGCAGCCCTGCAGCACCACCTTCACTTCTGGGACACCCACAAGGTAAGTGACTCACGCATGCCAGTCAGGGGGGTTCACATACCCAACAACAGTCACAGCCAGCAGGACAAGTGTAGACAAAAAACAAACAAAGGCTGTGCTATGGTCTCTGAATGAGGCCTATGGGTAACCTCCCCCCCCAGGCCCACACAGACAGACTACAGCAGGTCAGGCAGTGGGATGTCAGTTCTGAAGGGTAGGAAGTCAGAAACTAATATGTAGGTAATTAAAAGCTAAGATCTGTAGTACACTGGTATGCCCCTAGTTAGCATGATAGGTAAGACTACAGAATGAAATGGAGTACCTGACATACCAGTACAGTCGTAGCAAATGTGTATAAGTGTCAGGTGTGCCCCCCCATCCTATGTAGAAATGTAGTAACAGTCAGGTGTGCCCCCCAATCCTGTGTAGAAATAGACAGGTGTGCCCCCCATCCTATGTAGAAATGTAGTAACAGTCAGGTGTGCACCCCAAATCCTATGTAGAAATGTCGTAACAATCAGGTGTGCCCCCCCAATCCTGTGTAGAAATGTAGAAATAGTCAGGTGTGCCCCCCATCCTATGTAGAAATGTAGTACCAGTCAGGCGTGTCCCCCATCCTGTGTAGAAATGTAGAAATAGTCAGGTGTGCCACCCCATCCTATGCAGAAATGTAGTAACAGTCAATGCCAAATGATCGACGAATACCCAGCAGAGAGAGCATGCTACCTGTAGGTGTACAACACAAAGGTCAGCACTGCAACACAAACTGCCTGGACTCGATCCACACATTCAATACAGACGGGCATACTGGGCATGCCCACACACTTAGGGAAATGAAGGAAATGTTAGTCAACAACATACTGAAAGGTCATACTGGGCATGCTCACACAGTTAAACACATGAAGGCCATGTCTGCAAACACCAGTAGACCAGACATATCTGGCAGCCGCAGATGTTAGTGCAGGCACTCCTCAGTATGCACCACTCATGCTTTGCGCACACAGTGGATAGGAATACAGGCATATATGTAAGGACAACACACTATAGTAAGCCAAAGGTAGACGTACATAGATGTGTGGAAGAGGGTTACTGTGACAAGGAGCAATCCAAGCCTGTCCCACCCAGCACACAGCCAAAGGCCACAACCACACGAGCGTCAGATTCACTCACTGCAGATACTAGCCACCAGTATCTGTCAGCATTACAGACTATGTGGTGCATGTGCTAGCTGTGCAACATGACTGTACAAGTAAGTAGTCATCTAGTAGCTATATACACGTACCTGTGAAATATGACCCAGTTTGTGCCCTCATGTGGCGTGTCAACCCCTAGATGAATGTGTCATGGCCCAGGCACACACACTGCCCTCCCCATAGCCCTACTATGACAAGCAAGCTGAGGTCATTCACTGTAAAATACACCTTTGGGAGAGTTTTAACCCAGTAATCTCTGTGGTGTGTCCCATAACTGTGTACTGCTGTAGTGTGACAAACTAGTTAGGTAGGAGCTCCATTCCCAGACATGGCAACTGAGTGTGTGTGTGTGTGTGTGTGTGTGTGTGTGTGTGTGTGTGTGTGTGTGTGTGTGTGTGTGTGTGTGTGTGTGTGTGTGCGTGTGTGTGTGCGTGTGTGTGTGTGTGTGTGTGTGTGTGTGCGTGTGTGTGCGTGTGTGTGCATGTGTGTGTGCGTGTGTGTGTCTGTCTGTGTAGAGAGCAATGCTTTTTAGGGTGGTAACACTCCCTACAATTGAAATGTTCTACTTTGGTAAGGCTGCTGATGTCATCCACCTAGAAGTTCACCTCTGGGAAAGTTGTAGCACAGTAATTTCTGTGGTGTGTCCCATAACTGCGTATTGCTGTAGTGTGATAAACTAGTTAGGTAGGAGTTACATTCCCAGACATGGCAATTGTTTGTCTGTGTGTGTCTGCCTCTGTCTGTGTAGAGAGCAATGCTTTTTAGGGTGGTCACACTCCCTACAATTGAAATGCTCTACTTTGGTAAGGCTGCTGATGTCATCCACCTAGAAATACACCTCTGGGAAAATTATAGCCCTGTAATTTCTGTGGCACATCTCATAACTGCATACTGCTGTAGTGTGAAAAACTATTTAGGTAGGAGTTCCATTCCCAGACATGGCAACTGTGTCTGTTTGTGTAGAGAGGAATGCTTTTTTGGGTGGTCACACTCCCTACAATTGAAATGCTCTACTTTGGTAAGGCTGCTGATGTCATCCACCTAGAAATACACCTCTGGGAAGTTTGTATCCCTGTAATCTCCATGGCACATCCCATCACTGCATACTGCTGTAGTGTGATAAACTAGTTAGGTAAGAGTTCCATTCCCAGACTTGGCAAGTGTGTGTGTGTCTGTGTAGAGAGCAATACTTTTTAAGGTGGTCACACTCACTACAATTGAAATGCTCTACTTTGGTAAGGCTGCTGATGCCATCCACCTGGAAATACACCTCTGGGAAGGTTGCAGCCCAGTAATCTTTGTGGTGTGTCCCATAACTGCATACTGCTGTAGTGTGATAAACTAGTTAGGTAGGAATTCTAATACCAGACTTGGCAAGTGCGTCTGTCTGTGTAGAGAACAATGCTTTTTTGGGTAGTCACACTCACTACAATTCGAATGCCCTACTTTGCCAATTCTGCTGATGTCATCCAATATGAAATACACCTTTGGGGAAGGTGTTCTCTAGTAATCCCTGTGGTGCATCCTATAACAGCTCCATGCTGTAGTGTGATTTAGACCTTTGTCAGGGATTCTATACTCACGCATGTTTGTTGTGGATATTTTGTGTGTGTGTCACTGTCTATGTAGGAAGCAATGCATTTTAGCCTAGCTACACTCACTACAATTCGAATGCCCTACTTTGCCAATCCTGCTGATGTCATCCAATGTAAAATACACATTTGGGGAAGTAGCTTTCTAGTTATCCCTGTGGTGCATCCTACAGCAGCTTTATGCTGAAGTGTGATATAGACCTCTGTCAGGGGTTCTATACCCACGCATGTTGGTTGTGTATGTTTTGTGTGTGTGTCACTGTCTGTGTAGGAAGCAATGCATTTTAGCCTAGCCACACTCGCTACTACTTTGCCAATCCTGCTGATGTCATCCATTGTAAAATACACATTTGGGGAAGTAGCTTTCCAGTAATCCCCATGGTGCATCCTACAACAGCTTTATGCTGAAGTGTGATATAGACCGCTGTCAGGGGTTCTATACCCACACATGTCAGTTGTGGATGTTTTGTGTGTGTGTGTGTCACACCCTGTGCAGGGAGCAATGCACTTTAGCCTAGACACACTCACTGCAATTAGAATGCCCTACTTTGCCAATCTTACTGATTGTCATCCAATGTAAAATACAGATTTGGGGAAGAAGCTCTCCAGTAACCCCTGTGGTGCATCCTATAACAGCTCCATGTTGTAGTGTGATATAGCCCTCTGTCACAGGTTCTATACCCACACATGTTGGTTGTGGATGTTTTGTGTGTGTGTAACTGTCTGTGTAGGGAGCAATGCATTTTAGTGTAGCCACACTCACTACAATTCACATGCCCTACTTTGCCAATTCTGCTGATGTCATCCAATGTGAAATACACATTTGGGGAAGGAATTCTCCAGTAATCCCTGTTGTGCATCCTATAACAGCTCTATGTTGTAGTGTGATGTAGATCTCTGTCAGGGGTTCTATACCCCCATTTGTCAGGTGTGGATGTTTTGTGTATGTGTCACTGTCTGTGTAGGGAGCAAAGCATTTTAGCCTAGCAACACTCACTACAGTTCGAATGTCCTACTTTGCCAATCCTGCTGATGTCATCCAATGTGAAATACACCTTTGGGGAAGGGATACTCTAGTAATCTCTGTGGTGCATACTATGACTTCCTAGGGCTGTAATGTAATAAACTAGTTGGGTAGGGTTTCTAATCCCAGACATGACAGGTGTGTCTGTGTTTGTAACTCATATCCTGGGTGGGCGTGAATGTGTGACACCTGGGCCCAATGTGGAGCAGGTTTTACAAATTTCTTATATGATGGCCCTAGTATATGTCACAATGTCCACCATACAGGGATAGCAGATGTGAAATAGCAGAGAGGCTGGGGTGCAATTTCATACCCATACATGTGACATCAAGGCCAGGCAATCACATTTAGCAACCCCAGTATTACCCAGAGCACACACTCAACCCATGTCTCATATACACACACATGTATGCCTAGGTAACAGCCAATATGTGGGTAGTACACTGCATACTGGCCACTGATAGAAACTATGGAGTGATTGCAGTTGGCTACAAAGGGCATGGCACCCTGTCCATCTGTCCAGTAGGCATGTACATGCAGACAGTGCTCCTTACCCATGTTCCCCACTGGGCACCTGCAACACCTGTGGTGCCATCACATGTGACCTACAAAGGACATATCATGCCTGAAAACGTGCCCTGTATGGACAGATGCCACTGACACCAGGGAATGCCATTAGCATGTTATCAATGTAGGTGCAGGGTAAATCTGCTGTCCATTAACAGTTCCTGCTACAGGTGACCAAGTCTGGCATATCTGATGATAATCTGTGTACACAACATGGGCCAGACACCCCAGGTACAGTTCCACATGTCACTGTACATGCATGTGGGAGGTGTGCACATCCCAGACACCGTCCATGTCATGGAGTAAGGAACACATACATGGCAAGCAATGCACAGCATTGGCCACACACAATAGTCACCCAGGTGCCTGGATGGTGGATACAATACCCACCTGTGTGGGCAAATGCAGAAACTACAGCCCTGAGCCACAATGCAGGCCATTGTCATGTGGCCTGATGCCAAGGTATACCCATCACCTAGCCTTGTATAACTGTCTGGCGCAGTCGACCACCACACACCTGTGCAGAAATGCACCCATGCATGTCAGTACTAGCACCCTGTGTGTTTGTGTATGTTGTATGATGCGTATGATCACATCCACACTAACTACATCCCCCATTGGCATACAAAAGCATGCTGTCTGATGTCAGATACCTCCCCATACCCTTTGCCCATATAGCCGCCGTATGACCAGTATGGTGCATGTGATACCTGCACAGTAATGTGTTGTGGCAATCTCACTAGTGATGAGCTGTATCACTGGCCCTGTCAAGTGTGTCAATGTGTGTGCATCCCTGTAAGAGTGTGGCTATGTTGACGCTGGCACCTGTTCATGCAGACAGGCGCGTGTACTTCACCTACCATATAGCTACCATATCCCTGTTGCAGATGTCACTCACCATCACATATATGTTCTGAGGGCTCCACAACAGGTGACCTATGTGGTGCATCCAATAACTGCATAGAACTGTGATAGCGCTACATAGTTGGCAGGGGTTTGCTACCCTGTCCTGGTAGGTGTGTGACACAAACATGCTTAAGTTTTATTCTCCCACCCCTCCCTGACTTGTCTTTGCCTCTGTCTCCCTCTCTCACTCCCTTACTGGTGGATGTGGAGACCTACACCTGCTTTGCTTAGGCAGCAGCATGTGTATTTTTTAAGTGATGCTCATGATTAGCTGATGGCCTCTGCATGTATTGCAGCCTTCCCCTAGCTGATTGCATGTGGAACAGCTGTGGTAACATTCCCATAGCCAATTGCATGGAAACACACTACAATATCTAGGAACATCATGTTGGTGTTGGTCCTTTTCATTCACTGTGAGCAGGAACTCGAGCTGTTGTTTGGCAAATAGCATCTCAGATTGATTGGGGATTTACCTCTGACAACATACACAGTTGGGGAATGTGCCTGACCTGATTACAGACTGTAAGTGCTGCTATACTGCATTCAGAGTAATGTTGGTTTAACAGGGTGTGTGCAGATATGGCTGCCCTACATGTATTAATACCTGCCATGTCAGTTCTATGTTTATGGGGACTCCCCATCTGTAGGGTCATCCGCAGACTGTGTAGAGTATGGTGCCTTTGGTTTCATGTGTTACCCACAGAGCATGCATCTGTGAACTGCAGAAGGTAGTGTGAGGATTGCTGTCTGTAGATGGTGAAATCCATGACAGTTACTGACTTCATATCCCTCATAGGACATATGCTGTGACAAACTCTGTTACAATAGTAAATGTATGATGTTATCACAGCAACATGTCAATATTGGCCCTGTGTATGTGCTTCCAGCCACAACTCTGTCAACCTTTGTACATATGTCATGCATTAAGAGGTGCATATGTGCTGTACAACATAATTAGTGTCATCATATCTGATAACAAGCCAGTGAGATGTCAGACTGCTACACATGTTATATACAGTAGGGGTTACATTTGATGACACAACCTGGACATTCTATGGTTGTTTGTACAGTACTGAGGTCTGTGTACTTATGGT
>NC_056744.1:1504587129-1504602222 GCF_019279795.1 Protopterus annectens
CCTAGTATACCTGTGGAGGGAATGTTTGTTAACACTAACTGTTTCTACACATACTCACAGATTCTGGGTTGTTGTTTTGCACATAGCTATCCAACTCTTTCTGCACAGACTCTGGCCATGTGTTGACCACATGTTGGTGTGCCTGGACATATCTAGAATAATGCCCTCTTCCACCTTTAGTGACCTAGCACACATATATACATGCTTTCCTACACAGTTATATTATGTAGCACAGTGTGGGTGACAATGACCAGTGATACTTTGTTATTCAGAGGAACTGCAACACTCACATTCCCCTACAATACCAGAGTGAACAGTACCAGTACAGGATATATTTGTCTGTATGTCTCAGCACAGTGTTTGTATCCAATGTACCTGTGGGAGCAATGTTTATTAGCACTACCTGACTGTTGGCACACAATGTTCCGGATTACACATTAGTATTATACACATACATCTCACTCTGTTACTGTACACACTCTGGTCACAGCTTGACAACATGGGAGTGTAGATAGGACATACTTCCAATATTACTCTCCTAACAATTTTGGGGGTTGCTACAGTGACAGGTGTGTTCTCATTATGGTTGACAATCACTTGTATTCCCTGTTTGCTGGCTACACATCTGGTATCATTCCACAGACTTACCAGGGAGACTGGCAGCAGATATGGGCACATATACTGGACATTCTGGCCTCATGTATACAGTTGTGGGGTATGAATCTGTATACAGTCTAATTCCACTCCCAGGATTCAGATCATGGCTGTGTCTGCTACACCTTAAACACTGTCCATCACAGTTGTGTCTGCTATATTGATATTGCTGTATATCTCCAATCTGTTTTCTGTCTTATTAATCCCGTGTTTATGCATTCTGACCTTGTATAACAACACTCTTATACAGATTTCCTAGACAGTTATATGTTGTCGGACAGTGTGGGCAACAGTGATATGTAATACCTCATTATTCAGAGCAACTGCATATCATTCTTGTATTTCTGGGCATAGTGTTGGTATCTGACAGACCTGTGGGAGGAATGTTTATTAGCACTACCTGAATGTTCCCACACACAGTACCAGGATCCACATTACTATTATGCACATACATCTCACTCTATTACTGTACACACTCTGACGACAGCTTAACAAGTTGGGGTGTAAATGGGACACGTGGCTTCTTAGTCACATAAGGTATTGAGGAGTTGCTAGTGTAGTAGGTTTGTTGTCATAGATGTGATTCATTCAGTTGTATTTCCTGTTTGCTACCTATATGTCTGGGATGATCCCACTGATTTCCCAGGGGGACAGGTTGATAGGCAATAAATATGGGCAACTTTAATAGACATTCTGGACATATCTGTACTGTTGTGGGGTATGATTCTGTATGTAGACTACTACCACTGGCAGGATTCGAACCATGGCTGCGTGTGCTAAAAAAATAACAGTTTACATCTCAGTTTTCCCTGTTTACTGTCTATGTGTCTCTCAGTTGTACTAAATGACCTCTGCGGATTACACCTGTCATACACAGTCATTCCTACACATTCAATTTATGGTGCACAGTGTGGGTAACAGTGCTTAATACAACAGTACTATTACATGATTGCAAATCTACATTACCATATGATACCAGAATATACACATGCAGTCCAGCAGTTAGACTGTTTTGTCAGGATATTACCCTTTTATTGACAAACAAACAATATGAGACTCTTCCTGCCATATTCTCTAGTGTATGCAGTACTTGCCTTGAACAATACAGGTTTTATACTAGCAATTAATTTACTACTACTTTTATTTTTATTTCCTATGACAGCAAATGCATGAGTATTACTGACCTGCCTCACATCGCAACCTCGCCAGGTGGCTGATGTCATCCTCCTGGTTCATGGCCCTCTCCATTGCAGCTGTGGGAGACATAAGAGGAATATTTAGCCATACCTATCCATGATACACCTGAGCTGGCAAACATTGCACACATACTGGAGTGATACTTGCACATGTCTGGAACATCCCGTGATGCTCTAGCCTCTTGGAGCCACTCCTCCAAGAGGTCCTCTTTCTGCCACTTCAGGTCGGCATAGTGGTGTCTGACCAGGTCACCAGTACAGGGTATGCCAGTGGCACTGGTGAGGTCGCGGGTGAGATGGTCTCAGGCCTCCACCTTATATTGGGAGCCCTGGTACTGTCCCTGCAGCAGTCTCTGAGCATGGTCTTTAACTAGGAGTCCTGCCATGACCTTGGACTCCTGGATGCATCAGCGTTGCACCCAGAAGCGCACTCCTTCTCCCCTTACTGCCATAGTGCCTGCAAGGGGAAGCTACAACAAGTTATGAGATGTATTCCCACCTCTTGGGTTAAGTAGGGCTGCTTTCCCACACTTTTCTGTGATTGGCCTGTTTTGAAAAGGCTAAACTATGAGCAAACCTGCTTACCTAAGGTTGGCATTGTTTAAAGGGGTATATCACTGGCCACACTGAGCTAGCTGGTCAACACATTGCTCACACCTCCTAAGCTGGCCTGTGCAATACTTAGCGTTGCTTACATTAGACATTCATTATAATGCCTTTTTGGCATTGTGTTATTATTCATTACACCTTATATGTATGCCTGGTATCTCTGATTGATGTACACATACACTCTGTGGGGTCCTTGTGTTTTATTTGGGACTTCAACACTCTATTATAATTACACCTCACTTCTGGGATTACTGCTGTACTCCAGTTCACATATTTATGTTATGTAGTGGGTTATGGCACATATGAATGTATATTAATGCCTTTCACAGGTTCAGTTTGGTTATACTATGGTGAGGACTTGTTTGCTATTACCTCATTCCTTTGCAGTTCTGTGATGGCTTGGTGGATGACTCCTGGGACTATGGTGTATAGGGTCCTGGGTTCAAGACCTGCATGGCTGTTTATTTTGTTGATGGGCAGAACAAGGGCCATTGTTTACAGAGTGATTAAGGCACTTTTGAGCAGTTGTAAGCAGGTTTGTATGACGGTAAGCATTGCTAACTTGCCGTTACATCTGCTTACAGAGAGTTAGCTTTAGAATTGCTTAACCAGTGTAGGCATTGCTTACCACCATGCAAATGGGCTTAGGCCTGCTTATTAGTGCTTAACTATGCTTACTACTTCTTATTTGTGCTTAAACCTGCTTACTAGTGCCTTATTCATTATGACACTGACACCTCACATGTGCATTTACTGCAGTACTCCAGTTCATAAATATGTGTTATTTAGTGGGTTATGCAACAAAAATATTGGTCATAACGTGCTTTGCCATGGAAAATGGTATATGCTGCAGTGAGACTCAAATCAGGTATGCCTGTTCATAAGGCAAATGCTCTGCCCACTACACTGTTGCTACACTGTTTCATTTGCATATATCTTCCTTGTTATCCTCTTCAGCCTTTTAAGCTGCTTTAACCGTAGCTAAGCGATGGGCACACCTGCTCACCTACAGTTAGCTGTAATTGGATTTAAAAAAAATTAAAATAGTTTCTTCATTTTATTTCTACATTCTGTTGCTGTTATACACAAGGGGAACTGTTGGTGGGGATATGCAGTCAACTGTGAGCGGTCTCGCTCATTGCACACCCCTTTCTGCTGTTCTACATTGCAGGGGCATATTTATTCTGAGAACTCAGCTCTCAGACATGCCCCCTGCACTCTGACATGCTCCGTGTAAGCCTAGGAGCTCAGGCATCGCATCTCATTAATATGAATGACGTGCTGCCGTCCTGCTCCTGAACGGTCGCTTCCATGCAGGACTAAGCTAGTCCTGCACGGAAGATTATTAATTCCGGGGCATACTCTTTTTATCACTGCTCATTGTTAGGATATATGGCTTTCTTTCATCTGCTTGATATCTGTGTTGCTACCCTTTGACAATTTTGGAGAAAGAATATAAAAGTAATGGGGGTGGGGGGTTGAGGCCATCCAGATGGGGATGCAGAGGGGGTGTGTTGCATCTTGCAAAAATGTTTGTGGTAATTTTTTTATGCTTATTTGCTTGAATGTTGATAATACATATTTGAAACAAGTGCTCTTACAATGAAAGCATCAAACCTGACAAAGATAGAAATGCGTAACTCATATTACTAAAAAATAATGTGATACCCAATATTAAAGTGATGCTAGGATAATGGCAGGAAGGTGACATATACTGTTACTTTTACAGGACAGGCCAACATGTCCTTATTCTGCAACTCCCCCATATTGAACTCACACCCTTTATTGTACTCGATTCTAATCTGAATTAACATAGCCTTTCAGAAAAGAAATATTTGGGTTCTTTGGAAGTCGGCCTTTTTATTTCTTCATGGGTATGCAGTATTGCAATGGAAATCATTTGTTAGGTATAGAGCAGATGGATACAGCCTCAGTAAAGGCAGGTGTGGGAGTTTTACATTATACTTGAAAGTAGAGTATGTAATTTCTGCACGAAGAGCTTGTAACAGACTAGTTGCCTATATGTTCAGGGGCGGCTCATGCTATCGGACTGCCGGACTGCAGCCCTCCCACCTAGAAAAAACAAGAGAAAAATCTGTAAAACAAAAAAACAAAAACAGAAGAAAAAAAAATTCACGAGTCCTGACTCCTCTGCGCATGTGCAGATACATGAAAGAACTCAGACTGCCTTTATCAGCAGTCCGGATATGGACAAAGAGGTACCCAGCAATCATTGCTGTGAGATACCAGGATTCTGTGCAGTGACGACCGCACAAAACAGAGGAGCTCTGGACTGCTTCAGCTGCAGGCGGAACCAATGAGGAGGACTGAGCTGCTCTCACGGGACTTTCATTGCGTGGGCTTCATTCATGGATTACTGCTGGACAAAGGCTTCAGGAAGGTGTTCAGTCACTGTCTGGATATAGATTGTAGGCTTGCTTTGTGAAACCGAGTATGTGTTCATTCGGTCGCTGGCTGGATTTTGGGCTTTTATACTGCTGGTCAAAGGGTATGTGTTTGTGAAATGCCCCAGTTACTATATACTGGTGGCTAGAGAGAACAAATGGTGGTGAGTAGAGATACTCAGGCTTGAACCCTGTACCTTGGAAGCAAGTGGCAAGGACCTGAATTCCCTATCCGCCACCATTTCTAAAAAAAAAAAAAATTGCAGATTTTTTGCTTCATATTTGTTGTGTTCCTCATAAAATCTGTGGTTTCTGTATCAGTATCTACATTTTTCTTTGCAAAGTCTGTAGTGCAGTTGTGCAGTGGTAGCATTGCTGCCTAACAGCTACAGGTTCTCTGGTTTGATTCTTGGTTGGGAAGCCTTCTGTGTGGTGTTTGCATGTCCTTCCATCTTACAAAGATGCATCTGGCATTTCTCCCTGCTCTGCTGAAAATGGTCTTTTGTTTCAAGTCAGACTAGTTTCCTGGTTAAATGTCTAAAAATAACAGGCATTTCAATTCCAGACTTCATATTCTTCAGAAAGTACATGGTAACACACAACTATTTATTCTAGCAGTTGTCTAAGTTTCTAACATAGATATTTGAAATTTGTCCCTATTTTTGGGACTGTATTCCCCCATTATTGGCTTCATCCAGGTATTTTGTGCTAAGGTTGAGAGTTATCTATGGTGAGAACTGAATTCATTGAATGTTTGGGGGCTGTATTCCCCCATTATTGGCTTTTTCCAGGTGTTTTGTGCCAAGAGGTTGACAGCTATGGTGAGAACTGAATTCCCTAAATGGTAGCCATTTAAATTCGTCTTCCTGTTTTTCACAAAACAGCTGATTTGGCATAGTGGTATGTTTCTCTGACTGTTTTGCACAGGGTCCCCTGGGTTAAAGATGTGGCAGTGAAATGTATGGTGGTAACACAGCATTTTATTCTAGTGACTTTCCAACATTATACAAGCAATATTTAAAATGTGTCCATGTTTTTTGGGCTTTTGTCCCCCCCCCAATAAATGTCGGCTTTTTCCAGATTTCTTGTGCTGCAAAGTTCAGAGATACAACTGCGTGTCGAGTAGATTTTACAAGGAGCTGAGCGCTGCAGGGGAACAAAACTTTAGTGCTGCTTATTCTACGTTTGCTTGCATTGTTAATAGCACAACAGGTAGTGTACTTGCTTTTGATGCAGCAGGCTGTGGGTTCTACTCCTACAGTAGATAGATGCATTGCTGATACTGTACTGTGTTGTAAAGTGGGTGGATACTGCAGTTCATTTTGGCAAAGACACCTAGAGTAGTAGCTATGAACCTGTTATCAGTTTGCCATACAGTCCCTATTGCAATATTACTAGCTTATCATTTTTTTAATGCATGCAACATGGACAATTTATTCCTCAAGGGCAACAGGCACTTTATTTGTAGATGAATAAACAATGACATATAAAGTTGTTTGCTAGCAGCAACCTCTTCATTGTTACAGATTTCTTTAATGTGGAATTATTTAGATGACTTTTACTACTTCAGAGATTGTGCATATTGACTGATACTGGTGGACTGTAGAAGGTTGAGTAGACTTTTATGATGGAAATGTTCTGAATTGGGTAGTTTTGTCATTGGTGCATGCATTTTGTTTCATTGTTTACTGGAAAAATGTTCAAAACAATAAATTTAAAATGCCGTCTAACAACTGTACTGTATTGTACAAGGAATATAATTTAGTACAATCAGGAAGGTGTATCAAAGAGCACATGTATGTTTTATGTGCAAGGGGCCTATGATTTGAAAACAGCCCAAAGTTAATCTTTATCTGCCACTGGCAAAATGTATTTTCTTTGAATGTGGGTTTCAATGCTGTTTCACTGAATGTGAGTTTCAAGGGCAGAGAAGTTTTAATGCTAAGCTTGTTTTCATTATGAGACTGCATTGCTTTGTTTAGCAGACGTCTTAGTGTTTGTGCTGTAAATGCAAAATAAAACTTTCAAATGAAATCCAAATCATCATAGAAGTAAAGCAGTATGCACATTAGTGTTTATGGTAAATGGAGTGAAATAGCCAAGTAATGGATCATTGGAATGGCTGCAGGGGGGAGGGCTCCATTCGACCATGATTTTGTGAGGAGGAAGGGTGGCAAACTCAGACAGCCCCAGCTGAACTATACCTCCCAACTATCCAGATTTTCACAGAATGAATAGATTTTTGCTTCTTATTTTTGGTTTGTTCCTCATAAAATTTGGTTTTCTGGAAAATCATTTAGGAATTAAGTCACTATATAATGACACACTGAGTTTCAGACTTCATAACCTTCAGAAAAATGCATGCGAAAGTAAGACCTGTTATTCTATCAACTGTCTTAGTTTATACAAGAGCATTTTTTAGTACTGTTTATATGTTCCCCCAATATATTTGGCCTTGTCCAGATTTATTGCATTAACAGGTTGAGAGGTACATGCAAATAAATTGCTTTATAGAATTAGGCATAGCCAAACCTCTCAACTGTCCCCAAATTTGGCTCAAAATGTTGCTCTTCCCCTAATAATTCCTCCGCAAAATAGCAATTTTGGAAGAAAACATGGAGGGTTTACAATTAAGAAATAACTGTAATAATCAGAGTTATGGATTACTTTTATTTCAGAAATGCATGTAGATTATTTTATTTTGTCAGCTGCTCAAATTAGCAGTACTAATATTAAAAAAATGTCCCTTCTTTGACAGGTTCCCAGCTGTATTGTGTGGCTATTTTATATTTTTGCATCACATTTTTCATCCATTTTTTTATAAAATTGTGGGTTTTTTTTGGCAAATTAGTGGTAAATCATTAAAGACTGAAGTTAGAAAATAATGAGACATTTGAGTTTCAGATTTCATATCCTTCAGAAAATTCATACTAATGCAAGACCTACTATTCTATTATCTTTCTAAGTTTATAAGAGCAATATTTAAAAATTGTCCTTATTTTTGGGCCTTTGTCCCACTTGTATGTATGGCTTTGTCCATATTTCTTGCTCTGAGGTTGAGAGGTATGACAAATGTGTCAGGGCCATCACATTCAGCCAGAGACATTTTAAATTGTGACATACTTGTTGCACCCCACTCCCCCATGTGGTGACTCTGGATGTGTCCAAGCAAGGAAAGGAGCAGTTATGCAGTGTAAATGTGTAGGGTGTAAATGTGCAGGGTATCCCCCCATCCAAGGTAGACACAAGTACTACAGCAGCTTTTCATCTGTTCTTGATTTTGCAGAATGGTCTGGTTTCTGTCATATTTTTGTACTGTTGATTTATGCTTATTACTCAGAAAGTGCCTGTTGCTCTGTGTTTTAAGTAGCAATGCTTTAATGACCATCAGGTAAGCTTGTCTGAGATCATAACATGCAAGTAAGCTTTAATAAGCATACTGTTAAAGAATTGCCAACATTGAAATCCTTTCTGTTGTTGCCATGCAGAGAATACTTAACTAGATAATGTATAAGCGTTGGGTATTGAAATGCATATGACAGTATTTGTAATAAAGGACAGGATTGCATTATTTTAAGAAGCTCATTACACTTGTTGGAGACGTCCAGTGATCTCTGAGGGCTTTACCCATAAACTAAACAGAATGCCATTCATGTGTGGTCCATAACCTGTACAGTAATCCTTTAAGCAATGTATCTTGAGCTTGTTTCTTGTTTGCTTTTCATTTTTTACTTTGATCATGTTTTCCCCATGAAACAAGTAGATAGTTGTCAGGCAGCAGATCTTTTTTGGATAAGAAACATTTTTACAAGTGAGGGCATCACAGACATTGCTACTTTCAGCATGTTACTTGGTACTTTAATAAAGCTGAATATAAATTATAATTAGAACTGCAGTGCAAGGAGAAGCAGTTTGAGATGAGTGCTGCTTGTTTTTCTTATACTTTATTTTGACTGGCATTCCAGTAATGTATTTAAAAAGTAATTTATTTTTTCATGCCTCACAACCTTTTTGTTTCCATCTAGATATTTAGTAAGCTGTCATGCAGCCAATGCATTGAAATATTTCTATTCTTTTATACTTCATTTGTCTTGATTGGACTCTCATAATGAGGGTTTGGCACCCAGGGCAGCATATTTAATTAAAGTTAGTTTTTGTGGTTTTGAGCATAGCTCCTCCCCTTTCTATTTGGCCATACCCCTTCCCCTTGACCCCACCCATTCAGCTATCTCCTGCAGCCCCCCTTTAATTTGAAGTCACCAGCCGCCACTTTTTATGTTAATGGTGTTGTGTACTACTTGACATAGATGTCATTCTGTTTATAGATAGTGTTTTGTTAATTTCAGTCATGGTAAACTTCATTTTTTCAATTCAGGTTTATGTGTTTCAAAAATGATTTCTTTTGATGTGTATGTGTGTGTGTGTGTGTGTGTGTGTGTGTGTGTCTGTGTGTGTGTGCACACTAATATATATAGATGGTTGCAGTTTGTAAGAGCAAAAACTCTTACAGGCTTGTTTTCTGTGTGAGATTGTAGAAGAGTGGGGTCTGGGAATTTGCCCTTACCCCACTGTTGTGCAATCTTGGAGTTGGTATATATATATATTATGCAGGGGTGTGTGCATATTATATGTAATATGCAGGGGGGGGGGTGCGGGTGCAAGGGTCCTTGCTCCCCTTGCAAAAAATTAAATAGTATTTTTTTAACTGTTTTTCCCCGGTTTGATCTTTTTAGATTTGATCTAAAAAGATCACTGCTTTTGTGTTCTCTGCTGTGACAGTTTGGTAAATGATGACACTCTTATAAATATAGATATAGCTATAGATATAGTTATAGATGTAGATGTAGATATAGATATAGCTATAGACATAGACATATATATCTTAATCACTGGGGGATAGAGTGGGTTCTCATGTTGGGAACCTCATCAGTTTTGTAAGTGGAATATATGGAATAAAGAGAGATGGAAAATGTGCCATGGCCCCTTGAAAACATACTTGAGGAGAATGAGATTGAACATGCTAATTTTGTAATGGCTTGCCAAAGGTCAAACTAAAATGGCAATAATAATAAAGAATAGTGGAGCTGGTTTGGAAGTCCATTTAAAAGGAAAGGGGTGAACAGGTGCATAAGCAAGGTGAGGGGTTCAAATATGCAAAAGAAGTGAATACAAACTAGTGGTTCATATGTATAAGTGTGTGGCAGTCCATGTAGAAGACATGCCATAAATATTACATGGTGCACGGTATTGTTATTGTAAGGCATACCTTTCCACAATGACGCTCTTACTTCAAATGTCATTTGACTCTTGCATTTAGCACACAGAGCTAAAGCTTTGAGTGATTATAAAGCTGTTTTCTATATGCAGTAAAGGAGCTGGGAAAATGTACAGGGGAGAAAGATCAGAAGTAAAGTGCTTGGCAAGGCCCTCGTGTAAGTCTAATGCATGGAATTAACAATGTTGACTTTGTTACAACTTGCAACAAGGGAATGAGAACCAAGGGAAGAATTCCTTGATCATGCCTGATTGCCAAGTTAAGGGGGAACCATAAATCCAAGCTAAAAGAACCCTGCAGGTCATGCAGGGAAAGAAGGAGATACAGGTCAGGTAAAGACTACAGGTTGCATCATAGCTGACTCCATTGGCAAAGGGATGAAACTGCTGGGTCAGCCCAGTCACCCAGGAGGAACCCGGCTTGTAATGAGGACAGACTGAAGGAAGGTGTACCACAGTTGTAGGTGTTATCCTGTTGTGTTTTAATTGTAGGGCACCCAAAATTGATGTTTATTGGTTGAGGTGGAAGAGCTTGATCAACCAAATGAATTCTCTCTCTCTTGGAGAAAATGGGAAGGGAAGATAATAACTGAGGCAGGAAAATGAGTAAGACTTTGAGCATAGATTCATGGGGAAAAAGAGGGTACAAGGAAGTGGTTGCACCCCCATCAGAAAACCAGTATTTGTTCAAGACAAAAGATTAAAGCTGCACAGTGGAGAAATACACCCATCTCTGGCAGGTACCGAGTTAACCAATCCCAATATTCAGCTCACTCCTTTAGGATAGGCAGTGCCTCCAACCTGTAGGAGGTAAGAGACTCGAGTGAAGTGATCAAGAGAGCTGGGAGATGGAAGCCAGCAGCCATTCTAACCTACATCAGTTAGGTGGGCATGCCTTGGGCTGGCTCATGGGAGCAAAAACATAAAAAGAGAGAGAAATGATGGAGGGAGATGAAAAATGAAAATAATTCCTAATATGCTAAAAATCAGGGATTGAAGAAGAGGGTTCATCCTTCCCCACCCCCCAAAAAAAAATGACCTGCAAATAGCTCCAGGTAGAGATATAAGACAGTGTGGGTTTTGATATTAATGGTGCTTTTTTTTTTTTTTTTAATTTCCTTTTTTGTTGCATGTTCTTTTTTCTGACCTTGAATTCATGCATTGGAGAGCAAGAGAGGTTAACTTTTCCCTTGAGTCTCACTGATGGGATTAAACCTGAATGAATGGAAACCATGCTGGCATGATCAGGGAGGAATGCCCTTGGATCAGCAGATGCCAGTTGTTTATCAAATGGTTCATGATCACAACAGGATACAGGCAGTTGTACTTGCACTTCAGTAACAATTATCTTAGTGCAGTCAGTAAGAGGGGGCTCATTCCTGCGATCTTAAGGAATTCAATGAAAGTGAAGTATGGCTCTGAGACCTGAGAGTGATTTAGTCTGAAACCTCAGGTTTCCTAATTTGGCAGCAGGCAGACAGTGCTAGGCATATGGAAAGTACTAGGAAATATATGAAGAAAAAGAGAGCTGCAATAGTCTGTAATCTAAGCCTCCTATTCCATAAGCTGTCTGTCTGGGATCTGTTTAACCCACTGATTGACCAGCAGCTCTTCTGGGAGGGATGTAGGCCTGTGTGGATAATTGACACCATTAATATGGGGAAACATGAAGTTATGACAGGCAAGCTGCATGTTGAGCTGGTGACACCCCCCTTTCTCCATTTCTCCTTTTTTTCTCAGTACAGCTATGGGCTAATTTGAGCAGGGACACCCATGCCACCAAACTGGTAGCTGTATGGACTAAGTTGTACAGAAACAGTCTGCTCTGGCAGGTTCCATCAGGCTATGATTAGTGGGAATAATAATATCTGGATGCCTGTCACCATGACCTGCGATTCCTGGGTTCCAAACAGGTTCAGGTGATTAATGCAGTTTCAGAGGAGGAGCTGATTATAGTAACAAAGCATTAAAAAAATATCACACGATGCCTACTATACAAAATTTTCTTCTATAATATTATTGCCTAAGAAGTTTTGTATGCAAGTATAAACCTTTCAAAGTGCCTGTCTTTTGGCTGTTAAATAAATGTGAATGAGGTATATAAATGTTATCTTTTGGTGTCTATAGTGGGCTTAAAAACATCATGACATCATGATGCTAATATGATCTCTTGTGTTCATTACATTAGGCTGCCCCCTCTTTGTTGGCCTTCACAATTCTGATAGAATGACCATTATGCATTCTCTCAGCACTTGTCTTTCATCACTAAATTAGTTATAATATTTCTTAATATATGTATCTTCTAAAGCTTTTATGATGTCTTTACTACAAATAAATTGAAGGTGGAGTTAAAAATACTTTTTCTATATAATTACCTAAATTGCTCATAAGACTCACATAACCTTGAGTTCGAAGCAGAGAAAGTTGTGCATTGTAACAATCTCTCAAAAAGGTTAGATCATTTTAAAATGCTATAATTACCAGGATGCTGGCATGGGTAGAAACAACCCACATGGCAACCTAAATGATGATCCTTCCAGATGGCTGTCACTCATGAGCTGTAGTGGGTGTGTGGCTAATTCCTTAGTGCTGGTGACTGAATGGGCAAACTCTCAGTGGGGAAGTTGACAGGAAATAGGCCCAGAGGTGAAAAAGCATACAGAAACAACAACAAAAAGCAACAGTACCGATCCTTGCCAGACTCTCACCAGAAAAGTCATGGGGCTGGAACAATAGGATTCGTCAGAAAAGCTTCAGCAGTTGCCAATTTTTTTTTTGTCTTTGTAATAAAATGACTATTGATGACCTCTACCTGGCTTATAATGCAATATTTCATCTGATTATGTTAGCACGTCTATGCCTGAAATACATTGCTGGCCAAGCCAAAAAAAAAAAAAAACTATGTAATACTAAAAAGCAAGTGTCAGTAGTAGAAAAAAATTATTGATGCAATACAATTATATATCTCTATCTCTCTGTCTATATGTATCTTCTTGAAGGCCACTAGTTTGTAAGCTTCACAGTCAAACCAAACAATTTAAATGAAATATTGGTCTGAGCAAAACAGATATTGGGTACCCCTTCAAACAATTTCTTCTATCTAGAATCATCTCATAATTTCTTTCTCCATAATTCTTATACTAAAGATTGTTATTCTCATTATTATAAATAATGTATTTGTTTTCACTTGCTCATCTTGCTTCTTTCATTTTATATAGTCAACCTTCCTTTTTGTCTCTGCTGTAGTATTGTAATATGTTATTTATTTTTGAAATTTGTATATTTTTAATTTGCAAAGGTTCTCAGTCTTCTGTATACTGCATACTTTTTTCATCAATATGAATAACTTCTCTAGACTGCGGATATAATAGTAATATAAGTTCACTACCCAGTAAACAAATATGACTACATAAATAAAAGGATTAAGGAAATTCAAGCTTATTTTTCTTTCAAGGAAAAATACACTCTGTCCAATGTTGTTGACACAATAATAGTTTTCATATCTGGTAATAGTAAAGCACAAGGAAACAGTAATAGATATTCATAAATTCTGCAGGAAGGTTAACTATATTAGAATAATTAGTGTAGAGATGGACCATATGCAGTGCATACTATAACATCAGTCCAAAGAAAGACATTATATCTCACCAGTGTTTATGATGCCCAAAATTAGAATAATTACCTACATGTTCAATTTTAAAGAAGGAATAAATATAATGTATGTGCAAATTATTATCTCAAGTAACCCAAAAAAATAAAATGAAGGACACAAACACAAGTGTTGTTTGTAATAAGTGCTTTAGGCAATCTTCTTGATACAATCAATTACTAATGCTTTTATGTCTGATAATTGTCTGCACTAGAAAAGTCAGAAATTCAAAAGATTTATGCGAGACTGGAAATTCAGACATATGAAGAACAGCCCACATTATTCACAGTCAAATAGGAAAGTGGACATGGTTATCCAAAATGTATACATATGAAGTACAGCCCACACTTTTTAGTGAAATGGGAAAGTGGACAGAACTACAGAAAACATGAAGAATCTCTTGAGAATTAGCTGTAGCAAGAGTTAGACGAGAACCATCTTACAGTTTGGAATATAGAAATATTCCTCTGTACAGGTTCATTCTCTCATTGAATAGTTCAGTGGACAGAAGGTTGAAAACCAAAGTACTTACATCACTTATACTACTGAAGCCTGCATCTCAATGAAAAGTAAATGGGATGCTTGAACAAAATCATATGCAATTAAATATTTTATCTGTTGGTCAAAAAGAGACAACACAAGAGATAAAGTAGGCATATATAAGACGATAGAAAAATTTTACAAACTGAAGATGAATTAGATGGCTAACCTGCTGAACTAAGTCCCTGTGCTATTCATCAGGAAGATTGAAATTTAGACGGAAGTATGAACATCTGCATAAGATAGAAACATCACATCTGAAGTAGAATTGTAACCAGAACCGACACAACCACAGGCAATGCAAGAAGTCTGAGTTTCAAGACAGTGATAAAGAAGAGTTCCAGAGAGACCTTCCCATAGCAATCTCTTCAAAGAAGGATATAAAGCAGCAAAAGATCAGATGTTCAGAAAAATTAACCATGGTTGGTTTTCACTTTGTTTTCATATTTTCATATGTATATTAATGTTTTCATAACTGAATTAGCTATGTGATATTGATTGTCAAAGTGTGGCATTCAATAATGGGATCACAACAATAACACTTCCAGTATCAGCATTACACTAGAAACATTGCTAATGGTAGAGTTATCCTTTTATAGAAATATGTATTATTTTCATTTCTTTCATAAGTGCTGCCAAATTCATGTAGCATATAAATTATTACATGTTATCAGCTTAAACCTTCGGGACTGTTCAAGAAAGCTGTTGCTCTTGAAATGCAAGTTGTACTGCTTGAGCAATATCAAGTTTTATTTGCATTGTTAAT
>NC_056744.1:1504602722-1504632722 GCF_019279795.1 Protopterus annectens
CCCTGTCCCTCTGTCCACGTAACAGCCTTTCTGTGGAACACTGAGAATGTCATCCTCTCAAAGATGCATACACACATCATGAAGCAGAGCCACTACATTACCCTGTGCAAGCCATCTGCAAACCACTGGATGTGTGATTGTTAATTCTGTCATGGGGTGGTGCACGTCACATATAGACAGAGGCAGTCTGTAAAAAATCAAGCACATATACAACTCCTATCATCCCTCAAATAGACATAGCAATTTTGTTTTAAATGGTATAATAATAGCTAGGATCTTATGTGTTCTTAACCAGTAAGTGGTAATGCCTTCTGATCCTCTGAAGATTGCACAAAAGATGGCACAAATCAAGAGTTGGCATCCACATGTGCTATGCTGAGGTGGGGATATACTGTAGTCCTACAACAGTGTATGCCAATCTGTGATTTGAGCTACTGTCTTGATGCCTGCTACTACCATTTGGTTACATGTTCCTTCCATAACAGCTGTAGTAATATACCTCCTGAGGACTGTTGACATGGAATAATGATGTTATGTACATTGTTGCCTTACTAAGGCATGCATTCTTGTAGTGGAGTATATCAACATTCTACACAGTTCTCATTCAACCATCATAGTGACAGCTGCAGTATGGCACAGGTGTGCAGGTTTATACCTACTAACTGGAAATGTTATCTGCCATAGTGTTATTGGGCTGATTACTTGGGCACATACACCTGGGTTCATCCACATGTTGTAGTGCTGTTGCATACAGAACATACGAGATGTTCAGATTAACTTTCAACCTTGGGGAACTCACCATATGTACAAGTGTGCTGCTATTCACAAGGATTATTCAGGTGTTCCACAGAAGCATTTTGGGACTGTCACCATTTGTCAGTAATTTTTCTTCATGAAATGCTTCCACAACAGTTGTAATGTGTCTGTATAGTGTCAGAGCCATCATCCACACATTTCCACTAATAAACATATAGACATAGGATGTATAAATGATGGAATGACATGAAATAGGTTGAGTTGTACAACTATGTTAACAGTTCCACTGTGTTGCATGTGATTCATACACAATGTTGTATTTGCAGGTGATGTCAGAAAGCATTTTCTAACTATGTCAGAAATCTTAAGGGGAATACCTAGCCATGCACAGAGCTGGTTGTGGATGACAACACATATACTCAACCACAGAAAATAGACAACCTGCTAGCCAACATATTTGGATCAAACTTCAACCCCCTATCTCCACCCAAAATATAACTGCCACCAGTCCTCAGGCTATTATCTCAAGAAAGCAAGTAATCTTTGACCACTCTAAGGCTACAAGCACAGCAACGCCCTGTCAACATCAATGTTTGCTTTATAAATAACTTCAAACATGACCTAGCAAACTGGACAGGTTATGTTCTGGCAGAACGGTGGACAGCAGTAGAGTCATCCCTCTGTACAAGGATGGACCATTAACATAACCAGGAAGTTACAGACACAATCAGAATAGTCTCATCAGTAAATCCATGAAAATCATCTCTGATCTTATCACAAGGATATAGGTAATCTCACAACTCTGGAACCAAGCCAGTTTGGATATGTTAATGGTATATCATGTCTGTTAAATCTGGTTGACTTCAAGGACAAAGGCCATAGGTGAGTGAAAGAATGTGCATCCCACCCAATTTGACTTTGCCAAGGCATTTCACACAATTTTCCACTCAGGAACTATAGAGAAACTCTCTCAACTGGGTATAAACCTCTACATCACCAGGTGGGTAGCTAAATGGATCACTGACGGGGCACATACTGTCAAAGAAGCAAGACATCATTCACCAGAGGTGTACCACTGGCTTCTGTACTAGGCCCTTTCCTGTTTGGTAATTATTTCTCAGAAGTCAATGCAAACATAGACAATATTTGTCTGCCCAAGTTTGTGGTTGATGTCAAATTGGGGTCAATCATGGAGTCCACAAACAATACTGATATACTGCAGAAAGGATTAAACACACATAATTGTTGCCAGAGCCCTGGAGAAGAAATAAATGAAAATAAAATCACAATTATTTCCTTTTCTAAAGCAAATACTCCACCTAATTACAATATAGACAACTGCCCTCTAAGATTAGACCCAGTGGTATGGGATGTGGTTACTCATGTTAATACTAATCTGAACTTCAACCACTCTGTGTCCACAGCATTGAGAAAGCCATTTTATGTGGCACAACTCATATGTGAGGGCATGGCATCCAGATCAAAGGACATTATAATTCCATTGCACTCAATCATCACACCAGTAATTAAGTGCAATGCACCCTTTTGCATGTACATTACCAGATATCTGCAACAGCTGGAGCAAACCCAGAGTTTTCTCACCAGGAAGATACAGTTATAAAAACAACTCCTACATGGAAATATTGAAAGCTATATCACTGTATTCTGTCTTCAGTAGACTAAGAGTAAATCTGTGCCTGGCCTACAGGGCAGTGTCCAATCAGGCCTGCTGGAAATATTACATAAGGGATACTCTTTCCAAGAATCTTAACCTAGCCTCTGACATAAATAAATTATGTTGGAGAGATAGATATGAATCTCAGATACCACTCCTTCCACTGAAGCAAGCTTCCCATTCACATAAAGCAAAGCCCCTGTCTGATCCTCTTCAAGCACATGGCTGTGTAATTGCAAATTTACTCCTGGGGTGTAACCATGTCCCTCATGGGCAGACATAGTCAGTATTGTTTAACATAGCACAGGCTCATACCTCTGTGAATTTGTTCACCTATTGAAAATTGTTAAACTTGTTTCAATCTATCTAGGTTTGTATGTGCTCTTGGACCTTTAGCCTAGTACTCTATGAACCTATGAAGGTAATTTGAATCCTTGGGACAGCTATAGTGAGAGTACTGCATCATGGATGTACCAGAAAAGCACATCAGTATTGCCACTTCATAGTTTGCATGAACACATATGGACATATTTCAGGATTTCACAGCAGTATAGCATTTTGACTGGCAATGAGAGGGGGACAGTGATTGTGTAGCACATCTTAAAGTTTGACTTGTGCTTATAGAGGGTGCTCCATTTATTGTTTGGTATGTGCACAATATCACAGTGACAGCTTCCTAAATGATTGATAATCGACTTTGCACTGCTGTAATTTCTGTGCACATGGGCATAGTTGATACATTGCCATCATTCTCACATACTGCTGCACCACTCATTATAATGGATCACTTCTTAATTCACACATCAGTTGCTAATGCTTCATCAATATCCATTGATAATGCATGGGTCAGATGCATGAAATACCCAGCTGTATGTAGAGAATCCACTCATAACAGTGCGCTGTTTATGTGTTGCAATCCATGTGACAGATACGTATGTCAGCCAGGGATGTTTTAGCCAGGTGTATCACATTTGGTACAGTGAGCTTCCACACAACAGGTAGGCTATACAGAAGTATTTTTTTGGGATGTATACCCATTAGGATTTGACAGTGCAGACTTCCCTTCACGTTGTTCTACTACATGCTTGTGTGATGCATCTTTCTGTGTTACACCCAGTAAATATACAGGTCAGTGACAACATTGATGGCATGGGTTTGATTCTTTCAAGTGGCGATTGTGGCTTATGTGTCATGCAAACCTATCAACTAGCTATGACTGGCCCTGATTTCAAATCAAGTTTAACAATGCCCTTCTTAAACCATCAAAAAGTTGGCTATTTTTGGAGAAGGGGTGGTGAATTCCACTTACAGAATACTGACAATCATCACAGTTGTACTCGTCTGTTCCGGAAGACCATGTATAATAAAAGTTGCACTCACTTATACTGTCAGTGCCACAGATTAATGGTGGCAATATTGTAAAAGTGTACATGATCGTGCCTGATTTTGTTTACATTTGTCCAGGAGTCTTTTGCTGTATGTCCCGATTGGTTGAGAGTTATGGTGACATGTCAGTCATTCAAGCAAGTGATTTTGCAGATCTTCAAAGTATGCATTTATTCCTAATTTATATACCATCCTTGCTAAATGTCCTCTCCAGTAAGCATGTCTGTGATGTTTATATTGCAAACATTCACCTCTACTGAAATGCAACATTGTGTGACTATCATATATATATATATATATATATATATATATATATATATATATATATATATATACTATCATGTGTATTTATATCATAATATACTTACTCTGGAGGTGTAAACAGCAGTACTGTGTTATATATACATGTACTTAATGTTATGCTGACTTATGCTGGAAGTGTACATACATTGACATTTACCATGCTCATATATGTACACTTCCAGCAGTACTGTGTTATCTATACATGTGCTTAATGTTATGCTGACTTATGCTGGAAGTGTACATACATTGAAATTTACCATGCTCATGTATGTACACTTCCAGCAGTATTGTGTTATCTATACATGTGCTTAATGTTATGCTGACTTATACTGGAAGTGTGCATACACTGACATATTTACCATGCTCTTTTCACCTTTATTCATTCCTATCGTTCATGTCTGTGGCTATTTTCATCAGCAGACTTTCACTGCCCAGTGTACGTTTCCTTGTATTTGCCCTTCCTGTTTAACACCCCCCCCCCCAACATTTCATTCTTCAAATAATTTTTTAGTGTACACTGCACTGAGTACACTTTTCTTTTCTGTGTTATTACTGCTGGTATTGCAGTATTTTTACCCGTGGTAGTCATTGCGGCTGTCATCGCAACCTTGCCAAGCTGGTTTGCTTGCAAGCAAACTTGAAGGCATCTTCCTTCTGTGCCTATGCTGCTTTGCATGGTTTCTGGCCACAAAACCATGCTTGAATTCATGCAAGCTCAGTGAGCAGCATAAATATGTGATTAGCGCTGCTGCTCATCGAACTCGCACATAAACTATGTGTAGGCTTTACATGAAGCCTACACAGATTTTATTGAATCCCCAGGTACATTTTCTTTATTTAAATCAAAGTCATCACTGAAAGTTATTTTTACTACAAGCCCTTTTTTATTACCATGTAAACTTGGTCAGCTACTATAGCAAGGGCAGATTAAATTGCAGGTTCCTACACCAGGTTTCATCTTGTAGAGAGCACCAAAATAACTACAACAATGACAGCTTACAAGCTGCCATCATTTCAATATTAAATGCAATTAAGCTACCTTCAAAGTAAACAGAACAGAGAGTGTACAACCTGTAAAGATTACAGCTGCAATCAACTAATGATAGCTTGAAAACTGTCAAACTCTTAAAGCTTACAGGTAGTCATTAAGCAACTGCCATTGTGTTCACTCATACAGAGCAGGAGTGCAGAAAGAGAAGCAAAATTAAAAATCTGTCTAGAAACTATCGCATACATTTTTTAATTCAAGTGCCTGCTTTATTCTGTACATAAAAAACACAAATAATGTTTATACCTGAATTCACTTCATATTATATATGTATATATTTTACACATGTGCATATATATTAGATATAAAATCACATACATACGTATAATGTATAACTTTTTACTGACCAACTTTAGAAATAAAAAGGAGCTTTGAAGAGTTAAAGTTAGTATTCTGGGCACATGTGCACTTAATGTTCAGGACTCTAGTTAAGCAAACAAACAAACATCTTAGTAGATTAAACAATCACTAGAGGAGCAGAAGTGATCATACTCATTTACTAGTGCACCCTAGTACAATCTCACAATCCCATAGTATGACTTTAAAAGTGTATTATTATACTTTCCATAGTGGATGTTAATAAATCCTTAGTGATGGGAATAATATTCTTGCCATATACATCAAAAGGTACAGTGTTTAATGTGAAAAAGTTATTTTTGCAAATAATTCAATATGGATGGCACCTAGGGCCAGATTCACGAAGGCTTGCACAGAGTCTAAGAGTAGAGTAAGACTCCAGCAAGCCAACATGTCCGCCGAGCGATCCAGGAACAGCCGGCAGGGGCATGCAACTGAGCTCCCTAAACTAGTCCTACATGGACAGGGCTGGGATATGCAAACTACCTCAATTGCAGGTGAAAGCCATGCAAATAAGGTAAATTTGCAATCCAGGAAACCCGAACCTGTCCGAGTAGGAGTAGTGTTATCTGAAGAAATGTACTCAGTTGATAACTGAGTATGGTTCTGCAAATATCAAAACAGAGCCATGTCAGCAGTAAAAAAAGCATGCATTCACAGGAGGAAGCATGCCAATGGACAAAAATACGTCCATTGCCAATGGGAAGTGATGCAAAATAAAATAAAAAAAACTTTTTTTTTAATCCCGATCTCCGGGGTTTAACCATAGCGCAGCGCCACGCAAACGTGCTGTGCCCTAAAAAGCAGAAAATGAATAATTAAGATCCACAAATGTGGATTTCATAGCTAAAATGAATTTACAATGCAAGTGAATGGCAGTCTGAAGACAACATGGCCACCGAGTAGAGGTTGCTAAGGGTGGAAGCTCAGTCTAAGAGATGTAACTAAGCATTAGTAGGCAATCCTATGCAAATGAGAGTTATGATAGTGAATTGCAAGTTCACATAGCAAATGAGCACAGTCAGTGGAGTGTAGGAGTAGGATAAGGGGAGTAACAGAGTAGAAGATAGGTGACATCACGAGGGGGGTATGTATGAAAGGAGTGCATCTCATTGGAGCAGAGTGACATGTGGCAGCTTACATTTACAAAATTGTGAAAGAGGTGTGTCAACAGGTAGGCCAGGTAATGTCATGAAACCAAAGGTGTATGGTGTGGATAACAACAAAGTTTCTTGCTGAGCGAGCATGCGTGCGTGTGCACGCCAGTAAACCCGAGTAAGACAGTGTGCACGCGTGCAAGCGTGTGTGCACGCGTGTAGGCTTGAGTAAGCATATGTAAGGCTGTGTAAACAGTTGTAAGTGCGTTTGCGCCGGTGTGCCCGTGTTTTAACAGGAATAAGCAAGTTGTAGTCCGTGTAAGCATGTGTTCACGCATGTGAGCTGGTGTGCGCATGTTTTCACTTGTTTGCGTGGCACTACCCCCTGAGGAAACAGAAAGGGAAAAGAAAGCACAACAAATAGTAGGAAGTTAACCAGGGAGTACTAGCAGAACTAGCAGGTGAAAACAATCAGAATCAGCCAATTACACAGGCATTACACTAGGCCAGCCCAGCCCAGCACTCAAAACCCAGCTAAAAACATTACAGTATGTATTTCTCAGACACACTGCAACACTACAGTAAGCTAATAGAAGTGAAAACTGAAAAAGCTTCACTGAGAGAAAGAAATGTTAGGGGCTGCCATTGCTGTCATAAGGCGACATATGCAACATGCTGAGGGTGGTGACAATGCAGATGCTGCTGAGCAACCCACAGTGAGGAGACAGAGAAGAGTGTACAGGCCTAGGGTAACCTACCAGGGACTACATGAGCTGGAGATAGTGGAGCACTATAAAGTGGACAGAAACCTCATGCAGCAAATTGTTGAGCTGTGCAGGCCACGCCTCACACACAGAACCAACAGAGCGGAACCCATCCCAGTGGAAACCAAGGTATGTGTTGGCCTAAGAATATTAGCAACAGATACCTTCCAGAGACCAACTGGTGATATGATGGGGATTTCACAGGCATCAGCATCTAGGGTACTGCACCAGTTCCTGAATGCCATGGTAGCACATGTCGGTGATCATGTATATTTCCCCAATTCCCATGAGGTACTGGCCAGCAATATGCATCTCTTCCAGCAAATAGCGGAATACCCTGAGGCAGTGGGTGCAATAGACTGCACGCACATTCGCATCAAAGCACCAGCTGGTGAGCGGGGTAGGATCTACTATAACTGCAAGGGTTACCCCTCCATCACGTGTGTGATGCCCAGGGCATAATAATGAATGTGTGTGCTGCCTGCCCTGGAAGCTAACATGACTCCCATATCTGGCATCTGACACAGCTGTACCAGACATTTGCCAGTGGGGACATCCCACATGGTCACCTAGTGGGGGATGCTGGATATGCACTTGAGCCGTGGCTGATGACACCCATCAGAAATGCACACACACCTGCACAGGAACGCCATAATGAGGTACACGCACAAACACAAAATGTAATTGAGCGTGTGTTTGGGCTGCTCAAGTCACGGTTCTGGTGCCTGGACACATCTGGTGGAGCCTTACAGTACTCACCAACTACATGTACCCAAATAGTCATGGTATGTGCTATGCTACACAATATGATCCTGTGAAAACAGCTGCAGCAGGAGCAGCATAGTGCCAGGCACAACAGCCCCCCACCATTGCCAAGGCCATCACAGGCAGAGCGTGACTCGAAGGAGGAACAACCTGAGCCTGCCCCAATAGGCAGAAGGAGGCGTGCCCAGTATGATTTGGCCTTGGCAAAGAGGCAATGCATAGCATATACACTGGCTCAGTAGGAACCCTGGAAATGATACCTCTCTCCGACTCGCACATATAGTAAAAGCGATGCCTAACTTGACACTACCTGTTAACAAACATGTATAGGGAGTGTAAAATGTGCATCCAACATAGGCAGCCCTGCAGCACCACATGAGGCATGATTGCTATGTGTTAAGCAATATAAAGCACTGCTAAACAGCTCTCACCACTATTTAGTATATGTGAACAAAATTGCACACACTAAGTAGCACAACTACAGGCAATGTTCAGCAATATTGTGCACTGTCCAGCAATGTTGGGCAACACTGAGCAATGTTGTGCAAGTCTGGTCAAATTGAGTATAGTTCATCAAAAGCAGGTTAACAGGTTCATATTTGCTTCACTTTTCTTGAAGCAGTCTGTTCTGCCATGTATGAAAATGTGAAGCAGTGATAGTCCTTGAACCCAGGATACAGTGCACTATAGTCAGAGAACAGAACCACTAAACCATGACAGTATTGCATGAAAAAATGTTGATAAGTCAATGCTAAATATCTAATGGAAACCCTGCATGCATAGCATAATCCTTGTCGAGTAAAGACACAAAGATGAGGCCTGCAGTAATAATAGAACCTGATATTCAACACACATATAGTATAAATGTTAATATTGATAATGTTCACACACATCAACAAATGTAGTGGACCTCAGACAGCAACATACTGCAAGGTCACACTGGGCATGCTCACACACTTGAAACTATGAGACAAATGTCAGGCAACAAAACACTGAAAGTCTGAACTGGGCATGCTCACACACTTAGGTAAAGTTTGAGTACAGCAGTGAGCCACACATATTCCACAGTTGCAAGTGTCAACCCAGGAACCTCGCACTATTCACCAATCCACCATGTGCACACAGTGATATGACAACAGACACAATATAAAATAGTGAAATACTGTCACAATCAAATATGTTATGCAGAAACCTAGGTTGTTCATAGCAAGTGGTAAAGCAAAGAAGAAACAAAACCTGCAATCAGTATCATCACTGAACAATGTGCATCCTGAACGTTAGCATAGGTTCAGAGGTTGACACTAGGCTATCTGTCCTAGGGTATGTAGAAGCCTAGGCACAGTGTGTTTGTAGTCTGCAATCATGCTAGATCAGTAGACTGTGCCTGTCAATAGCAGGTCACACAAGATATCTCACATTTGTTCATTTCAGTCTGCCTCTGTCTAGCAAGGACCCATAACATATCCCAGGGCAAAACATACGATCACCCGTACACCTGTAAAGATGTCACCTGTAGGTGTTCAGCATGGGTCTGTGCATATGTGGTACTGTGATCACATTCCCAAGTGAGTGGAGCCTCTGTGATGGTAATACGCCCCTCCAGCATGTCCTATTAACATCATTGCTCATGTACCTGTCCCTGGAGCATGTAGCTGTAAGGGACTTTGAGATCCTCACGTGGAGCCTGTCCATCAATGTTTTGATGGACATGGTATCAAAGAAAAGTCACAGACTGCATCCAAGTAGGCAGTAAGCAACTGAGGATAGCTGGGGTCACCATAGCCAAACTGTGCATACCATCTTTGTGAGTCCCTAGATCCACTTGGTATGTGAATCTGTGTACATTCCAGTTGCTGCAGGTGTTGGGTAAGGTACATCTGAAATGGGCCATTGTATCCAAGCATGTGCCAGATAACTACAGGTTCACAATGACCCTACCTTTTCTGGATGTAAAACTGTATGGGATAAGGTTGCCTAAATAGTAGGTGTGTCCAACAACATTGACAATGTGAATGTCATAGGCAAGAGTACTACGTATTCATGTCCACAAGTCACAAACCACACACACTGTACGTGATGTATCATCACCTATGTGGTAATGTGTGTGCACGATGTTACTACCAAAGGTGATGACTATGCATCTAAAGTAAGGTTGCTGTAGGCCATGGCTCTGGCACCAGTCAGCCATCTCTGTGAGACACTTTCTGAGGATGCCTGTGCCAGCTGTGGAGTCGAATATGGCACACAGTTTGCAGCCATCTGCAAACATGGTCATCCATATTCCCCCTGTGTTAGCCAGTATGTATCAGAAATATATACAGAACAAGAGAGGTCCCAGGACTGAGCCCTGTGGGATGCCACATGTAACTGGTGTATAGTCAGACATGGCACCTGCAATACTGACCATGTGTGTGCTATCCATGATCCAGTTAGCAATCCAGATTGTGACATATGTGTAGATATTGAATCCAGTGATCTAATGTGTAAAGGCCAAGTGGAGTATTGTGTAGTAGTGGTGTGCGAGCTCCAGGTAGGCTGTGTGGACAACCCTGTGTACATCTATGGACCTGTTAACTGTTTAAAGACATCAAACATCTGCAAGAGGCAAGATATGCCCACAACAACACCAAATTGTGTAGGATCCAGTGTCTGTAGGTTCACAATGTGTATGTGTATGTGTTCCATGATGATATACTCCCTAGCATAGCAGACCAGGATAGTTAGGCATATATTGTGATAATGTCCAGGGTCCCTTGTGGCACCAGCACTGTGTAGCGGGTACACCGTAGCTGTACGCCATTCCATGGGTACACATCCTGTAGTAACTGTGATATTGAACAGTGACATAATGTGAGTGTGAAGTTTGTCATGAATCTCATGTATGCCACAGTCTGGGACACTATCTGGTCCCTCTGATGCTGTGTTGTCTGCTGTGTAGAGGGCAGCACACACATGATCTACTGTGATGTCAGGGAGGCTACAACCTGTTGTGATGGACATGTGCACTGCAGGGGGGATGGTGGGGAAACATTACCACTGAACCTGTTGTCCAGGATGTTGGCAATGTCAGTGGGTCCACTGTATCATTTGTAATTATGCAGTAACTCACAGCATATCTGTGAGTTCCCACACAGGTCCCTGACATAACTAAATAAGGCCTTGTGATTGTCCACAGTATCTGTTGCAAGTGTCCATTAGAAGTGGGCCTTAGATGAATCAACAACTGATCATAGCTATACCATAGTACTGATCAGAGATGCCTACCAAATTGTGATTGTGCTCCATAATGTAGTAGCCTCCTTCTGTCCATGTAGAGCTCAGTAATGGCAGTGGTCCAGTAGACATGTCCCCTGCCTTTGGAGTGAGTCTTGTAGTTATCTGGGATAGCATGATCCATGAATTCCAGTAGTTGTTCATAGAATGTGCTTGTAAAGTATGTAGTTGTCTGAGCCGTAATTAACACTGTCCCAGGGTCATTGAGGGATACCACCTCAGTTTGTACAAGTGTGATGTTTGCTCATGAAAAGTATGTCACTGAGATCACATAGGATGTGTGTGTGTATGGGATATGTATGTCTAGTGAGATGAATGTATGTTCCGCCTTAACAATTACAGGTATACCTCTGTTGTGGAACATAGAGTCCCCATGTGTGTGATGATCAGGTACCACATGTATAACCCCCTGTGGGTGTGGTGACCAGGTCTGCCCTAGCATTTGAGTGTAACAATCTTAGCAACTGTTGTTCGAGGGTGTCACTGCTTGAGTAGTATACCCAGTCAATATGTGTGTATTCGAAGTCACACAATATAATGGTGTTTGGTGAGACCTTCACATTCCCCAGTGTTTTCAGGTATAACGACTGTTGTGCCCATGTTTGGGAGTGTGGTCTGTAACAATCTGCAAACTGAAATGCAGTTTTGACCACTCTCAGTTGCACATGTACGTTCCCCAATGCTTTGTGTACTGCTACCAACCTGGAGGTGTGTGTATGAATGATATATATGGAATCCCCCCCCTATTGTTGTTGTCCAGACTGAGTCCTGTGTCTGAAAACCATGGTATGACGTAAAACAAGTTAGTGCTGCTGTGCTGTTGTGAGCCTGAATCAGGTGTTTGTTACTGCACATATATCGACAGATTCCATACTGCTGTGAGTCCTGACTGCATGCATTCTGAGGGTTAGACATCAGTTGTTGAGCACCATCACTCTCCATTTCCTGTACTCTGTAATGTCTATGGCTGTGATTATGTCATCTGACCCTCGCTTCAAACAGCCACTATGTGTGTGTCAAGAGCCTAAGGCAGTCTGTGAAAGCCTAGGGGTGACAGCTGCATGGCGTCCATAGCGAATGTACATGGCATGTTGAACATGTAATCCCAAGCTGACAGACACTGGATCCCCTGTGAATGACAACAATATGTTAGGCAACTGTTAAAACTGATCATATCATCTGTATACTGTGACATAGTACTTGTTGAGGGTAAGATGCTACACAAGGTCAAGGTCACACTGTCCTGGCCTACATGATCAGAGAGCCCCTCTATGTCTCTTGTCATGTAGTCCAGGGAGGAATTTCTGAGGGTCTACACACCGGAATGCACAATGATGGAGCCATAGTTGCACTTGCATTGGACTGACAACAGTGCATGTGTCATGTGTTATATCCTGGCACCCGACACACAGCACAAAGTGACCTTCACCTTGTTCAGCCTGGTGAGTGGGATGTCAATGTGACTGACAATTACACTCACCTAATACAGTTGTATGAGGTGTGTTGTGTAGGCCTAAGGGCAGTGACTGTGTGGCACAATGACTTTGTGAACTATGTGATAATATTTGTGTATGGTTGTGTGTTAGCAGTTGTTTGTGTGTCTGCTTTGGATGTCTCAGCTGCTTAGGCAGAGTACATTTAGATGCTCCAAGTATGTCATTGTGTGTCAATGTATATGGTTTGCTGTTGTCATAGGTGCATGTGTGACTGTATTTGTGGTGTGTGTGGTTACTGTCACCACCCGATTGACTGTGCCAGTCATGGCTTGGGAGAGCTCAGCCTCCTGTCCGTCTATACAGTTGCACCTCTCACAGATATCTGAGTTTGTCGGTAGGAGGACAGTGTTACCTGTGTACATAAGGCAGTTGTAACAATGCGTCAGAATTCCAATATGCACCAGCTGGACTGGAGAGTACACACAAAACCGACCTTTGGGCATGCCAGGATATGATGATGACATACACTGTCGACTGATCACAAAGGATCAGTAGTGTGTCAAGTGTGTAAAAGAGTATAACAGGGTTTTAGTGTTCAGGTTTGTTGTTGCTGTGGAAAGATAATCTGCAAAGGAGTACAGACAGAAACATTACACCTCCTTTAGCTAGTTGAGAAATATCAATGTGCAGTCATATATGTCCTGAGTCAGGGTCAACTGTACCTGACTGACAATGTCAACACCCTGTCAGATAGGCCCATACATACATACCCACCTCCCAGTGACAAAAGGCCCTAACATCATACCAGGAGATATCACATGTAGAATGTGTAAACTGGTCCCCACAATGCCAAATTAATCCCATCACGTGGATAACAATGTTTTCCCATATGTGTCATAAGTGAACGACAGGACAAACAGACACTGCACCCGAACAGTCTGTTGAGCCTCACACTCTCTACAGGATCTTACACCGTTGAATGTGTTACAGCAACATGTGGCACACCCCACAGGTGTTGTTGCACAACACACCATGGGAACTATATTCCCATAAGGCTACGAAGTCCAAAATGCTAGTCCATGGAGTCCATCATTATTGCAGTCAGGAACAGAGATATTGTAAACTGACAAACACACAACACAAACATCTGTGGTATGTTCATGAGCACATCATGTTCCCCCAACCTGCTAGATATCTTGCAAGGCAGCCACCCAGGACAAACATCACTGACAGGAGCAACACAGGTCCCACACAGAGCTTGAATAGCCCTGTACCAACATCACAGACACGTGGTATCCACAAGGCCTACAATCCGTGCATGAATATGTATTGTGATATGAAGGAATGGTAATATGTCTACAGATAGATCACACCAGGTATGAATTGTGTATTCCTGTTCAAGATGTTCACACCTGCTGACCCACAAGGTTCATATGTGGGATTGGATAACACTACGTGCACACATATAACCATGTCCAGTCTGATGTCAGCAACCTACAAACATAGCATGTGAATAGAGATCACACAGGAAAGCATGTAGTGTGTCATGTTAATGCATATCTTACTAGTGTCATAACATAGTCAAGTAGGGGTTTTAGTCCTGCAAATGCCAAGTGTGTGTATACGTGTGTCATTTCCTTTGAGAGGAGTGGCCTTTTTGGAGACTGTGGAAACACATTAGGAGTGGTGAATCCCTCTTTGCCAAGTGTGATGATGTCAGCATCCTACAAATAGAGCTTTTGAAATAAATGCACCCAGTAAAGCCAATAGCGTGTCGTGTTAATGCGTATCTCACTAGTGTCATAACATAGTCAGGTAGGGGTTTGAATCCTGCAAACACCAAGTGTGTGTGGGGGAGATGTGTGAGATTTCCTGTGAGAGGAGTGGCCTTTTTGGAGACTGTGGAAACACATTTTAAAAGAGGTACATCCCTCTTTGGAAAGTCTGATGATGTCAGCATCCTACAAATAGTCAAGGGGAACAGAAACCACCCAGTGATGCATATAGTGTGCCATGTTAATGCGTATCTCTCCAGTAGCATAACATAGTTAGGTAGGGTTTTGAATCGTGCAAATGCTGAGTGTGAATGTGTGTGTGTGTGTAAGACTGCCTTTGAGAAGACTGGCCTTTTTGGAGACTGTGGATATACATTAGGAGTGGTGAATCCCTCTTTGCCAAGTGTGATGATGTCAGCATCCTACAAATAGAGCTTTGGAAAAGAATGCTCTCAATAAAGCAAATAGCACGTCATGTTAATGAGTATCTCACTAGTGTCATAACATAGTCAGGTAGGGGTTTGAGTACGGCAAATGCTGTGTGTGTGTGCCACAGGTAGTCAATGCTGTGTGGGTTTTGCTTTTACTACGGTATGATATATGTTTCAAACAGTATGTGCATTGCACACATCGGGTATCTGCTTGTCAAATAGATTTGTGTACATGTGACCTCAATCAGTACATGGGTGTGAAGCCTGCATACTACATAAATACATTTGTAACCTTTGACAGATTGTGCTGCTGCTTCACAGATCGTAGGCCACATATGTATGTCTGCGTCAAGACCGGCCAATGTAGTGACCCGTGGCCAAGGACACCCCTGCCACACACATCCATGACACGTACTGTAGAGTACTGTGAGTAAGGGTAATTGCTGGGGTATATTTCAGACATGTTCATACACAACAATGACTGGCAATAATGGACAGTCATGATAGGTGTGCACCAGCCCTGTGGATATGCATGTAGGCCCCTAATGTGTTATGTGAAACACCGAGAGACCCCACAATACCTATGGATATGTGGATGCCAAGGGACAGATTACACAACACATGTCTGTCTGTACACATTGGTACCCAATATACGTGTTCAGGGCTACCACCTATGTGGCACTGTCGGGATAGTATGTATAGTAAATGTGGATGACCATGCCATAGATGGCGTACTGCTATACAGCATGTTTTGGACAACAGGTACCTGTCTGTATGATACCCTGTAGGATATTTGTCCCATCCGGGGAATGCAGTGTAGGCCAATGCATGCATTATCAGATGTGGATGGACATATCCCTAGTATGCTTGCATGTACCGAAGAGGGCTTTATGCCACACAGGTGTGGTCCCAGGAATGTGTGGCGGTCAATACCACTGGTTACTGTTATAGTATAGTACTGGAAGGATCCAACTGTTACTGAGTTACCTACAACTGTGAGTCATTTGTCAGGACATCATCTAATGATTGGTTACAGTCATACTGTTGAGGTGGTGTATACTGCCAGATTGCAGATCTTTGACAGATATCAACGGTATCACCCACAGCATAGTGCCAACTCATGTCATACACACATGTGTACCCATGTTAGTACATATCTGTAGTAGAATGCATACTGGCCATCAAAAGATACCATGAGATGTTAACAATGTGTAGAACAGGGTATGTCACACATCCCATGTGTCCACTATGCACGTACATGCAGACAGTGCACACACACCATGTTCACAGATGTACACCTGTTAATTTGTAATGCACACATCACACACGTATTGTCTACTCACTAACACATGCTGGCAACACTGTACACTTCAACCAAGTGGCATATGGGTGGACAATACATACTCAGACCTAATACTGGTGTAAACATGCTACAATGACTATTAGAGCTGTGATGCATAACGCCTGCTCAGATATACCTACAAGGATATCAGTACACCTTCCTGTTGACAACTTGCTACTATTGCTACACAGCTATGATGTCACCCTGTGCATAAGAACCATGTTAGCCTATTCCTGCATCAATGTGACAGATGACAGGAGGTGGCACAGGTGTCATCATATGCACAGGGTGTGTTGTAGGTTTGCCAGAGCCCGACACTGACCCATCCAATCAGCATGTCTGTGTGTGTGTGTGTGTGTGTGTGTGTGTGTGTGTGTGTGTGTGTGTGTGTGTGTGTGTGTGTGTGTGAGGGACAACAGTACTGAATGGGCCAATGTTGATGTAATGTGTGCGTGTATGTGTGAGCCCTAGTTGTATGGTAAATGTGTGTGTGTGTCTGCATGCACACAACTCCACCATGTGGCTGCCACATACGGGCGGTTGTGGGACAGCCACAGACTGTACCTGCTAGGCCATACAGATCACTGTCTCCAGCCACAGACACCGTACCTGTGCCTAGCAGGGGTGCTACGGGCAGTATCAGGTAACAACCCTGACTGGGTGCTATCATCAGAGGTAGAGGTATGATGACTGGACCTATGTCTCTGCTGGGACTGGCCAGCACCACAAGCACGTGGTCTAGTAGGACGGTCAATGGACAGGCCAGCCCCAGCATTGCTAGGGCTGGTACTGCCACTACGGGAGCAGCTGTGATCCATGGTCTGTCCACGACAAATGCCAGATGATGCTGTTGCTGGCATGCATCCGCGTCGGCCTCTCATCCTTCCCGCATGGTCCTGGCTCATGGCTAACACATTGTGGAGGGCATCTAATGTCTCCCTCCAATGGCTATCATTGACCTCAGTGTAATTCCGGATGGCACCGGCAAGGTCATGGATGCTGTCATTGATAGTAGTGTAATGGGCCCTCTGCACCCATAGTCCCTGTCGGGTGTACTGTTCCATACCTGCCTGTGCCTGCATTACAGCCTGGAACATACTGGAGGTTGTAATACCTCCGGGGACACATCTGCCAAGGGCAATATGACCAGTGGTGCTCCCCTGGGAACCTCTGGACATCCGCCTATGTGGTACCATTCCGATAATCCGGCTATGGCTGCTGTGAGGGGATGCACGTGCCATAGGTACCACACTCTCCTGGTCAATGCCAACTGTATGCTGTCCCTCAGCTATGGCCATTGGTGACGAGGGATGTATTGGCAGTATGAGTGTGCGCATAGATGGGGTTGACCGCTGTGTACTGTCGATTGGTGGACCAACAACAGACTCTGTCAGACATTCCTGTGCCACAATACATATCTCATCATCTCCACTATTAGTGGCGGTGACATCAGGTTCCCTGCTACATTCAGCCACGCCTAACAGAGCACCTGTGGAAGGAAGAAAGGAAATGCACTTTACAATCTGTACATGATGTTAGCACACATGCACACATGAACACATGAACACATGCACACATGCACACATGAACACATGAACACATGCACACATGAACACATGCACACATGCACACATGAACACATGAACACATGAACACATGCACACATGCACACATGAACACATGAACACATGCACACATGCACACATGCACACATGCACACATGAACACATGAACACATGCACAAATGCACACATGAACACATGCACACATGAACACATGCACACATGCACACATGTACAGAAATACACTGCTCACCACAGCACATACACACACACACACACACACACACACACACACACACACACACACACACACACACACACACACACACACACACACACCAGCAAGCCAACACATATACAATATTGGGTGATGGTGGGTGACAGTATCTCAAGGCAAGCAGTCACCACACACGTGTCAGCATGCAGACCATGTGTTGCTCAACACCATGCAGTGCAAGTGTAGACAGCCCTTTCTAATGACATTGTACATGGCTTTGATGCATGTGTGTAGTTGTGCAGTGATTGGCTACACCCTGGAACACAATGTGTACATGGACACTACATTGCTGTGCAAGTATTATCTGCTCTGCAATGTCATGTGCACCATCACTCTATGGTATACATACCATGGCTGCATGTGTCATCTTTGACATGTGTGATGACAGTGTCTGTGTCCATATCATATAATAGTGGGCACAGGTGTAGCAAATGCATGCAATGTACAGACATGGGATGAGTGGTGCATGTAGACATGAAGGAATCCCAATGCACGACATGGACATTGCACAGTGGTCATGGTGCGTGTGGGACATATTGCAGATATGTTGTTGCCAGCCATGACATGGCATGCTACACAACTGCAACATTAAACACCACACATACCCAATGTGTGTCACGTGACCTATACACCCAATAGCATTCCAGGACATATATGTGACTCTTTGTACAGATGGCGGCTGTTGTGCAAAATGTGTATACTAGCATATGTAAGCACACACACAGCATGCTATGCATGGTGTGTATAGGTGCATATGTTTGCACACACAGAACAATGAGACGCACAGCAAAGACTGCTATGTGTAGTACTGTGGTCACTGTAACTGGATGGGGTGTAGTATCATGTGCCATCATCATCACAATCATGCATCTTGTGGTCACTCACGGCTACTACTGTGTGACAGACCACCGCCTAGCATGATGTACCTGAACTGCAGTGCCATGGATATGTTCACTATTACACAGCCACATTGTACATGGGTGTATGAGGTGCCCAGTAGGGAGCATTGCCTAACATGACTGTGTTATGTGTTAAAGACTGTTGCACAGCCCCATGATAGGCCTCTATCCCTGAGTTACATCATGTGTGTGTGAATGACATGTGGGATACTGACGTGTGACCTTACAGCGGGTGTTTGGTTATGCCATATGTAACATGACTTTGTGTACTGCATGTGATAAATGTCTTATGTTGTGTACAAGTGTTGCAACTATGCCTATCCAATGTGCAGTACAGGGTTGCCACAACTGTCTGTCATGCTCTGTGTATTGCATGTCATTGAGGAAGCTACTGACATTACTGAGCTGTGCAATGTCTCACAGCAAACATGCACAGCATGCATTATGCATAGGTGTGTTACGTGTACATGGCCTACACCTCACCTATGACATGCATAATTCATTACCAACATTGCAGGTATAACACACTCACCAGGATGGATTAGCTGCCCTGCCATCACACCAGAGGGACCTATGAGAATATGAGAGGGTTCGTCAGTGGCCACAACTGTGGCATTGCTACAGTGGGTATGCTAAGCTGCAGTACAACAACAGTCAACAGTCACAGGTGTAGGGATATTATACAAACTATCCGTATTGCGCAACAGTAGGCAGCGGAACTGCTAAACACACAGTACACATCTCATGTACACATAATCTAACAATACAGTTAACTGTAGTCTACAGATAGGGCATATTACCTGCTTGCTCCAAGTGGATGTGCTAGGTGGTTCCGGCCTCCATTACAACACATGTCAGAGGTTGCCGTAGCTGTTGTCCATGAGTCACCATGCTTAGGAGCAGCTCCTCCGCTCTGGTGAGGGGGGGATGTATGGCCACCCCACCACCTGTGGCAAGCTGCTGTCTTTGGATATCAGACGCATGCCACCGGACTTGTCTAATTAAATCACTGCAGTGATGGTGTACCTGCTCATATGCCCAGTTATGCATGCCTATGTCATTTACATGACTAACAAGCTCCTGCCACAGTGTAGACCGCTCCTGCTGGTGCTGGCTGGTTTTGGAGAACAGCATGATGTACTGCTGCAAAAGGCTATTGACTATCACCTCTTCTCTTCTGCAGTGTAAGCTGGATTACGTTGGTGGGTTATCTAGCTGAAAAAGATATGAACAATATGTGCGAGAGTGTCCTGTGGCACACTTTACACCTTTACCCACAGATATCACTTTACTGACATATATACCATCCTATTGTCTGTCAGTGGTTACACACGTTCAATAACACTTATTGGTTCTCAGGCCACAACTAACTAACACTACCTGGCAGAATCTATATATCACACCACTATACAACAGTACCCGACACACTGTTTGTGGCACATTGCACAACCTCAAGACAGGGGTGTATATCACACCAATGCACGAACAGAGATGTCATCCATTGCAATGGATGTAAAGTACAGGTACAGTAGTACCAATCAAACACCCTAGTCATTGATGCCATAGCCCTGCGTAACAGATGTGTCCAGTTGTTACTATAGGTGGCATACTGCTGTAACAGACTATAGATGTTGCTGGATACACACATCAACCCTGTAACACACTTATGATTGCAGCCATTGTACAGGCATACTCACACATACACATCAGGCAAACATACAACGCACCACTGTATGCCAACACAGATGAGCATTACCTGTGTACCATACGGTGCTGTGTACCACTACTTACACACCCTTATGCCTGCAGTCTGTCCTCTGTGCAGACTCCAGGAAACACACATGACAGTGTTTCCAAGCAATGTGAATGCACACCATACTGTGCTGTTTAGCCCTACAGCTTCAGGTAGTACTACAGTTCATATTGGTGATGGATTCACCTGCAGTACCACTCACTAAGCATACATGTATTGCTTTAGCCTACAATGAGACACCACATTCATCAATGGAGAACTACGTCACATCATATGCCGTTCTACTATGTCTGCCTAACAGTACATTACACATCAATTGCTGTCCTCACAGTTAGGTTAGGCACTACCATGTCAGATACAACATCACACTAAGTTATCACACATTTACATACCTTGCACACATTCAGCGTTACACTCATTCAACCTCACATAGCAGCTATTGCATTAAGTACATGTGTGAGTGCATAGTGTCATAGGTAGGTAATATGCTATTGGCCCTGGGGCCTACGGCAGCCTAGCCATATGCTACCCTGGCCTTTGACACACATGTACTTTGATTTCACTTGCCCCTGCCAACCTGAACCACAGAGGTGTTTCCTGGGGTGTATTAACAATCTCCTACACAATCATCAGGGGTATTTATAACAACTGCTAAGGAGGAGCCTTGTTTGCTTTTGCTATGTGGTCTATTCCGGTGTATGGTATATGTCTGAGATGGGAACCTATCCCTCCAGCATGTACTGTTTAGTGAGCTGACAAGGTTTAGGGCCCTAGAGCGTGTAACCCTGAGGGGTTGTGATATGTTGCCATGGTGGTTGTCACCCAGCTATGGGTGTGACATACCTCTGTATGTCCGGTAGAGGTCACCTCTGTGTGGCCAGTATGCAATACAGTGTAGTTGTGGTTTTGTGAGTCAGTCTGCATAGGGCATCTGTTTGCAGGCAGTAGTATCCTTTGGGAGGTCTGTCTGTGGCCTGTTCACCTGGTGTAGTTGTCATGTGAAGTACATACCACACAGGGCATTGTGATGAGTAGAGGGGAACTCTACCCTATACTTCCATAGATGACACACCTGTTGTCATGACACATACCACACAGACGGATTACAGGTGTAGTGTGGCACTTTCTTCATCACAGTGGAGGCTACTGCCCACCTGTGTCCCATGTTCCCTTATCACACCTTTACTGTTAGGTAGATCTCTGCCTATGTGTTAGTTAATGGGTACACTGTTTTGGGAAGGTGGAATGGCACTGCAGTATCAACACTTGTCTATAGTCGATGCCTTGTTCACCACACACCTGTTGCGGTACATATGACCCCGTGTCACTGTATCTCTCTCTCTCACTCCATATGTATATATATATATATATATATATATATCTGTATATCTATATATATAGATTTATATATATATATATATATATATATATATATATATATATATATATATACATATTTATATATTATATATATGCCTATCTATACACATACATGTACACATCCATTGCTGTACACATGGATTTACATATAGGCACATGTACAGTCCACCTTTCATGGTGTGGATCTCACTTATGCGACAGTTGTGGGATGTACAGGTATGTGATTTCATTGCACAGTGTTGTGCAGAATGCATGTGGGTGTCCTCAGCCCTTGTAGCATTAGCAGGCATCACTGTCTGTAACCCATCAGATCTGACAAATCTGTCCCACAGCATTTAACCACCACATGACATATATCAACACTACCATAGCTGGCCTTAGGCATAGGTCGACTGTGCGGCCACCTAGTGCACCGCTCTAGCAGGGGTGCTTTTCCACTATTTATGTGGACTCAAGAATAGGGGCACCAGGAAGTGTAGTGGGGGTGCCTTGGGGCCCTTTTGCCTAGGGCACCAATTGACCTAAGGACACTCCACCGCACTGCATGCTGTCTTCCAGGCCACAAACCACAACCTACATGGATATATGCACATATCAACATTCACTGACAGATAGCTGTCCACCCTTCACTAACAGTTGCAGTATGTCCCTTTCCCTATGCACATGTGTAGATACAGAGAGATACATACTGCTGCCACACATGGATGATTTGCAGTGTGTGAAGTACTCTTCGGGAACATCTACAACATGCCAACACATACATTTGTGTTGCATACCTTACATTTGTATTTACCTGCTCCGTGTGTTACGGTTTTGTATTTTCTTCTTTTTTTTGTCTGGTTTGTTTTGGGTATTTGCTGTCTATTTCAGCTTCGGTCTCTATTTCTGTCACTCTCTCTCTCTCTCTCTCATTCTCCGTCTCATGACACCTGCAATGATATAATTGCATGTGTGGACTGCAGGCACACCCTGCTTTTCTTGGTATCTGAACTTGTGCATGTGACAACCTCTGCACCAATTGCTGCCCACCATTCAATGATTGCATGCAGCCTGCTGTTTGGTGATTGCATTACTCACTGTGATTGTAGGCCACTGCTATAAAATGCTAGGTTAGAAAGGCGTAGCCCTTTCAGATTTCAAAGGTGGGGCCCATTCTTGTTTGCTCTGGACACCACTGTGTCAGTCTGAAGGTTGGTATATGTCTCTTATCTGATGCTAAGGTTGTAGCCAGTTATGTGCATGTTGTACTCATACCTGCATGTTGCTGCTTCCAGTACACACATCTCAGTATAGACATGTATGCACCCCTCCAAATGCTAACACAGGATACATGTGAGTATGTACATTTTTCTCACTTACACAATTAACTGCCATACAAATGTGGTTATTGCACTGTATTCCTGTGGCCAGTGTTTATCCTGGTCTGATACTGTATGGTATTTGTAAGGTGCTACTGTAACATTATTCTCTGCTAGGATGGCTGGTTCCCCTTTCACAGTCATGTCATACAATTCCACAAACACTGCTGGTGAAGACACACAAAAAACGGTTTGTGTTATACCATTCCTAATTTCCATTTACATTCCCTCATTGTAATGCATGATATATTTATTTCTGAACCAAGTTGTTTGCATATCTGCTGTTGCTTAGTGGTAATTCATGCAGTCTAGTGTGTCCAAGGTCTGGGGTTCGAGACTGACAGAGGTCTTTTATTTTGCTTCTGAGCAGAACAAGGGCCCTGACATAGAGTGACTAAGGCTCTGTTAAGCAGTTATAAGAGGGCTTGCGTGGGTTTGCGCAACGCTTAGCAATGCTAAGCTTAGCGCACACATGCGCACACTCACTTAAACCCGCTTACTGCTGTTTAAAAGTGCTTACTCCCGCTAACCCCCGCTCTAATTTCTTTGAAAGAAAAGAAAATGGGGAGATAGGAAAGTGGTGAAAAAGGGGGCACAAAGAGGGAAGACAGTAGGAAAACAAGCTTGGGATATGCAGGACGGGTGTAGGGAAGGTCCATAGCTGCCCATTTCTTTAACAGCAACAGCTGTGCATATGCAATGCATTTTGACTTAATTTTGGATACTTCCACCCCTGGGAGTGGGGTGGCGACAACTAAGTATGTTGTACTGCCAGTTGTAATTATCAGTTTACATGTCCAGCGGACATGTGTGCGAGATGGGCAGCTATGTATGGGGCGTAATTTTTTTGTGGGTACAGATTGCCCTTTTTTTTTCTTTTTTTTCAGGTGAGAGTGGAAAGTGAGGTAAGGGAAGTTGGTATTTTTGGGGAGGTAGGTTGTGGAGGTAAACAGACAAGACAAACAAGACGCATACAGGGGTGGAGTATGACACATGGGGTGGGTGAACACAATTGACAGGGACGGATGTTTGGAATTCCAAGCCCATGAGCCCACAGATGGTAACAGTGGGACTGAGATCCCCACCCATGGGCAGTCACCACTGAACCTTCACAGACCCGAGGTCGCTGTGCTGTGTGCTGCATAGGAGGGGCAGGCTCACCTGTGAGTCACGTCACTCTTGCCTCAAGCTGGTTTAGGGGATCAGCAACTAAACGCTGGATCTCCCTATGCACCACAACCCGGACCCTTCAGAGGGTGACAGGTGGCCGTTCTCTGCCCACGCTTGCAGGGGGGCGAGCCCCATCCCCTGCAGTGCTTCCACCCGAAGTTGGCACAGGACCAACGGAGGAGGGCAGCCTGGGCTGGGCACCAGACATGCTGGTGGCAGGTGCAATAACCAGCTGAGGAGGGACAGGTGGGTCCACTGGGACCGGCCTTCCCATACATTCTGTGATTAGGTGTGTTTAATTACAACATTGACAGCAGCATTCAAAATGAGTTGTAACAGCATGCAGTAATATTCTCATTAACCCAACGCACCAGGGTTACAACAGTTGAACAGCATGCATAACACATGCATATATTGAACAACAGTGGACATTACAACAGCATGCAGGGATGATTGGTGGCAACAGGCCACCAAGAATGTGGTGCTTGAACAGGGCACATGCATCAAAGTAAAAACAGATTTTTATTGAACAATAGGACAGATGTCCCAACAAATGTTATGAGATTACACATACCCATTAAAGTGTGGAATTGCATTGTTTATGCACATGGAGTAGGGGGGAAAAAGAAACATCCATTAACATATTATTAGCAATTTAACTCTACGCTACATTACTATTGACTGCAGGTGTATATCCTCTACATGTATTATTTCTAGGTAATTGACACCAACACACTCCAAGTATTAGACCTTTATTATTCACATTAAACACTCTTTTCTACAGGGTTTCCCCTTAATTTGATATTACAGTGCATGCAGGAGACATATTCAGGACATATTATACCTTTATCAATAGGTTATAACACTCTTTTTCAGGCTCACTCACTTATTTGATCTGACAGTACATGCAGAGATTGTATTCCAGACTTATTTTACCTTTATTAATGGGTTACTACACTCTCTTCATGGCTCTCTGACATTTGTTGTATAACAGTACATGCAGAAGATTTATTCAGGGAATTAATGTTATATGCTTCCCAGCTACTGGCACTTCATTCATCCACTTCATTTGGGACTGCACAAATGTGGGTTGACAGCAAATGATGCAACATTATACCTTTATTGATAGGTTACAACACCCTTTTTCAGGCTTGCTCACTTATATTATATGACTGTACATGCAGAGATAGTATTCCACACTTATTTTACCTTAATTGCTGGGTTACTACACTCTATTTCTGGCTCAGTGATGTTTGTTATATAACAGTACATGCAGGGGATTTATTCACGGCATTTGCTGGCTGTATTATTGGGATACAACACTTTTTTCATGCTCTCTCACATATATTATTTAACAAAACATGCAGAATATTTACTAACCTGCCTGGTGGTGCAGCCTTAGCAGCCTATCTGCATAGGCTTGCTGATTCATAGCACGAACACCTGCAGCTGTGGAGTAAATGAAGGCATATTTAGACATACCTATCCATTATTTAGAGTATATTAGCTTGTCTTACATATTGCATTCCATGGCTACCTACTTAGTAGTGGGGCATCATGCATATGACGGGCCTCCTAGATCCACTGGTTCAGAAGGTCCTGCTTCCATCTCTTCAGGTCTGCATGGTGGTGACGGACCTGCTCAACAGTCCAAGGGATGCCTGTGGCACTGGTGAGTTCATGAGCCAACCGGTTCCAAGCCTCTGCCTTATACTCCGCTCCTTGGAACTGGCCCTGCAGGAGTCGAGTCTCATGCCGATGAACTAGGAGCCAAACCATGTATCTTGAATCCTCAATGCCCCAGCGTTGCGCTCTAAAGCATGTTCCCTCTCCAGCACCAGACATTCTAACTGCAGATGGGAGCTACAATCAGTTATGGCGAGTATTCCCGCCTATGCAGCTTAAATATGCCGTATTTCCCGCACTTTTCTGTGATTGGCCATTTTTGATATATATATACATATATAAAAAAATTATCCTTGTTTCCCATCTTTCCTGACCTAGAGTAGTCCAAATACAGGCTTTGCTGTATTCTGGACTTTTGGAAAGCTCCTGTGTTGCCCATTTCCTTTCTTGGATAAAGGGAGGCTTCTTTGTTCACCAGTGGCAGTGGGGAGCTTAGAGCAGCCTATGTATCCCTGGAGGAGTGTTCCCAGCACAAGAATCTGGTAGTCTATTGGCCGTTTTAGGCCAATTTCTAGCTCTTTCAAGTCCCCCTGTATAAAACCCGCTTTTGCGCGGTTTGTGCGCTTGTTACTACTCAGCCAAGCTCCTTGTAGTCCTGCAGAGTGGTGCTAGTAGCAGAGACGCTAAAAGAGAAACTGCTAACCTGATAAAAGTGTTTTTATTTCTGCTACTACCTGGGCGACTGTCCTATCTAGCTAAACTGCAAGTATTTCTGCTTCTTGAACTGTTTTAAACTGTTTAAAGTTGTTTTTGCACCTGCACATTTAAAGTTTGTCCTGTTTGTTGCATTTACCTGTTGAGGCTACACACTCAAGTGCACTGGCCTGTGTTACATATTTATTGCATTTTCCTGCTGTTGCAAAAAAGAAAAAAACATTTTCCTTGTTTCCCATCTTTCCTGACCTAGAGTAGTCCAAATACAGGCTTTGCTGTATTCTGGACTTTTGGAAAGTTCCTGTGTTGCCCATTTCCATTCTTGGGTAAAGGGAGGCTTCTTTGTTTACCAGTGGCAGTGGGGAGCTTGAAGCAGCCTATCTATCCCTGGAGGAGTGTTCCCAGCACAAGAATCTGGTAGTCTATTGGCCGTTTTGGGCCAATTTCTAGCTCTTTCATGCCCCCCTGTATAAAACCCGCTTTAGTGCGGCTTTGCACGATTTTGCACATAGTGCAGCATCGGGCAGTGCCGCTTAATTGGGTTTAAACCATTCTCGACTCCACAAAGTCTGCTCTTCACTTTTTCCCTTAGAACTGATCTAATTCTCATAATAAACATCCTCTTCCCACTCTAAAGCCTGGCACTTGCTCACTAAAGCAATTATATAAGTCAGCACTAAAAAATGAATAGCACTACACCCTCACAAACTCCCCTTTAGTACTTTGTTCCCCATTGGCCCTTTTTTCAATTATAAAGGAATTCCCAATACTATTCTAGCATGTCCAAAGGTCAGTTGTCAATCTCCTCAACGGTCCAGCTGGTGAATCTGGGAATCTTGAGGCAATGTTACAACTGCCTCATGTACACAGACAACCTTCTCCTCCTCCCAACAAATTCCAACACATGTGAGAGATGCAACCATATAGCCATACTGGAGGCTAAGCTCTCTCAACTCAGTACTGTCATAACCAGTCAGGAGGAGAAGGAAACCACACTCACTACAATTCCAGTCTCACATAGACCTACCACAACAGCAAACCAAACACATAAACACACAAAAACATACTCGGAGGCTCTAAATAAAAATCTGCCTAAGCAGCAGAGACCTCCAAAGCAGACACCCAAGCAACCGTTACCCTAAAACAAAACACATACAACACATAGATCACAAAGCCAGTGTGCCGAACAGCCACAGCCCTTAAGGCTAAACAACACACCTGACACACTTGTAATAGGTGACTCTATCATCAGGCACACTGACGTCCCGCTCACCAGGCTGAACAAGGAGAAGGTCACGGTGAGCTGCCTGTCGGGTGCTAGGATCCGCCACATAACACAAGCACTCAGGTCACTCCAAGGCAAGTACAAATATGACTTGGTCATTGTCCATGCTGGTGTCAATGACCTGAGATGTACCTCCCTGGACTGCATGAAAAGAGACATAGAGGAGCTCTCTGAGCATATAACCCAGGCTGGTATGGCCCTGACCTTGAGTAGCATCTTACCCTCACCAAGAATGATGCCACAATTTGAAGACAAGATGATCAATTTCAACAACTGGCTTAAGTATTGGTGTCATTCAAAGGGGATCCAATGCCTGTCTGCCTGGGATGACATGCTCGACAAGCCATGATGCTTCGCTAGGGACAGCTTGCACCTGTCACCTCTGGGCTTTCGGATATTGGCAAAGGCTCTTGCCAACCCCATAGTGCCTTTTTTAGGCAAGGCTCAAAAGACAAACCCACCTCCATAGGTATCACAAGGGATAAGAAACTAAGAGTAATGCTACTCAAAGCCAGAAGTCTAAACCTCAAGATGCACGCACTCGAAACTTTCCTTAGCGTGGAGAACATCGATATTTGTGCAGTAACAGAAACCTAGTTCAAGGCTCCCGAGAGCACCCCAGGACTACCAGGTTATACCTCATACCATGTTTTTCGGCCCCAAAACTTGGACAGAACCACAAAAGGAGGGGGAGTATCAATATTCGTAAAAGATACCCACACCTCCAGGTTGGTGGCACAGCACGAAGCATCAGAGACTATCCATGTGCAACTAACAGTGGGTAAAACTGCCTTCCAGTTGATAGCCTGCTACAGACCACCCTCCTACACCCAGGAACCCCACTCGGCCTTCCTGAGAACAATGGAAAATATCAAGGTCTCTCCAAACACTATTATATTGGGTGACTTCAACTTACCCTAACATAGACTGGGAGCATTACTCTAGCTCCAACACCCTAGCCCGAAGGTTCCTAGAATTTATAAACTGAAATGCTATGGAACAACTTGTTGCCACTCCCACAAGAGGGCAAAACATACTGGACCTGATCATCAGCAACATGGGGACTCTATGCTCCAGACCAGAAGTGTATCCCTCACTGGTACGATCAGACCATAAACTAATCTCACTAAATATTCACATCCCGACCCCAGCCCCTGCCCAGAAAACCACAGTGAAAAACTTCTCTAAAGCAAATTTCGCACTCCTCAAAACCGAGGTGGAATCCTTCAAAGCCCCCGGGCCTGTGGAAAATACGGCCCAGACCGCAGAATCCTTTATAAATGCATTCTATGAACACCTTCAGGAATGCATGGATCATGCAATCCCAAATAAAACCAAGACCCAATCCTCCAAAGTTAGGCGTCCTGTCTGGTGGACCCCAGCCATAAACAAACTATACAATAGAAGGAGGAAGCTGCTACATGATAGAGCAAAATCCCAAAAAGGGAAGGCATCTCTGATCAGTATTAGCAAAATACTATGGGCACTCATAAAATCGTCTAAGGCCAGCTTCGAGAGAAAAATTGCACAGGACACTAAGGATAATCACAAGGCTTTCTTTAGTTATG
>NC_056744.1:1504643309-1504723309 GCF_019279795.1 Protopterus annectens
GGTGGGTAGATTCATTAATTACACTGTACATGGGGACAAAATGCAGAGCTATGTATGCGGCAATGAATTTTTTGCGGGACAGATGCCCCTTTTTTTTAGGTGAGAGTGGGATGTCGGGGAAGGGCTGTAGGTATGTTTGGGGAGGTGAGTTGGGTAGGATAGGTAGCATTTGCAGACAGACAAGACACAAAAGACAGCAGAATGGGGCTGTATATGACTCGAGGGGGTAAACACCTTGGATGGGGAGGGTGTTTGGGAATCAGAGGCCCATGAACCTCCAAATGGATACAGTGGGACTGAGGACCCCACCCATGGACAGTCATCACTTTGCTGGGGGCTGGACAAGAGGAGCAGCCTTCCCCTTGAGGTGGCCAGGCAGCCCTCCATCTGGCACAGCTGCCCACCCAACTCAGAGTAGATGATGCTGCGCACCATACCCCAGAACTGTCAGTGGGTGACGTTCTCCTCTCTGCACCCACGCTCGCGGGAGGACAGGCCCTGTCCTCTGAGGCAGTTCCACCCGAAGGTGGTACAGGAACAGCAGAGGAGGATGTTTCAGGTTGGGTCCCAAACATGCTGGGGCCTGATGCCATGGCCAGATGTGGAGGGACAGGCAAATCCACTGGGATTTGCCTACCCAAATGTGCTATGATGTTGTGGTTTTCCCAGATGTATTGGTTAGTCATGAAAAACACATTTCAAAATTAGTTATAACAGCATGCGTGGGTGTTTCCATTAACCCAATCCCACAGATCTGAAACAATTGCATAGTAAACAGAGCACATGCATAAATGGAACAACAGTAAGCATTTAAACAGCATGCAAGTTACATTGACAGCAATCGGCCACCAATAATTGTATTTGAACAAGGTATGTTAATATGCAAACAATAAAATATATGAACAATAATAGAACATATGTCCCAACAATAGGTTTTTTGAACAACATAGGTTCATAGGTAGGTACTAGTCTATCGGCCCTGGGACCTACACAATCCCAGCCAAATACGTACCCTGGTTTTTGCCACCCAAGAAAATTATTTTCCAGTGCCACTGTCGAGCAGAGCCACAGAAGTGATCCCCGGGGTGAATTTCCTATTTCCCATCCAATCATCAAGATTTTTCTTGAAGAGTGCTAATGAGGAGCTTTGTTTGATATAGATAGGTAGTTTATTCCAGAGTATGGGAAGTCTCTGGGACAGGAATCTGTTCCTCCGGCATGTTCTGTTTATTGTGGTGACAAGGTTTAGGTCCCTAGAGCCTGTAGCTCAGAGGGATTGGGATTTCCTTAAGTTCAGCATATCCAATGGCTCTGGGTTTGACATAGCTTTGTATGTTAGGCAGAGATCACCTCTGAGTAGGCAATATGTGACAGAGTAAAGCTGGAGATTTTTAAGACGGTTTGCGTAGGGCATCTTTTTGAGGCCAGTAATCCTCTTTGTGAGGTATTTCTGCATTCTTTCCAGTTGCTGTAGATGTATTGTGAGGTACATACCAAAGGGGGCATTGTACTCTATAATGAGTCTAATGAGTGATGAGTAGAGGGAAACAATAACCGCTTTTTGTCTGGATGTGAAACCTTTTGTGATGAGGTGTGCCACGTTGAAGGATTTCCTGACTACTGTGGTGATATGATTATCCAAGGAGAGACTACTGTCCACCTGTGTCCCAAGGTCTCTTATCACACTTTTGGTGTTAAGTATACTACCGCTTATGTTGTAGTTCATGGGTACAGAGTTTTTACCAAAGGGGATGATATACCCTTAGTATATGAATAATAATTATTGATGCAGATGACAGGTGGGGGAGGGAATAAAAAGTGCATTAACACCTGTATCGGCTTCTATTTTTCACAACAGTAATGCTCAATACTCTACAGGTCTGCCCTCTCTTTACATCTACCTATTACCCATTGCTTCTGTGGCACATGCACATCTGTTAGACTGTCAACCTGTAATGGTATGGGACAGACTGGGTACACTGTGGCTACTTTACTGGAGGGTCTTGTACATGTCAGGGTTACATACTTGACAAAGAAGGGGTACCCTGCAAAGATCTTGTGTGAGTCTGCTACTAGTATAGTTCACCTGGATTTCTATCTGTGTCCAAGGTGATTGGCAGCAGTTACCACTAGCCGTGACAGCATTACACTTGAGAGGCATGTATCGGGAAGAGGGCATGGTGTATGTACCTATCCTGTTGACATTTGTAGGCATATGGGGTTGGACAGTGGAACAGTTGTACACAGTGTATTTTTATACCCTTCATACCATACAGCTACTATACACATTTTTTACCTGTAAGACCTGTGGAGGAAATATCTGTTAACACCTTCTGAATGTTTCTACAAATATTCAGATGTATTAGTATACCCTTCATACAGCTACTATACACATTTCTTTACCTGTGAGACCTGAGGGAAAAATATCTGTTAACACTTTCTGACCATTTCTACAAATATTCAGGGCTTCTATTATGTATATATGCACACATCTCAGTACCACTCTCTGGATTTGAACCATGTCTGGGTGTGCTAAAATGAACATCAGTGCTGTTTTCCATCACACTGAGATACTTGGGAACTGCAAATTCATGCATGGCAGATGGCTATTATACTGCATATTACTCCTTTGTCATACTACAATCCGGAAGACAAAGGTTAACACAAGACTGCACAGCATACTAGCTGTTTTCCAGAACAGCCTCAGTTATTTCATGCTGTCAATGCTATATTTGCTGTAAAGAATCTGTACACATTCTATTTCTACAAAAACATACCAGACTAAACACAACAGTTTGTTGTATATTTTATTATAGTGAAATTACGCTTTTATGAATGGACATCCTGCGGATAAGTATTAGTGCGACAAAGGTGTTTTATTCATTAGACACAATACACAATCTACCTATTGACAGTAAACAATGTACTCCTTCTACTTTATGGCACTATATACTGCAAGATAGATCTGTACTCACCAGCCTATTGGTGCATCTTTGTCAGTCTGTCTGAATGAGGCTCGATGTTCATAGTCCTCTCTTCTGCAGCTGTAGGGGTGAGAAACAAACATTATGCATACCTGTCTATCACATACTCAGGCTAGAAATTTGGTACAGCTCTATCTGAGATACTTACAAATTGTTGGAGCATGCTGGTTCTGAGCATCTTGTATCCATTGGGCCAAGAGCTCCCCCTTCCTATGCTTTAGGACAGCGTAATGATTCTGTACCTGCTCACCAGTTTGGGGGATTCCAGTGGCACTGGTGAGCTTGTGTGCCAGATGGTCCCAGGCTTCTCCATTCTACTGAGAGCCCTGGTACTAGTCCTGCAGCAGTCTGCCGTCATGGTGTTCTATGAGGAGTCCAGCCATGACCCTGCACTCCAGGACACCCCAGCACTGCGCCTGAAAGTGCGGACCATCTTCAACACCAGACATGTTCCTGCAGAGATCAAACTAAACAGGTTATGGCCGTATTCCCACCTGCACAATTTAAATAAGGCTGTATTCCCACCCTTTGCCATCATTTGACCATTTCAAAAATGCTGAGCACAGCTTAGCAATGCAGAAACCTACTAAACTGGGTTGAACAGTGCTTAAAGGAGTAATTGCTGAGCATTGCTTAATAGTGGGCAAATCCAGTTAGCTGAGCTGACTGCTACTTAGCATTCACATTTAAGCAATGCTTACACCGACACAGCATAGCTAAGCACTGCTAACCATTGTTCAATTTTCATTTAAAAAATATCAGGTAATGACTTCATTAATCATTACTGACATATTAGTAAGTGTATATGATTTACTTTACATGACATCCTTCAATGTGCTTTCATTACATTACCATGGGGTGTGACTATACTGTATGGGACACTTGCGTATACATGGGTCATTTCACATGTTATATGCACTCACACTTACATTTTAGACAAGCTACACTACCCTGGCTGACAAATATCAATTACTACATAATTTAAAATAAAGATAATAATTTTAATGCTGCTTTCCCATGTAAAATGAACTGCCTGTCTTGGCACTCGAACTGTGAATGCCTGCATGCAAAGCTGACACTATAGCCACTATGCAATCTCAGCATGAGGATTTTAGCTGTATATTTTTATTTATTTCCTATGGGATGTTTCAGCAATGCTGAGCAGAGGGCCATAACATGCACACCCAATCAGCTATGCTTAAACATAACTTAGAATGGAAAAAAAAGTCATAAACCCACTTTATTTACATGTGTCTGTACTCCTTGTCAGTCACAGTAGGGGAACTTGCAAAAGGACACATAGGGAAAGATTTTAATTATTGATCTTCAAAGTTAGGAAGTGTGACTGTGGTTTTTGAGCAAATCATTGGCAAATCACTCGGGGTGTACGTCAGAACATACTGACAGACATTTGGATTTCAAACTTCATACCCGAAATCTGTGCTACTACAAGCCTTTTATTCTATCAACTTTCCGGGTTTGTCAGTGCAATATTTAAAAAGTGTCCCTATTTTTGTGCCTTTGCCCCCTCCATTATTTATGGCTTTGTACAGCTTTCTTACTCTAGGAGGTTGAGAAGTATGTGAGGCAAGCATCTGGGCATTCTACAGAAACCTGTACAGTTGATGGCTATGGCCGTACAACACTTTGAAATGGCAGACATTTATGTTTCAGTCTTCATACCCTTCAGGAAGTCCATGCTACTGTAAACCTTTTATTCTATCAGCATTCTGGGTTTGTCAGTACAATATTTAAAAAGTGCCCCTATTTTTGTGCCTTTGACCCCCATTATTTATGGCTTTGTACAGATTTCTTGCTCTAAGACTTTGAGAAGTATGTGAGGCAGGCATCTGGGCATTCTGCAGAAACCTTTACAGTTGACAGCTATTGAAAAGAACACAAACAGCAAGTGATGCCAATGAAGATTATTCAACAGAATATTTGAATACTAAAATCCTGGTTTAATAAGCGCTTTTGGTGAGGTCAGTGCCTCACCTTCATCAGACAAAGTAAAACATTGACACAGTTGACAGCTATGGCTGTATGACACTTTTACCTTGCAGGGAATGTGTGACAGAACCTGTCACATGCTCCCTGCAATGTTTCTTGCTCCCCTATTTATTTCAGTGTCCGTGGACATTGAAATACTCAAATTATTTCATTTCAGTGCCCATGGACACTGAAATGCTTTTCAAAAGTGCTATACAGCACTTTCTGAGTGCAGGAGGGATGTCATAACCATGTGACTCCTTGAGAGAGATATTTAAATCCTGAAAGCACTTCTTTATGTATTGTCTGAAGAAGTTCAAAAATAAGGTTTGGACGAAAGTGATTACAATAAATTTCTCAAATGCTTTATCTCTATTCTCTTGCTTTTACCTTTATTTTTTGATTGACACGGTTGCCTAACATACGTACCTTAAACACATGCCTTAACTGGAGTGTAAAGTGTGCCCTCACCCTGGCTCTACCTCTACAACAAGGCTGACATAGGTGACATGGGTACACCTACAGCTTGTTGTACTCCAAAGTGTTCACACTCTCTGCTTATGTCTGTTACCTACAGCAGCAGCTGCAGCCTGTGGTACACACTGTTGTATGTAAAGGTTTCTGATATAGACCTAACCTCTGCGATGATGTAATCTCCTCACCTCAGTAATATTCATCTCAACAGCTAAGAAAGGAGCCCTGGCCTACATGAAGGCTTTATATATTGCACATCAGTTGCATATCATTGGCTAATGATAGTGCAATTCAGCTGTTTTGGCTGCAATTAGCATATCAGAGCCAAAGATTGGTTTAGCTGCAATTGCTTGCTAATGGCAAGTATGTTAAAAATGCAGACAGCTGTCTAGGGAAAACTTTTTGTATGAGACTTTCCTCTCACAGAGCACACCTTTGTGAAACATTACTAGTAACACATTTCAACAGATGAATACTACACTCCACCAGGTATGTAACTGTTTTTAGTGTATAACAGGATGCAGATGAGAGGATAGAGGTATGGTGAATAGGGGTTACAGCAGTAGACCTATCCTAGACCTGTGGTAATGACATGTCATTGATATCCTTCTGTCTTACACCTACAGGGGATGTACAATACGTCAAGGTTGCATTGTATTTTGTCATTGTGGCACATTAGTGTTGTTGGACTATTCCTTTATAGTGGTTGTAATAGCACACTGCTATTTGTCTGGCACTGGTCTTATGACATATTATTGGGTGGGTGGCCTTAGGAAACATAACACAGTAGATTGGAGTGTTGGGTGTATAATCATACAGCAGAATCTCTCATGGCACACAGGGAAATAGCTCAGTATTGATACTAACTTGGTTATATCCACACACATAGTATGTTGTCACACTGTGGAGTATGATATGTGTGAGCAAGCAGTGGATAGTGCTGGCCATTTTGCCCTTGCTGTATCTATACATAGTGGATGTCCACATATCTGATCCTGTAATGTGTTCCTCTTGTGCTCCCCTTGTGATGTCTTTCAGGAATAATGTACTGCAAATGCCATGCCCCCTTCTTAGATGCAGTAATACTTGAAGGACTAAGGCAGCATCATCACATCCTGCTATCCAGGGAAGACATAACAGAGAACAGCTGGCTACATTGTGGGAAGACCTTGTCCAGGATGTGAATGCCAGTGACCACCAGGACAGGACATATGAGCAGGTTCAACACAAGGCAACAGACATGGTGAATTCTGCACAACAAAGGGCAGCTGATGTAGCCAGGGATCATGCCATCACCAGTGGAGGGCCTGCAGTGGAACCACCACTCTCGGCCACTGAGGAATTCCTGGCAAACATAGTAACACATGACAGCTTCCAGGCATCCATCAAACCATAGATTGTGGAGGTGGGTGCCACAGTGTCCACAACAGAGGAGCATGCAGGTAAGCTTACTGTGATCATCATTGTAATACTGTAGCAGTCATTGTGTCAGGCTGTGCATACTTTTACATGGGTGTCAGGTCTATCTGCTTTGTGGGGTGGGGTTTAAGCTCAGTTTTACACTCATACACAGAATCACCAATATATCAAGTAACATAGTAGCTACTGTACAAGTGAGATATATGCATGTATTACCTTGTTGTGCTGCAACATGCAGTGGTACTGACAGTATCTCACCCTCAATGTTTTACAGGTCCATCAGGTGTTGTCCAAGCCTTGATCTTCTCCTGGTAAGCTTGATACTGTTTTGTTATGAAATGTTTATATGCTATTAAAGTTAAGGGCCAGAATAATGCCCTATGTACACTTAAGTTTGTGTATAACTAGAGTAGAGTCTTTGTCTGTTCCATTCTGGAACATTTACCTAAGGTTCTTCAAGTGGGTAATCACAGGAGTGTAGCTGAATGAACAAAAACAATTTTGCAGTTGTGGTTAAGAGCAAATAAGCGTATAGGTTTAAATGAGGCAATTAATTCAACATGCCTTTTAAAAACTGAAAGATTGATGGTACATGTCTAAGGCACTGAAACCTGTATTTATATATATTTGTTAAGATAGGTGTACTGGGTTTTATGTGTTGTTTTATCAAGTATAGTGTCATATTAAATAATTAAAAAGTAAATTGTACTGGTCAAATGTCACTTGATTTACCTGACATGCTTGTTATACAGGCCTTGAGCTGAATGTGTATTTTGTTAAGAGGAAGTCTGTTGTGCATGAAAGCGGAGATAAGAAGATGTGAGATTGGTAATGCAATTGTTGATCCTCATTACTATGACTCTTGGTGGAATTTTCATACATAATAGTGTAGGTAGTAATGTACTGCTTTTGTCTTGGTTTTCACAGGTGACCATGGGGTTGGAGTGTCTCCTCCACACAACCTGATATCAGTGTCTCTTCAGACTCTGATAATGATGGTGCCTACAATGAGGCACAGGTGGAGTTGTTGGGAGCTGAATCTGTCCCAGAGGTTGACATCCCTCTTCTGCCCACATTGTCACCACACACATTCAGTATGCCCACACATACCCAGGTCCAACAAGTCACAGGTATTGGACAGTTAGAGGGTGAAGAAATTGCACAGGAAAGTGTGGCAACTATGACTCCATGAGTGTAGACACTGGCATTAGCCAGAGAGCTGGTGAGGTCCCACAAAGGCAGATTGTTAGGGGTGTTTGTAAGAGGACTGCTGTCTGTCCACCACCTGTTGCAGGTATCACATCGCGGGTCACCTGGCACATATTTCAGGTCATCATGTAGGCACAGGCATGTTCTAAATGGAACACCAGATGTATGCTTAAGGTTATGGATACAGCACAATCTGACATCCATAACTGCCTCCACCACATTGGGGACACCATGGATCAGTTCACTGATGCAGTGGACAGACAGTGGGCTGAGACAATGTCTGTTTTGGACCGCATATTGTCTGTGCTGGTACATCTACTTGGAGTTGGGCATCATAGGTCAGCCACACCATCTGCTGAAAGTCCATGTGGCCATGCACAGTCATGCTCCCGTAGTGGCAGTACATTCAGTGCTACGGAATGGAGTGTGTTGTCCACACCACAATGTGGCAGGCCAGGGGCCCATGGTCCTGGGTGGTCCTATGGGGACACGGTTACAGCAGACAGCAGTCACTATCAGGTACTAGCACTTTGTCTTTCCTTGGGCATGGTGGTGCCAGTGCAACACCTGACAGAGCCAGTTCCTGTGTTCAGAGCTGGAGATGGTGAAATGTCAACTCTACCATATACGGTCCACAGCTGTCCAACATACACACATGTAGTGCTAGCACTAAGCTTGACTGTGTACATGCACACACTCACACACCACTGTCAAATGCAGGTCACCTATAGACACACACAGCACCTCTCCATGGTCCATCTATCCCACTCCCCTTCCTGACTCACACATATGCTGTCAACCATTTGTGCCAGGCTAGGCCTCCAGCACCCCCATACAACACCCTGTGCAAGTGATGATACCTGTGCCACATTCCTGTCATCCTTCCCATTGATGCATGGAAATGATGCTATGTGTCTGATGCACAGGGTGACTATATATTACTTGACATGCAGTTATGTACTGCAGTATTGTTTTGCCATGCCACTTGTAGTGGTCATGATCAGATACTGTATGCTGGCATGTGTCATGAGTAAGCAACATACTTTTGTGCACCTTATGTTGTATGAAGTTGTACTGGGAGTATTGTTATACAATGACAAGTGTGTCATGGACCCTTGTATATTTTGTTCCAAGAATCTGAGAGGATAACCTATGGGCATACAGTGACAACAAAAGAGCAAAGGATGGCATGGCAGTGCAGCAGATATATGACTTCAGCAAGGTACAGCAGTATACATGCATAGCTCCATAGGTTTATATGTATATAACAGTCTAACAAGGACAATGGCAGCAGTCAGTGTACTCATGCATTTATAATTTGTGATAAGTCTCTTGATATGTGTCACCTGGTTTTCAGAACTTACACATCTACAAGCTGTGGTGATGGAGTTGACCCATCTACAAATATCCTGTGTCTGGTTCAGACAATTGGTCAGCATCACTTATGCTTGTCATGTTCTGCATCCCATTATGTAACCTGCACATGATGTGTGTCACAGCAGATGTATGCTTTACAAGCATGAGAGGCCTGTTTCATATAGGGTGTACTGTCTGTGTTACATAGCAGTCTCCCCAGTATGTACTACATGTACCATATTGATGTTGTAGGTGTGTAGAACATGTGAAATGTGTTACTTCTGTCATGGTAACACAGGAGATACACAGTGGGATCTGACACCTCCCTGTATGGGGATATACACATCCTGACACCTCCCTGTATACACATCCCCTTCAAAGTATTTTGAAGACGGACTGCATCTGTACGGTCGAGACACAGACTCCATAGGAAATGTTATCTACACTATGTATTGGTGTACCATGGCACCTATGTGGCTGCTACAGTTGTACAATATGCCTGGGTGGTGACATGGCAAGGGTGCCATTGCACACAATGATAGGTGTGCTGGATGCCACATTCAGCAGAACAGTGACAGTCTGAGATTTACACCCAGAACCTGTAGGTAGTACAATAATGAATGCATCCCCACATCCTAATGAACAGTGACTGTCAAAGGGTACAGTACTGTGTGTCTTTTCCTTCATGTATAATGTCTCAAGAGTGTGTGTGACGTGTGGACACTACAATATTGTCCCCGGTTAGTAGCACATCAGTCCCAACTTGTGATGTACATACTCAGGGGTGAGAAGTGGGCACACAGACCTGGCCAAACAGGTTTATACCTAACGTGCCTCAGATCACTTAGTCTCTACAGTGGTATGGCAGGAATCATATGGCATAGCTGATGCCACAGTCACTAGTAGGTGACACACTCATAACCTTCTCATACTCTTCCCTCAGCATGCCAATATCTGAATGCAATAGCCATTTGTTGATGTACCTTTCCAAGCTGTACTGGCACTTGCACACAACAGTAAGGCCCTTCACAAGGTCAGTTCATATCTTCAGTACATGCTCATTGCTGATCATCCGCATTGACTGTCATTGTTGCCTGTAGGAAGCATAGTAGGTGGATGGCTCACTGTAAGGGCATTAACTTACTATGTGATGTTGATACTACATACTTGTGGGAGGCATTTGCCTAACATACTTAATCTCACCCTTGAAACAGACCCTGCCTAATGGTACACCTCAGTGCACCTCAGCACATGCCATCTATATGACTGGCTGGGCAACTGTCATCTCAACACATGGCATCTGCCTGAGTACCTGTTAGACTGGGCAGTATGTGCTGATCCTGTACCAATGGGTATAAAGATGTCTCTGATTGAGAGGGCTGTATAGCCATTATGCTACTTAAGTTCACATGTCCTATGGCTCTGTAACATGTTGTAAAATGCTGTAACAACCTCACATACAAACATAGCCTCAATCAGGCTAGCAACATTTCCACCCACTGCATACAGGACATGCCAAGGCACACATGTAGTGCAAGTTGGCTGTATGTAGATTCTAACACTTATCTATGTACTGGTGCAGACTACAGATCACAGTACCCGATGCAGGCAACACACCTCATGTCTGCTAGTACTATCAGTTTAGAACATATAATGCTTATTGACATCAGCAGCCTTTGTTGTGGTCAGTCATTTGAGGGGGGCACTTCACCTTCTACAAATAAAATAATGCTAAACCCTACCTATGTCTAAGTTACAAAGGTTATCATACGTATGCCATATAGATATACACATGCACCAATTTGGGCAGTGTGAGAGTAGATCCCCTAGCTATCTACTGTTATATACTACAGCTCACAATACATATCACATGCATCATGGCTTTTTTCTGATGTGCAACTGTCAGCCAGTGGTATTAAGGTGGATGACACCATCAGGCCTTCTAGAGGAAGACAGTTTGGAAGCCAGGAGCTAGTTACCGGGTCAAAAAGTGGATAACCATTGCAGGTGGATAACCCATGAGGGCATGTCTGTTGTATTGCAGGCAGATACACACACACACACACACACACACACACACACACACACACACACACACACACACACACACACACACACACACACACACACCAAGTTAGCTAGAGTAAGATTACGTCCCCTACCTATCTAGTCTTATACACTATACCTCACAGTGCTTATCACACTAGCCACAGGTTACACCTGTTGTATATGTGATTGCAGGCACAGTACTTGTGGATTACACAAACTAGGCTTGTGTTGCACAGCATGTGTGGCCGATTGCAGTTAGATAGGCAAATCTGTGGCCAGAGACATTGTGCCCTGCCCATGCATGCACTGACAACATTATACATTACACCACCTGCTCACCTGTGTCTCTTTACATGGTGACATCTAGTAGGCACAGGGGTCTGTAGGTGAGTGGAATATGTACTGTTGCACCCTAAGTTTGGTTCATTTGAGCAATTGTATGGATGTGTGAGTGCAGATTTACTCACCATTAATAGAATATGTGGGACAATACATACATCCACACATATATCTGTCTATAACTGGGATGTATCTATAAATGCAGCTGTGTGTGCATGTGTGCATGATATGTATACGTGTTATGCAGATATATGTGGAGAGTCTATTCATCATTGTAATATATATAGCTATATATATATATATATATATATATATATATATATATATATATATATATATATATCGGTATTTATCTATTTAACAGTACATAGTGATAGATATACTAATCATGTGAGAGAGAGATAGGGGCAGATGGATATGTATATGTAATATGTCTGTATGTACAGAAGTATTTACACATTGCAGGTCATTTTGATAATGAGGCAACAGAATTGCGCTCATTTTAACTAAGTGTAGGATAATGCCCAGTGGGACTGTCAGTACTTACAAGGTGACTCCAGGCCAGACCTACCTGTACTCCAGTCTGGGATTTTCTGTGTTGCAGACATTGCCAGCTGCACCTGATTGTGCAGTACTACACTTCCCTCAAATTGTCTTCAGTATTCCCCAGCTGTCTGCTGTACTTAATATGTGACTGAGGTTCATACTGTTATTCCACACACAGACTGACAGTCTGCATACCTCTCAGCTGTACAGATTTTCACAGAATGTTCAGAATTTTGCCTCATATTTCTGGTCTGTTCCTCATACATTTGTGGTGTTCTGGTAAATTATTGTATATTGAAGTCACTGAATAATAATAACTACAGACAAACATTTGAGTGTCAGACTTTATATCCTTCAGATATTCTGTAATAATGCAACTCAATTTTATAGTAGCAACTTTCTAGGTTAATCAAAACAATCCATACTGTCTGTCTCTATTTTTGGGCCTTTGTCCCCAATTCTTTGTGGCTTTGTCCAGATTTCTTGCACTATCAGATTGAGAGGTATGACAGTCTGTGGAAACACCAGCATACTAATACCTCACATGGAAAAGCTGTGCATAATTCCAGATTTTGACCATCAACACCATCTCCCATGCTAACATTCCTAGCCCACTGAGCTACACAGGCTGCCAGACAGAGATGTGTCATTCATCACACAATCAACAGTATACATATGTACGTTGTTATCCCTGCATTATGTGAGACATACACTGTGTGATCAGATTCTATGTTACAGCCTTGAGTTTGCCTTGTCTGCTGCCATTGCTGACTTACTGTTACAGAATATGTATGGGAGCACTGATGTGTTGGGGGTGGGAGAAGAACAGCGCATGATCTGCTGGCATAGACAATAGTGCAAATATCATGTGACTCCACTGTTTAAAATCAGCCTTGACTGCTGTAGTGAATATTCCAACCATGAGGCCTAGTGAATATTATGGAACATATACTATTGGACTAGCTATCTGTAGTCCCATGTGGACGTTACATCTCTTGAAATAGCCTACTATATTCCCTTGCATACATGTACCAGGTCCATACATATGATACCATATTACAGTACTCTTTACAAGTGGCGTGTAGGTGAGTGACTTACCTTATGAATGCAGCAATTGACAGACCTGTAGTTCAGGGCTGACTCTGTCTGATTCATGCAGTGCACAGTCAATACATGGTTAGGTACAGGTTGTATGGGTTGCCTGGCATCATTTATAATATATGTATGTGAGTTAGAGTAAGGTGTCAGTCCCTAGGGCCCAAGGTTGTCAGTGCATGTGCTATGAATTTTCTCTTAGCCAAAGCCAGGGTGCACTGGGTTGGCCTACGTCTGCTTACAGGGACATCATTAGGGGGTTCCTCCTCTGAGTCTTCCTGTGAGTATGGGTGTGGTAATCTAGGCTCTGGTGGGGGGCTGTGTATCCCTTCCCTTTGCTGATCCTGCTGCAGCTGTTTCCACAGGATTGTGTTGTGCATCATGGCACATACTATGAATATCTGTGCACATGTGGCTGGACAGTACTGCAGGGCTCTACCAGATATATCGAGGCACTGGAAGCATGACTTCAGAAGCCCAAATACATATTCTCTGATGCTCCTAGTTTATTTATGTGCCTCATTATGGCATTCTTCTGTGGGGGTGTGTGCATTCCTGATGGGTGTTATCATCCATGGTTCCAGTGCATATTCAGCATTCCCCAATAAATGCTCATGTGTGATGTCACCCCACCAAACATCTGGTACAACAGTGATGCATGCCAGATATGGAAATCATGATAACTACCAGGGCTGTCAGCACACACATTCATGATAATGCCCTGGGCATTGCACATGACCTGGCAGTTGATGGAGTGGTACACTTGCGGTTGATGCAAATTCTACACTCCTCACTGGGCAGTGCCTTGATGTGCACATAAGTGCAATCTATGGCACCCAGTGCCTCAAGGTAGTGTGCTACAAAATAGATGCATTGCATATTGCAGAAACTCATCTCAGGGGCAAAAGAAAAAAATATGCTCACTAGCATGTGATTGTATGCCATCCAGGAACTGGAGGAGTAGCCTGGATGCTGATGCCTGTGAGACTCCTATCATGTCCCCAGTTGGCCTTTGAAAAGTACCTGTAGCTAGTATCCTAAGGGCTACACATACCTTTGTTTCCACTGAGATAGATTCCCCTCTGTTGGCTCTGGGTCTGATTTGAGGGTGGCAGAGCTCAATGAGTTCTTGTAGTTTGTCCCTATCCACCCTGTAGCACTCTACAATCTCCAGCTCATGTAGCTCCTGGAAGGTTACGCTGGGCCTGAACTCTCTTCTTCTTCTCTGCCTAGGCCTATTGTCAGCAACAGCAGCAGCACTGACTTCTGCATCTAGCACATACATATGCAGCAGACCTGCAGTAGCCCCTAGCATTATCTCAGTTAAAATTCCCAAGTCTGTATTCCAATGGTGCAGAGGATGGGGGAGAAATCAGACTGTAGCATGAATCCATACTTTACAGTGCTTTGCTGTAGTTGCTGACTGTGTGATTGGCTACCTATGATGCATTCCACTTGTCTAGTATAACATTAACATCATTTAATAGCCCTAGATTAAGTTAAACAGGGGTCAATCCTAATAAATATGTCATTGCTTTTTAGATACACTCAGCACTGCTGTGCGCTGCACAAACACCCGCTCCATAGCTGAGCAGAGCTTAGCACTTAGTGTACACCACATACATACTTCCAGACTCAGCAAGGTGGCGCACCACACAAACACATGGAAACATGTGCCCTGTAGGTAAACAAAGCTTAGCACTTAATGTACACAACCCCCCCCCCCCAGACTTCCACCATCAGCATGGCAGCGCACTGAGCAAACAGGAGCAGATAAGCTCAAATCAGCTTAGATGTTATTGGACACACTCTCACTTGATGTCAGCTACCTCTTCTGTGGACACCAACATGGTTCTGTGCCTACACGGTGGGGATATGCAGACATGGATACCCATTTATGCTATTTAGTAACTACTGCATTTGCATAGGGATCCATGCTCAAACCCTGGAAACAGCACGATTCAAAGCCCTACCACATTAGCAACAGCACCAATACACCATTGCAGATATTCCACACAGAGTCCTGTAATACATTTCTGTCACATAATATTACTTTTGTTTTTCCAATTTTTTTTTTCTTTTTTTTAATGAGGCATGTTTGTGCACTATTATGCTCTGCACACACATGCACATATTATTAAAAAAATGATTTTAACTTATTTCTCTTATTTTTTCAGACACAGTGGATAGTTTCACTCATATCTGTATATGCTATGCCATTTCTTTCCATCTATCTACATTTTACAGCCCCTTTTATCTGTCTACATTCCTGTACACAGAAGTTTTCCATATAGACTACAGACACTGATATGGGGTCTGCAGAGCTGCCTATCTGCTTGCTGGATCGCACTACCTGCCTCATTTGCATGGAATTCACCTACTTATGAGGTGATTTGCATGCCACAGATATCTTCATGTTGGCACGTGCATGCGCTCCACCCAGCTGTGTTTACTGAATATACAGCCTGCTTACTTTCATGTAAGCAGTGTGGCATGATGCCTACATGGAAAATAAGACCATGTAGGCTTTATTAAATTCCCCTCAATAATAATTAATCTTATTAGAATGACATCTGTAAAATGCAGGGACTTGACTGAGGATACATTGCACCTGAGAGATAAATTATTCTTACAACATGCTGGGATATGTGCACAGTGAGTAATATTTGTAAAAAATAAATAAATAATACAGTTGCATATGTATACATATTCCCTGGGATACATTAATGTCTACACTAAGTGTACACCATTCTGAGGGAACAGACAGCATAAGCATAACTCACACCTTTTTCCTCTTAATTTTAGTTTTTCCTACTGAATTTCTTGCATCCTGAGAGTCATTAAGGTTACCACAAAGTGTAGACTACATGTACAGTTAGTGTAATCTTCCTGATTTAATTGACATGTCTTATAAATATAGAAACAGTGAATGCAGTTTTATCTATATGGTTGTTTGTGAGAGTGGAAGAATATTTATTTAGTGCTTTTGTTTTAGAGAAAAGTTTTGTAGGTAGATGTTACATTTTAGTTAATGTGTTATTGGTATTCGTTTATAGATTCAGAGATTCAGACATTCTAATGACCTGGTGGGGGGGGCTTTCTATACCTAGCCACATTTTCCCAAAATAATAATGATGTCCTGTATCCAAATAGGACATTGCAGGCCAGGCATTTATAAGCTACCTCTGTCCATAAGGGACATGGATGCCAGACCCAATGTAAATTGCCTATTCCCTATCCACTGGTCTAGATTGTGCTTAAATTGGGTAATAAACAAACTCAGCTTCACATGGATAGGAAGCATGTTCCACTGGAGGGGCAGTCTCTTGGACACATATCTGTTTCTCTGGCATGTTCTGCTTTAGTAACAGATGAAATTTAGGTCTCTACACCTTGTATTTCTGGTGCTTGAATATGCAGGAGATTCATAAGTACTGGGTTTGTGGATGCCTTGTAAGCCATGCATAGATCACCCCTCAGCAATCTATAGGAGAGTAAGTAGAGAGAAAGGGCTTTAAGTTACTCTGCAAAGGCAGCTTTGTTATGCCTTGTATTCTTTTTGTAAGGAACCTGTGGGTTAAATCTAGTTGCTGTATATGCCTGGTAGGTACATACCAAAGGGAACACTATACTCTATGATTGGTCTGATGAGCGAAGAGTACAGTGGGATAACAAACTTTCTGGACCTTGATGCCTTGCCCTTACTTATAAGTTCTACAACATAAAAGTATTTCAACACTACTGTAGCCATGCAGTGATCGAAGAAAGGCTACTGTACCCAGATGATTCACCACTGGGGCAGTTCTTAGGGGTGTATTACCAAAATGGTAATTAGCTGGGATAGTTGACTTCCCAAAGGTACAATTATGTATTTGATCAATAAAAGGTTGCTGCTGTGATAACTGTAACACCAATACTGTAAAATATACAAATGACACAGTTCTGACATCAAGTTCACTTTATTAATAAAAGCAAAGCTTTCGGGAAAGCTCCTTTCTCAATGCTAACACACTTCTAAAAATATTGTCAACTTTTTAAATAAGAGTACAGAGTATGACATGGCCTAAGACAGCATATCACATGATACCTATAAGTAAAATTTTAAAACTTCAAAATATCTAAAGATTTTGCTGCTGTATTTTCACCAATACAGGTTTAATTGTGACAGTACTATTAAGACCTGGTTCAGTATCTGCAGACAACCCAACAATTCATTCATATTCTTTGTTCTGTAAATAATTATCACCCCCTCTAACCCCCTTTACTACTATGTCTATAACCCTAAATTTAATGGAGTGATGAGTTCCCTTACATATAATGTGCCTACTTAGGGCATTTTTCTGATAATTTTTACGTATATCTGACTTGTGCTCTGTGATGCTTACTTTTAATTTCCTTGTGGTTTTACCCACATAGAATGATGGACATCCTCCACAAGTAGCAAGATATATTACATTTATAGAGTTGCAATTAGCTGACACATGAAAATTATAACATTTATTTGTCCTAGGGTGTATATACACTTCACTACCCTTTCCCATTATATCAATACAGCAGCTGCAATTCAAACAACTGAATGTCTCATTCTTTGCTCTGAACTGATGCATAACTGAAGTCTGAAAATCTTTACAGCAAAGCTTCCTTTTTAAATTGCTCGTATTCCTATAAGAAAAGTATGGTTTATGCTTGCAAACCCAATTCTTCTGTATAATTCTCTTCAATTCTTCTGTTCTAACATTATAAGATGTCACGTACCTAATCTTATTTTTATTCTTTTTTATTACTATATAATTGTCCTTGTACATCTACCTGTTCCTGCATCAAAATTATAGGTGTTAAAATAGTTCTTTCTATTTCTACTTCTTCACTTATTTTTAAAATATCATTCTCATTGTACACACTTGCATAAAACTGTTTCTTAATCTCTTCCAACTGTCCCACAAATCTTACATTATCAGTGTTCAATTTACTCACTCTACCCCTCTGTGCCTTTATTATGCCTATAAATACACGGGGAGCATGCATGCTTTGCCTGTGTATATATCGACTAGCATGTACTTCAGTCTTAAATATTCTGGTCTCAGTTCTACCCATTCTATTCTCCAGATGTACATCTAGAAATGCTATACTATTCTCAGAATATGTTAACTTAAACTTAAAGAAGTTTGTGGTGTTATCCAGGTACATGACATACTCTAACAATTCCCCTACTGTCCCCTTCCATATGAGGAAATAATCATCCAAAAACCTTTGATATTATTCCACTTTTTTATTCAGCACATGGGTATAATGTTACATTTGTACATATGTGTGGGGGTTAAAGATCAAAGTAGGGACCAGGTAAGAGTTTTAGTGTTAGAGTCAGATTCTGGTAAGGCAATGCAGTTTAATAGGCTTGGGTGGTGGGAGGGATAAGTAATTCACTAGGATTGGGCTAGTGGGATTAGGACACCTGGTGATTAGAATAATTCATGGTGAGCTCGTGTCTTATGTTCTTCTAGCATGTGAACACTTGTAACAGACCTCTGTTGTATGGATACAGATGATGCTGTTGTTAGCTTTAGTGTTGCACACACTTGCTCATATTTTTAGAGTTGACAACTAAAGGCAATAGTTGTTTTATATAGACTAAGTTCATTTACTGTATAAAGTGACTCATGAGACAAGGTAGTAATAATGCTTTCAATATGGGCTAATTGTTTGCTTGAAAGAAAGTTGTCATTTTTCTTACTTAACTGGTAGAAGGTTAACAGGCATTCATAAAGAATTATGTCTTTTTTTCTCATTTTTATGTAGTTTTGAATGTCTTTAGTTAAGTGGACTCATAACTGGAAGTCTTTTAAGACATTCTTTTAATGGGATATTTAATTCTATTATATTTTAACTGAGGAGAAACAAACACATGTTTTCTGGATATACTTGCCAGATAAATGATGACCTACCATTCTGAAAATACCATGATCCAACATAATCTTCATTGCCAAGATTGTCTGGTTAAGATGTGCCAAAACGCATGAAAAACACTGGACTCCCATCAGTCCACATGAAACCACCCTCCTATAGAAAAGAAATAAATAAATTATATAGTTATAAAAATCATTTGACATTTGCGTTAATATATTCTTTCAAAACTGTTTCAGTAATTGACGCTTTCACCCTTCCAAACAAAACTGTGACCAGTGGAATGCAAAACCTACAGCTACATCTGAGCCAAGATTCTCTCTCATTGGTTAACTATCGGCAAGAGTAAATCATATTATTTATGGTGATGGATATATTACAGCAAGTATAACTAATTATTTCAAAAAGTATAGATTTAATAATTAAAGTACAAAAACATTACTCGTACTGCAAATGTTTGGACATGCAAGATTTGCCAAATGCTTACCTCGCCATAGTTATCAATGTACTAATTCCAAAAACTGAATATGATCTCCTTCTAACTACTCCCCACCACAGTGGCAACACACAAGAAATTCAAACAATAACCTAAATTTGCATATTTGCTTTACTTGCAAATCAAATAACCCATCAGTTCCAGTGTCTAAATTTTAAATGGCCACCTGACAATGAGAGGGCAGCTGTGCTACTGTCCACATAGATCTACAGAATGATTAAGCTAGGACACTGTCCTCCATTAGGAACTACAACTGAGGCAACACTACTATGGACTAACAGATTTATATGAAGGGAACTGTACTTTCACCAGGCTCAAATTCAAAACAGCAATTGCTGAAAGAACATTCTCAAGGCTGGCACAAGCAATACTGGGCCATCTAAGATAAGAAAGTACCACAGAAGCATTTAAATGCAAGCTAAAAAAAGTGCTTGCTAGTAGGGTGGTCAAAAACAACATCAAATTTGTAAGAGAAATATTTGTGTGCTTAGAAATGGTCACCCTTTAGGCCTGTAAGATAGGATCAGTGAGGAAGTTACAAAGACATATGAAATATGTGTGTGTGTGAATTTATGTGCATGTGTATTCCTATAGTATGTATATGTGTATATACCTTTATTAGGAAGTTAGGAAGAGGTTTATTTAAAGTTCTGGTTAGTAGTGAGATAGGAATATTGAACAGTAAAGGTTTTTGAAAAATCCTTAGTTTTACAATATAATATTATATAGTGAAGAAAAAAATGGAATTGTTTTAAATACATTACGATGTACACGAACTAGTTGGCGAAAGTCCATGTTTTGTTTATAAATAAGAAAAGACCTTAAGAGTATTTTCAAAAAGGGAAGCACCCCACAAGTTAATAGAATGATAGTAAGGAAAAACTACTAGAACATATGGAGGCTACATAAAACGTTAATATATCTTAGAAGGAAAAGGGCTGCTATAGATTAAACAATTAGTGGAGCTTTAATGTAAGCAACCAGGATGTCAGCTGTGGTATTTATGGATTAATGGATTTAACTAAGTGTTCATGTTGGCCTGCATTTTCTGTGTGGAAAACTGAGCAAATTTATGAATCCTGCTATGACATTACTAAGATGAATACAAATAATGCATTGTGTAGATATACATTGAGCTGTTCCACATTTTCTAAAATTGTATTTGTTAAGTTTAATTTGTGTTGTTTTAGACCCAATGGGTGGGTACTGGGAAGCAAAGACTGAATTTAAAGTATGAATCTGACAACTTTAGCTGAATGTTGTTGTAACCCTTGGTTTGAATGACACTATTTCAATTAATTCAGTTTTGAAATTAAGGGCTGCTTAAATGTAATAATCTTTAGAAATCATTTTTGTGAATTTATTTTATGAATGCATTTTATATTTTTCACACATTTTGGCACATCCCAATAACACAGTCTTGGCAATGAGGATCAAACCATCAAAACCACTAAAGTCAACATGCAAGCACACTTGTAACCCCAACACCCCTGCTAATTATAAATACTAACTTCAAGACTGCACAGACATGAGATAAAGGTATATCCCTCAACCCCCAGAGTTGTCAGTCTTGTACACAAATCATTGAGCTACTTAGTCAATCGTATGCAACTAAATAGTTGCTGAACACACACACACACACACACACACACACACACACACACACACACACATGCACGCACACACACACACACACACACACACACACACACACACACACACACACACACACACACACACACACACACACACACACACACACACACACACACACACACACACACACACACACACACACACACACACACACACACACACACACACACACACACTCAATGTACTGCAGTACATCCATAGATATATATTTATATATTTAACCTATACATTGTGAGTAGATGGTAATTAAATTAATCTTTACATTTGTAAAGGTTTTCATCATGTGACATAGTAACTAACTATATAAGGAATTTTATTTGTGTTGAAAGATAGTTCTTATGAAGACCTTGCTTTACTATTAGTTTGGATGAAAGCACTTAACTATCGTTGTGTGGTGAATAAAAAAACTGCTTTAGATATGTAGTGGTGTATGCTCTTTTTTGTAAGGCTTATGGATTTCCTTGAATGTAGTTGCAGTATTTTCATTTCAATTATTTGTGTAATAAAACAAATAGATAAATATGTTAGAAGAGTGATGGGGAGCTTGGCTGTGGATATTGAGGAGGTAAACAGTTAAGTGGGGAGGGTACAGAAAAAGAGACTATGGAGATATATAGAAATCTGGAACTGTGTTCTCATTATTTTGATGGAAACTCAAGCTGAAATAGTGAGCCAAACATCTGGAGAGGTGACTAGGCATGATGGGAGTGAGTTACTGCATCTTGGTTCTCCTATCTTTGAGGGAGAAAGAAAGAGTTTTGAGATAGGCAGAGTCTGTGTTAGACAGCAGAAGGTCAGCATCATGCACACAGATAACCTGCTTAATTCATTGTCTAGACAATGATTTTTGTTCTTTTTTTATCCAGACAGTTTTACAAAGGCATAACTTAGGTGAAATGTCTAGGAAATCAGTTCATGTAACTTAGCATGGTCCTGGAATTATACTAGTAATTAGGTTCACAGGTTTATAGGAGGTTATTGGCTCCTGGCCCTAAGGCCTTTATAAGCCTAGCCATGTTATACCCTTGTTCACTTATTAACCAGGTTGCATGGTTTATATTTGTAGCACAAGTCTCTGGTCAGCATGACTGCCTTTATCCAAGAGGGACATAGGTGACACCAAGGGGTAAATTTATGTTGTCCCATCCCATTGTCTAAGTTACACTTAAATAGGGTCATTGTGGAGCTCTGTTTTACATGACTTGGGAGTTTGTTGCAGATGAATGTCAACCTCTGCGAGACACATCCATCTCTCCAGCACGTCCTGCTAATGTTGCAGGCTAGGTTAAGATCCCTAGAGCAGGTGAATCTTGTTCTATTTGACTTGCAGATGTGCAGAATTTCCATTAGACTGCTCTGTAGGAGAGGCACATGTCACCTCTCAGCAGCCAATAAGATACAGAGTGTACTGAGAGGGCCTTCAGTCTATCCATGTACGCCTTGAGTTTTCTTGGTGAGATACCTCTCAGGTCTCTCCAGCTAAAACAGGTATCTGGAGAGGTTCATACAGAAGGGAGCATTGTACTCTATTAGTGATCTGATGAGAGATGAGAAAAGGGGAGCTATAACATCCTTAGCTCTAGATCCAATGGCGTCATTCTCATAAATGCTGCCAACACTACTAATAAGTGTAATTTTTTTCACTATAATATGCACTGTAATGAAACCTATTATTATGTAGCAAACGTTTCCTTTCTGTCTAAGATGATATTATTATACGTACCTGCCTGTGGTGTGTATGTGTGTGTGTGTGTGTGTGTGTGTGTGTGTGTGTGTGTGTGTGTGTGTGTGTTTATGTGTGTGGTGCGTGAAGAGGGAGTGAGTCAATTAAATATTTGATTTAAATTTCTTCATTTAACACTAACTGACAGACTTGGTATGGCATGACTCAGTCAAAAACAAATTAAGTCTTCAGCTTATACCTTGGCCACAATTGCATCACAATGATGTTTCCACATAATATTTTGATTAACATTGTTGGAAAGAGTGAAAGAGAGTAAGATATATATATATATATATATATATATATATATATATATATATATATATATATATATATAGAGAGAGAGAGAGAGAGTGCATGTGATATAATGGAGTGGTAATGGGGTAACACCTGCAGGTATTGTGAACTGTCTGCTTAAAATCATATAGTCCACTGTTTACTCAGTCAAGATTCATATTCACTTAGTGGTGGTGTCATCACATTCTACTACTTCAGATTATGTGTTGTGACATAAACAGAGAATAAAAGGTAATCATAAAGAACTAACATACTTGGCAGAGACTGTATCCATAAACCATTTAAAATAAACCATGTTGACTATTAAAACTGTAAAGCAAACTACCAGTGGTAAGAACTGTGGAAAATATCAAAATTAATGACTTGATAATCTAAAAAAACACAAATAGTAAGTCAACATTTCTAGCTGATAAGGTACTGCTGTTTTCACAGTTATGGTTGTTGTTGCTCACCCATGTTAAGTCAGTAGAATCAGCTAGTTGACAAAGGTTAACATCCTTCTCCATAAACTATAATTTCTTTGAAAATAAATGAATTTTCTTCATGGGCCATAGTTTTCTGAGATACAAAAAAAGATAGCAAGAAGAGGCTATCATTCAAACAACTGACTAAATCTTATTTTCTGATATCCTCTCATAAATATTCAGTATGTGTTTACTCAAAACATATAATAAATTGCTGAAACTTACCACAAAACTGTCATGTAATCCACTCCAGTAAGCCTGCCCTGTTTTGAAATCATTGGGTCTTCCCATTAGTTCATAAATATAGTTATTTTCTTCAAGGCTGTAGATGGATGCCAAATGAGCCCCAGAGTAGTTTCTTTGACAGTAGGCCTGTGAAGAACAGAATGAAAACATGAATCCCAAGTTGGTTTACAGAATATATATATATATATATATATATATATATATATATATATATATATATATATATATATATATAGAGAGAGAGAGTCTCATTCACGTTGTCGAAGTTTTACAAGTTCGAACATCATATGGTCAAAACCATATGTTTGAACTCGTAAAACTTTGAAAGTTTCAATGGAGATCTCCATAAAGGAAGCTTTCCCTTTCCTGCAATGTAGTGCGATCTCGGAGTTGGTATATTTAAGTAGTGAGGGGTGTGGGGAGAAGAGCCCCCGACGTGGTGGGGTTCAGGGATGTTTGTCCCCCCTGCTTACAACCTTCAGGTAAGTTTTTAGTGTGTGTGTTTTTTTTTTTTTTACATTGTCAGACTTTTAAAGTTTGAACATATGGTGTCAACCATATGGTGTTTGAACTTTTAAAAGTTCAGCAATGTGATATAAACCCATATATATATATATATATATATATATATATATATATATATATGTGTGTGTGTGTGTGTGTATGTATGTATGTATATATATATATATATATATATATATATATATATATATATATATATGGATTCACTTTATAATCTCAAAATACTGAAATATCAAATTTCAGTTTCTTGAGACCATAAAGCCAAAAAAACAAAACACTGAAATCCCAAAACCATTATAGTCAAAACAGCAAACGTAAACACACCATACACCACACAAGACATACACCGACCTCCCCACATTAAAACAAACAAACAAAACACACACAAACTCAACAATTCAAATAAATAAACCTACCCTACATCTAAGCAGGGGGGCAAGCCAATCTGAACCTCAACACCCGCTACTTATATTTACTAACTCTGAGGTCTCACCAAACATAAAAAGAGAGTAAACTCACCACTACACACTCTACAGTCCCCTCGCACACACATATCACATAGGTACAAACACCGCCACTTTCAACACTTACACACTCATACTCATACGCTTACCTACCTACCCTAACCCACACCTAAAACTTCCGAACACACTCACATATACTCAAATCCCTACTCAAAACCCATAAAAAATATTCACTTACCTGAATCTCCAACCATATCCACATACCAAACCATAAATCAAGTATACAGTACATCCTACATCGCGTAGCACCACCACAACCGCAACACAACATTTCCAGATTCACGGTTATGGGGTTTCGCTATTTCAGAAGTTCGGCTTTATAGTTTCAAAATACTGAGATTTGATATTTCAGTATTTCGAGATTATAAAATGAATTCTCATATATACATATATATATATATATATATATATATATATATATATATATATATATATATATAGTGTGTGTGTGTGTGTGTGTGTGTAAAAATGTAACAGTTTGTTGTATACAGGCATCATTCTACCCAATACTGAGACAAGGCAAAGACAACTCTGAATGATGCTTTGGCCAGTACAGTATGTGTTTTAGCTGATACCATGCACAGCTGTAATACTGTTGTAGCTTCCTCAGTACTGACCTTTATGCACCTCTATTTTGCTCCTCCCAGTTCTTCTGTTTGCCTTCTATAATAAGACATATCAGTCACATTGTGGAGGTCCTAGATATGATAGTCTAGTCTTTTGTAAAGTATGTTGTCCTGAAAGACCAGTTTGTCTTCACCATCTGGATATTATCTTTGCTCTAAAATCCTAATAAAACCTGTCTCTTCCTGCTAATCTTACATCTGAACTCTCTCTACCTCATTTCAAGAAAAGACTGATTCAGTACTTTAAAAAACGATGGCTATGTCCTTGTCCTAATCCAGACTAACTCTAACCATCACTCGTGTGCACATGGAGGACTTCTGCCTACACTTTCTTGTTTCTTAACTGATATATATCCAATGAACTCCTTGGATCTGCTACCAGGTTAGCCTACTAGGCATTCAATACCCTATAATTCTTAAAACACTGTCTGGGATTTTCCATCTGAGTAAAAATGTAATAATTTGTTTGTGTATATCTGTTTGTTGTGTTTGTTTACATCTGTGTAAAAATCGTTTTATTTGTGTTTTATTTTGTGTTTTAAACTGTAAAAATGTAACATTTTTTTGAATGTCTTTTTGGAGCTTTTCTCCCTGGACCTCCACTGAAAATGGACATGCATCCAGATGGGCTATCCTGGAAAACAAATGTAAAATAAATAAATAAAATAATAAATAAATATTTCTCTAGACCCTTATACTCTGCCATTTAATTTTTAAGTCTGTAAATCTGATATCCCCAGGTAAAAGAAGGAGGGAGTTTCACCCATAATCTCAGAAAGTTTTAAAAGTAACCTTATTGTTCTACTCCACTAATCTGCCAGATTCTGATTCACGCCAGTTTATCACAGTGCAGAGCATAACAGGAACTCACTAAAAGATCAAGGATAGTTTCATTAACATCTCTCAAACAAGTTCCAGAAATTTCACGGCTTCCTGATAAGGTATTCTGGTCCCCACATTTGTACACATCGTGCTGCCATTTTAGAACTCTAGGCTGAACTCTGTCCTTGGTAATATGCCTGTCAAACATCTTGTCTGCTAACAGGATTTAACCAATATCTGGAATAACCTCTGAGGCTGGATTTTTACAGATAGACCCACATTGGACCCTACAGTGCAGTCACCATCTGTAAAAATATATGATCCTTTAACGCTTTCCATTTGAACCAAAGAACCTAAAATGGTTGCCAGCAGCAATAAATTCTTCATAAACAACATAGGATGTTGTGTATCTTTGTCAGTCAATATGATAAAGCAAACCACTAAACATTTCTCATGTAAGGTCTGCAATCCCCGCCTCCTGCAACTAAGTATTAAAATTCTAGGTTACTTCTGCTATGGATGAAAAGGCATAACAACATATAGAATTTTTTTTTCAAATCCACACAACAGTGTATCATTCTCAGAGTTCCTTCTATGTTCGCAAAACTTTTATTGCTAAGGTCATTTTCAAAGGTAATGAATACCTCTTTTTTTCTGAGGTGTAGTTTATTAGTTCTGTGATTCTACAAAAGAAGTTTTTTTCTTGAAAGTATCTGCATGTTTGTCTGTCTGTTACTGTTACATGTTCATGAGGGCAGGCATTAGTACTTTCAGAGCACTTATTGATAATGTCCTGAGCAGGTTTATTATAGGTAATGAGGATTGTGTTGCACTCTAGTCTCATAATCAGAAGATTTATTATATCATATATTCCACTGTTAATAAAATCTGAAATTAAAACTTCTGGTCCAGGTTGGATAAGAGGAAAAACATGGTAACAGAAATAGTTATAGTTAATAAAATCATCCCCTTGAAAACTTTCATCGAAAAACATCACTTAACTCTCTCATATAATTTATTTTGCACAGGTTTGTGTCCCATGTACTTCCGATGAGGGGTGTCTACGATCACACATCCAGTTTCACTATGTGCTTCCTCCAAGGCTGAACAAATTTGTAGAAAAGGAAAACATTTTTTGAAAACAAGAAAGTTATATTTTTCTTTGCTCTTGGTCACATGTCCTAAAATGGACATCACTTGTAGCAAAGCAAACTCTGATGTGCTAACGTATAAAAAGTAAATATACAGTACTTGACATTAAAAATGTGACCAAATAACTGATAGCAGACTGTAGGGTTGCCATGGTAACATCTATGAGGCATGATCTATTTATGGCTAGATGATGATTTAACTTTTAGGTTAAAGATTATGGTATCATGATCTGTGTTGATTATAGATATTGGCAAGATGGGTAAAAAGTAGTAAGAACTGTTTTAAATACCATACTTAGTTAATAACTGAGTATATTTACCATATTTTCTTATACTGAGTATATTATTATTATTCAGTCAGTTATTGAGTGATCAATATGATCACTAAGAAAAACAGTTTCATTCATTTTTCTAATGTGAAGTATAGTCAGAATATGTCAATTCCCTATTGGAGATATGACCAGGATAAAGTAAACAGACTTATGTGGTATTATTTTGAATACCACTGACATTTGTTATTCTGAGCAATTTCTAGTCCTCATTTGTCTTGTTTTCTTCCTTTTATGTGCTCTTTTACAAATATTGAGGCACTGTTATTTATCACGTTTAACACTGAAATGAGCCAGTCCTTGGAATTTGTGATGTACATTCTAGATCATTTAAACAACTTTTTTAAAGTTAAAGATATAAGCAGCCTCTAAGTAGACGAACTATTCTTAATTACCTAGTTTATTGTTAAAAATGTCTGGTGCCTAGCAATGACCCTGTCAACTCGCTCTTTTTTCTAATCAGGATTTACACACACCTAACATGTTGTGCACTCATATAGGAGACAAATGGACTTGCTTGACTCCTAGCATCAATTTTCCTGTTCCTTCAGCAGAAGAATTTCCAAACAAATGGTCACTGCCAAGAGGTGCATTTAGTAAATACAAATTTAAGTAATACTTTATTGCAATGTGCTCATGCACTACTCATAACCTCTAAAAAGTTGAATGAAACTGTATATTTTGTCTATCGATAGGAAAATCTCTTGTGTATCTCTCAAGCCAATACTCTTTGTTATGTTGTTCTTTGTGGTATGTTGTTGCTCTACAACATTGCACTAGATAAATGAGTATTACAGTTGTGTGTATGGTTGCTATGTTATTCTTTGGTGTATGTTGTTGCTCTATACCTTGACACTACATAAATGAGTGTTACAGTTGTGTGTATGGTTGTTATGTTATTCTTTGTGGTATGTTGTTGCTCTATACCTTTGCACTACATAAATGAGTATTTCAGTTGTGTGTATGGTTGTTATGTTATTCTTTGTGGCATGTTGTTGCTCTATACCTTGGCACTACATAAATGAGTGTTGCAGTTGTATGTATGGTTGTTATGTAATTCTTTGTGGAATGTTGTTGCTCTACACCTTTGCACTACATAAATGAGTATTACAGTTGTGTGCATGGTTGTCATGTTATTCTTTGTGGTTTGTTGTTGCTCTACACCTTTGCACTACATAAATGACTGTTACAGTTGTGTGTATGGTTGTTATGTTATTCTTTGTGGTATGTTGTTACTCTACACCTTTGTACTACATAAATGAGTGTTACAGTTATGTGTATGGTTGTTATGTTATTCTTTGTGGTATGTTGTTGCTCTTCACCTTTGCACTACATAAATGAGTTTTACAGTTGTGTTTATGGTTGTTATGTTATTCTTTGTGGTATGTTGTTGCTCTACACCTTTGCACTACATAAATGAGTATTACAGTTGTGTGAATGGTTGTTATGTTATTCTTTGTGGTATGTTGTTGCTCTACATCTTTGCATTACATAAATGAGTGTTACCGTTGTGTGTATGGTTGTTATGTTGTTCTTTGTGGTATGTTGTTGCTCTACACCTTTGCACTACATAAATGAGTGTTACAGTTGTGTGTATGGTTGTTATGTTATTCTTTGTGATATGTTGTTTCTCTACAACTTTGCACTACATAAATGAGTGTTACAGTTGTGTGTATAGCTGTTATGCTATTCTATGTGGTATGTTGTGATCTACAACTTTGCACTATATAAATGAGTAATACAGTTCTGTGTATGGTAGTTATGTTGTTCTTTTTGGTATATTGTTGCTCTACACCTTTGCACTACATAAATGAGTATTACAGTTATGTGTATGGTTGTCGCACTACATAAATGAGTGTTACAGTTGTGTATGGTTGTTATGTTGTTTTTTGTGGTATGTTGTTGCGCTGCACCTTTGCACTACATAAATGAGTGTAAAAGCTGTGTGCATGGCTGTTATGCTATTATTTGTGGTATGTTGCTGCTCTACACCTTTGCACTACATAAATAATTATTACAGCTGGGTGTATGGTTATTAAGTTATTCTTTGTGGTATGTTGTTGCTCTACACCTTTGTACTACATAAATGAGTGTTACAGTTGTGTGTATGGTTGTTATGTTATTCTTTGTGGTATGTTGTTGCTCTACATCTTTGCACTACATAAATGAGTATTACAGTTGTGTGTATGGTTGTTATGTTATTCTTTGTGGTATGTTGTCGCTCTATACCGTTCCACTACATAAATGAGTATTTCAGTTTTGTGTTTGGTTGTTATGTTATTCTTTGTGGTATGTTTTTGCTCTACATCGTTGCACTACATAAATGAGTGGTACAGTTGTGTGTATGGTTGTTATGTTATTCTTTGTGGTATGCTGTTGCTCTACACCTTTGTACTACATAAATGAGTATTACAGTTGTGTTTATGGTTGTCATGTTATTCTTTGTGGTATGTTGTTGCTCTACACCTTTGCACTACATAAATGAGTGTTACAGTTGTGTGTATGGCTGTTATGTTATTCTTTGTGGTATGTTGTTGCTCTACACTTTTGCACTACATAAATGAGTGTTACAGTTGTGTGTATGGTTGTTATGTTATTCTTTGTGGCGTGTTGTTGCCCTGCACCTTTGCACTAAATAAATGAGTACTGCAGTTGGGTGTATGGTTGTTATGTTATTCTTTGTGGTATGTTTTTGCTCTACACTTTTGCACTACATAAATGAGTATTACAGTTGTGTGTATGGTTGTTATGTTATTCTTTGTGATATGTTATTGCTCTACACCTTTGCACTACATAAATTAGTGTTTCAGTTGTGTGTATGGTTGTTATGTTATTCTTTGTGATATGTTATTGCTCTACACCTTTGCACCACATAAATGAGTGTTACAGTTGTGTGTATGGTTGTTATGTTATTCTTTGTGGTATGTTGTTGCCCTGCACCTTTGCACTAAATAAATGAGTACTGCAGTTGGGTGTATGGTTGTTATGTTATTCTTTGTGGTATGTTTTTGCTCTACACCTTTGCACTACATTAATGAGTGTTACAGTTGTGTGTATGGTTATTATGTTATTCTTTGTGATATGTTTTTGCCCTACACCTTTGCACTACATAAATTAGTTTTACAGTTGTGTGTATATTTCTTATGTTATTCTTTGTGATATGTTGTTGCTCTACACTTTTGCACTACATAAATGAGTGTTGCAGTTGTGTGTATGGTGGTTATGTTATTCTCTGTGATATGTTATTGCTCTACACCTTTGCACTACATAAATGAGTATTACAGTTGCGTGTACGGTTGCTATGTTATTCTTTGTGATATGTTGTTGCTCTGCACCTTTACACTACATAAATGAGTGTTACAGTTTTGTGTATGGTTATTATGTTATTCTTTGTGGTATGTTGTTGCTCTACACCTTTGAACTACATAAATGAGTGTTGCAGTTGTGTGTATGGTTGTTATGTTATTCTTTGTGGTATGTTGTTGTTCTACACCTTTGCACTACATAAATGAGTGTTACAGGTATGTGTATGGTTGTTATGTTATTCTTTGTGATATGTTGTTGCTCTACACCTTTGCACTACATAAATGAGTGTTTCAGTTGTGTGTATGGTTGTTATGTTATTCTTTGTGGTAGGTTGTCGCTCTACACTTTTGCACTATATAAATGAGTGTTTCAGTTGTGTGTATGGCTGTTATGTTATTCATTGTGGTATGCTGTTGCTCTGCACCTTTGCACTACATAAATGAGTATTACAGTTGTGTGTATGGTTGTTATGTTATTCTTTGTGGTATGTTGTTGCTCTACACCTTTGCACTACATAAATGAGTGTTACAGTTGTGTGTATGGTTATGTTATTCTTTGTGGTATGTTGTTGCTCTACACACTTGCACTACATAAATGAGTGTTACAGTTGTGTGTATGGTTGTTATGATATTCTTTGTGGTATGTTGTTGCTCTACACCTTTGCAAAACATAAATGAGTATTACACTTGTGTGTATGGTTGTTATGTTATTCTTTGTTGTATGTTGTTGCTCTACACCTTTGCACTACATACATGAGTATTAACGTTCTGTGTATGGTTGTTATGTTACTCATTGTGATATGTTGTTCCTCTACACCTTTGCACTACATAAATGAGTGTTACAGTTGTGTGTATGGTTGTTATGTTATTCTTTGTGATGTGTTGTTGCTCTATACCTTTGCACTACATAAATGAGTGTTGCAGTTTTGTGTTTGGTTGTTATGTTATTCTTTGTGGTATGTTTTTGCTCTACATCTTTGCACTACATAAATGAGCGGTACAGTTGTGTGTATGGTTGTTATGTTGTTTTTTGTGGTATGTTGTTGCTCTACACCTTTGCACTACATAAATGAGTTTTACAGTTGTGTGCATGGTTGTTATGTTGTTGTTTTCTGGTATGTTGTTGCTCTACACCTTTGCAGTACTTAAATGAGTGTTACAGTTGTGTGCATGGTTGTTATGTTACTCTTTATGAGATGTTGTTGCTCTACACCTTAGCACTACATAAATGAGTATTGCAGTTGTGTGTTTGGTTGTTATGTTATTCTTTGTGATATGTTGTTGCTGTACACCTTTACACTACATAAATTAATGTTACAGTTGTGTGTATGCTTGTTATGTTATTCTTTGTGGTATGCTGTTGCTCTACACCTTTGCACTACATAAATGAGTTTTACAGTTGTGTGTATGGTTGTTATGTTATTCTTTGTGGTATGTTATTGCTCTACACTTTTGCACTACATAAATGAGTATTACAGTTGTGTGTATGGTTGTTATGTTATTCTTGGTGATATGTTGTAGCTCTACACCTTTGCACTACATAAATGAGTGTTGCAGTTGTGTGTATGGTTGTTATGTTATTCTTTGTGATATGTTATTGCTCTACACCTTTGCACTACATAAATGAGTGTTACAATTGTGTATATGGTTGTTATGTTATTCTTTGTGGTATGTTGTTATTCGACACCTTTAGCACTACATAAATGAGTGTTACAGTTGTTTGTATGGTTGTTATGTTATTCTTTGTGGTATGTTTTTGCTCTACATCTTTGCACTAGATAAATGAGTAGTACAGATGTATGTATGGTTGTTATGTTGTTTTTTGTGGTATGTTGTTGCTCTACACCTTTGCACTACATAAATGAGTGTTACAGTTGTGTGCATGGTTGTTATGTTGTTGTTTTCTGGTATGTTGTTGCTCTACACCTTTGCAGTTCATAAATGAGTGTTACAGTTGTGTGTGTGGTTGTTATGATGTCCTTTGTGGTATGTTGTTCCTCTACACCGTTGCACTACATAAATGAGTTTTACAGTTGTGTGCATGGTTGTTATGTTATTCTTTGTGATATGTTGTTGCTCTACACCTTCACACTACATAAATGAATATTACAGTTGTGTGCATGGTTGTTATGTTATTCTTTGTGATATGTTGTTGCTCTACACCTTCACACTACATAAATGAATGTTACAGTTGTGTGTATGGTTGTTATGTTATTCTTTGTGGTATGCTGTCACTCTACACCTTTGCAATACATAAATGAGTATTATAGTTGTGTGTATGGTTGTTATTTTATTCTTTGTGGTATGTTGTTGCTCTACACCTTTGCACTACATAAATGAGTGTTACAGTTGTGTGTATGGTTGTTATGTTATTCTTTGTGGTATGTTGTTGCTCTACACCTTTGCACTTCATAAATGAGTGTTGCAGTTGTGTGTATGGTTGTTATGTTATTCTTTGTGGTATGTTGTTGCTCTACATCTTTGCACTACATAAATTAGTATTACAGTTGTGTGTATAGTTGTTATGTTACTCTTTGTGGTATGTTGTTGCTCTACACCTTTGCACTACATAAATGAGTATTACAGTTGTGTGTATGGTTGTTATGTTATTCTTTGTGGTATGTTGTTGCTCTACACCTTTGCACTACATAAATGAGTGTTACAGTTGTGTGTATGGTTGTTATGTTATTCTTTGTGGTATGTTGTTGCTCTACACCTTTGCACTACATAAATGAGTGTTACAGTTGTGTGTATGGTTGTTATGTTATTCTTTGTGGTATGTTGTTGCTCTACACCTTTGCACTACATAAATGAGTGTTACAGTTGTGTGTATGGTTGTTATGTTATTCTTTGTGGTATGTTGTTGCTCTACACCTTTGCACTACATAAATGAGTGTTACAGTTGTGTGTATGGTTGTTATGTTATTCTTTGTGGTATGTTGTTGCTCTACACCTTTGCACTACATAAATGAGTATTACAGTTGTGTGTATGGTTGTTATGTTATTCTTTGTGGTATGTTGTTGCTCTACACCTTTGCACTACATAAATGAGTATTACAGTTGTGTGTATGGTTGTTATGTTATTCTTTGTGATATGTTGTTGCTCTACACCTTTGCACTACATAAATGAGTGTTACAGTTGTGTGTATGGTTGTTATGTTATTCTTTGTGGTATGTTGTTGCTCTACACCTTTGCACTACATAAATGAGTGTTACAGTTGTGTGTATGGTTGTTATGTTATTCTTTGTGGTATGTTGTTGCTCTACACCTTTGCACTACATAAATGAGTGTTACAGTTGTGTGTATGGTTGTTATGTTATTCTTTGTGGTATGTTGTTGCTCTACACCTTTGCACTACATAAATGAGTGTTACAGTTGTGTGTATGGTAGTTATGTTATTCTTTGTAGTATGTTGTTGCTCTACACCTCTGCACTACATAAATGAGTGTTACAGTTGTGTGTATGGTTGTTATGTTATTCTTTGTGGTATGTTGTTGCTCTACACCTTTGCACTACATAAATGAGTGTTACAGTTGTGTGTATGGTTGTTATGTTATTCTTTGTGGTATGTTGTTGCTCTACACCTTTGCACTACATAAATGAGTGTTACAGTTGTGTGTATGGTTGTTATGTTATTCTTTGTGGTATGTTGTTGCTCTACACCTTTGCACTACATAAATGAGTGTTACAGTTGTGTGTATGGTTGTTATGTTATTCTTTGTGGTATGTTGTTACTCTACACCTTTGTACAACATAAATGAGTGTTACAGTTGTGTGTATGGTTGTTATGTTATTCTTTGTGGTATGTTGTTGCTCTACACCTTTGCACTACATAAATGAGTGTTACAGTTGTGTGTATGGTTGTTATGTTATTCTTTGTGGTATGTTGTTGCTCTACACCTTTGCACTACATAAATGAGTGTTACAGTTGTGTGTATGGTTGTTATGTTATTCTTTGTGGTATGTTGTTGCTCTACACCTTTGCACTACATAAATGAGTGTTACAGTTGTGTGTATGGTTGTTATGTTATTCTTTGTGGTATGTTGTTGCTCTACACCTTTGCACTACATAAATGAGTATTACAGTTGTGTGTATGGTTGTTATGTTATTCTTTGTGGTATGTTGTTGCTCTACACCTTTGCACTACATAAATGAGTGTTACAGTTGTGTGTATGGTTGTTATGTTATTCTTTGTGGTATGTTGTTGCTCTACACCTTTGCACTACATAAATGAGTGTTACAGTTGTGTGTATGGTTGTTATGTTATTCTTTGTGGTATGTTGTTGCTCTACACCTTTGCACTACATAAATGAGTGTTACAGTTGTGTGTATGGTTGTTATGTTATTCTTTGTGGTATGTTGTTGCTCTACACCTTTGCACTACATAAATGAGTGTTACAGTTGTGTGTATGGTTGTTATGTTATTCTTTGTGGTATGTTGTTGCTCTACACCTTTGCACTACATAAATGAGTGTTACAGTTGTGTGTATGGTTGTTATGTTATTCTTTGTGGTATGTTGTTGCTCTACACTTTTGCACTACATAAATGAGTGTTACAGTTGTGTGTATGGTTGTTATGTTATTCTTTGTGGTATGTTGTTGCTCTACACCTTTGCACTACATAAATGAGTGTTACAGTTGTGTGTATGGTTGTTATGTTATTCTTTGTGGTATGTTGTTGCTCTACACCTTTGCACTACATAAATGAGTGTTACAGTTGTGTGTATGGTTGTTATGTTATTCTTTGTGGTATGTTGTTGCTCTACACCTTTGCACTACATAAATGAGTGTTACAGTTGTGTGTATGGTTGTTATGTTATTCTTTGTGGTATGTTGTTGCTCTACACCTTTGCACTACATAAATGAGTGTTACAGTTGTGTGTATGGTTGTTATGTTATTCTTTGTGGTATGTTGTTGCTCTACACCTTTGCACTACATAAATGAATGTTACAGTTGTGTGTATGGTTGTTATGTTATTCTTTGTGGTATGTTGTCGCTCTACACCTTTGCACTACATAAATGAATGTTACAGTTGTGTGTATGGTTGTTATGTTATTCTTTGTGGTATGTTGTTGCTCTTCACCTTTGCAATTCATAAATGAGTGTTACAGTTGTGTGTATTGTTGTTATGTTATTCTTTGTGGTATGTTGTTGCTCTACACCTTTGCACTACATAAATGAGTATTACAGTTGGGTGTATGGTTGTTATGTTATTCCTTGTGGTATGTTGTTGCTCTACCCCTTTGCACTACATAAATGAGTGTTACTGTTGTGTGTATGGTTGTTATGTTATTCTTTGTGGTATGTTGTTGCTCTACACCTTTGCACTACATAAATGAGTGTTACAGTTGTGTGTATGGTTGTTATGTTATTCTTTGTGGTATGTTGTTGCTCTACACCTTTGCACTACATAAATGAGTGTTACAGTTGTGTGTATGGTTGTTATGTTATTCTTTGTGGTATGTTGTTGCTCTACACCTTTGCACTACATAAATGAGTGTTACAGTTGTGTGTATGGTTGTTATGTTATTCTTTGTGGTATGTTGTTGCTCTACACCTTTGCACTACATAAATGAGTGTTACAGTTGTGTGTATGGTTGTTATGTTATTCTTTGTGGTATGTTGTTGCTCTACACCTTTGCACTACATAAATGAGTGTTACAGTTGTGTGTATGGTTGTTATGTTATTCTTTGTGGTATGTTGTTGCTCTACACCTTTGCACTACATAAATGAGTGTTACAGTTGTGTGTATGGTTGTTATGTTATTCTTTGTGGTATGTTGTTGCTCTACACCTTTGCACTACATAAATGAGTGTTACAGTTGTGTGTATGGTTGTTATGTTATTCTTTGTGGTATGTTGTTGCTCTACACCTTTGCACTACATAAATGAGTGTTACAGTTGTGTGTATGGTTGTTATGTTATTCTTTGTGGTATGTTGTTGCTCTACACCTTTGCACTACATAAATGAGTGTTACAGTTGTGTGTATGGTTGTTATGTTATTCTTTGTGGTATGTTGTTGCTCTACACCTTTGCACTACATAAATGAGTGTTACAGTTGTGTGTATGGTTGTTATGTTATTCTTTGTGGTATGTTGTTGCTCTACACCTTTGCACTACATAAATGAGTGTTACAGTTGTGTGTATGGTTGTTATGTTATTCTTTGTGGTATGTTGTTGCTCTACACCTTTGCACTACATAAATGAGTATTACAGTTGTGTGTATGGTTGTTATGTTATTCTTTGTGGTATGTTGTTGCTCTACACCTTTGCACTACATAAATGAGTATTACAGTTGTGTGTATGGTTGTTATGTTATTCTTTGTGGTATGTTGTTGCTCTACACCTTTGCACTACATAAATGAGTGTTACAGTTGTGTGTATGGTTGTTATGTTATTCTTTGTGATATGTTGTTGCTCTACACCTTTGCACTACATAAATGAGTGTTACAGTTGTGTGTATGGTTGTTATGTTATTCTTTGTGGTATGTTGTTGCTCTACACCTTTGCACTACATAAATGAGTGTTACAGTTGTGTGTATGGTTGTTATGTTATTCTTTGTGATATGTTGTTGCTCTACACCTTTGCACTACATAAATGAGTGTTACAGTTGTGTGTATGGTTGTTATGTTATTCTTTGTGGTATGTTGTTGCTCTACACCTTTGCACTACATAAATGAGTGTTACAGTTGTGTGTATGGTTGTTATGTTATTCTTTGTGGTATGTTGTTGCTCTACACCTTTGCACTACATAAATGAGTGTTACAGTTGTGTGTATGGTTGTTATGTTATTCTTTGTGGTATGTTGTTGCTCTACACCTTTGCACTACATAAATGAGTGTTACAGTTGTGTGTATGGTTGTTATGTTATTCTTTGTGGTATGTTGTTGCTCTACACCTTTGCACTACATAAATGAGTGTTACAGTTGTGTGTATGGTTGTTATGTTATTCTTTGTGGTATGTTGTTGCTCTACACCTTTGCACTACATAAATGAGTGTTACAGTTGTGTGTATGGTTGTTATGTTATTCTTTGTGGTATGTTGTTGCTCTACACCATTGCACTACATAAATGAGTGTTACAGTTGTGTGTATGGTTGTTATGTTATTCTTTGTGGTATGTTGTTGCTCTACACCTTTGCACTACATAAATGAGTGTTACAGTTGTGTGTATGGTTGTTATGTTATTCTTTGTGGTATGTTGTTGCTCTACACCTTTGCACTACATAAATGAGTGTTACAGTTGTGTGTATGGTTGTTATGTTAATCTTTGTGGTATGTTGTTGCTCTACAGCTTTGCACTACATAAATGAGTATTACAATTGTGTGTATGGTTGTTATGTTATTCTTTGTGGTATGTTGTTGCTCTACACCTTTGCACTACGTAAATCAGTATTACAGTTTTGTGTATGGTTGTTAAGTCATTCTTTGTGGTATGTTGTTGCTCTACACCTTTGCACTACATAAATGAGTGTTACAGTTGTGTGTATGGTTGTTATGTTATTCTTTGTGGTATGTTGTTGCTCTACAGCTTTGCACTACATAAATGAGTGTTATAGTTGTGTGTATGGTTGTTATGTTGTACTTTGTGGTATGTTGTTGCTCTACACCTTTGCACTACGTAAATCAGTATTACAGTTTTGTGTATGGTTGCTATGTTGTTTTTTGTGGTATGTTGTTGCTCTACACCTTTGCACTACATAAATGAGTGTTACAGTTGTGTGTATGGTTGTTATGTTATTCTTTGTGGTATGTTGTTGCTCTACACCTTTGCACTACATAAATGAGTGTTACAGTTGTGTGTATGGTTGTTATGTTATTCTTTGTGGTATGTTGTTGCTCTACACCTTTGCACTACATAAATGAGTGTTACAGTTGTGTGTATGGTTGTTATGTTATTCTTTGTGGTATGTTGTTGCTCTACACCTTTGCACTACATAAATGAGTGTTACAGTTGTGTGTATGGTTGTTATGTTATTCTTTGTGGTATGTTGTTGCTCTACACCTTTGCACTACATAAATGAGTGTTACAGTTGTGTGTATGGTTGTTATGTTATTCTTTGTGGTATGTTGTTGCTCTACACCTTTGCACTACATAAATAAGTGTTACAGTTGTGTGTATGGTTGTTATGTTATTCTTTGTGGTATGTTGTTGCTCTACACCTTTGCACTACATAAATGAGTGTTACAGTTGTGTGTATGGTTGTTATGTTATTCTTTGAGGTACGTTGTTGCTCTACACCTTTGCACTACATAAATGAGTGTTACAGTTGTGTATATGGTTGTTATGTTATTATTTGTGGTATGTTGTTGCTCTACACCTTTGCACTACATAAATGAGTGTTACAGTTGTGTGTATGGTTGTTATGTTATTCTTTGTGGTATGTTGTTGCTCTACACCTTTGCACTACATAAATGAGTGTTACAGTTGTGTGTATGGTTGTTATGTTATTCTTTGTGGTATGTTGTTGCTCTACACCTTTGCACTACATAAATGAGTGTTACAGTTGTGTGTATGGTTGTTATGTTATTCTTTGTGGTATGTTGTTGCTCTACACCTTTGCACTACATAAATGAGTATTACAGTTGTGTGTATGGTTGTTATGTTATTCTTTGTGGTATGTTGTTGCTCTACACCTTTGCACTACATAAATGAGTGTTACAGTTGTGTGTATGGTTGTTATGTTATTCTTTGTGATATGTTGTTGCTCTACACCTTTGCACTACATAAATGAGTGTTGCAGTTGTGTGTATGGTTGTTATGTTATTCTTTGTGGTATGTTGTTGCTCTACACCTTTGCACTACATAAATGAGTATTACAGTTGTGTGTATGGTTGTTATGTTATTCTTTGTGATATGTTGTTGCTCTACTCCTTTACTCTACATAAATGAGTGTTACAGTTGTGTGTATGGTTGTTTTATTATTCTTTGTGGTATGTTGTTGCTCTATACCTTTGCACTACATAACTGAGTGTTGCAGTTGTGTGTATGGTTGTTGTTCTTTGTGGTATGTTGATGCTCTACACCTCTGCACTACATAAATGAGGGGTACAGTTGTGGGTATGGTTGTTATGTTGTTTTTTGTGGTATGTTGTTGCTCTACACCTTTGCACTACATAAATGAGTGTTACAGTTGTGGGTATGGTTGTTATGCTGTTTTTTGTGGTATGTTGTTGCTCTACACCTTTGCACTACATAAATGAGTGTTACAGTTGTGTGTATGGTTGTTATGTTATTCTTTGTGGTATGTTGTTGCTCTACACCTTTGCACTACATAAATGAGTGTTACAGTTGTGTGTATGGTTGTTACGCTATTCTTTGTGGTATGTTGTTGCTCTACACCTTTGCACTACATAAATGAGCATTACAGTTGTGTGTATAGTTGTTATGTTATTTTTTGTGGTATATTGTTGCTCTATACCTTTGCACTACATAAATGAGTGTTACAGTTGTGTGTATGGTTGTTATGTAATTCTTTGTGGTATGTTGTTGCTCTACACCTTTGCACTACAATAATGAGTATTACAGTTGTGTGTATGGTTGTTATGTTAATCCTTGTGGTATGTTGTTGCTCTATACCTTTGCACTACATAAATGAGTGTTACAGTTCTGTGTATGGTTTTTATGTTATTTTGTGTGATATGTTGCTGCTCTACATCTTTGTACTACATAAATGAGTGTTGCAGTTGTGTGTATGGTTGTTATGTTATTCTTTCTGGTATGTTGTTGCTCTACACCTTTGCACTACATAATTGAGTATTGCAGTTGTGTGTATGGTTGCTATGTTATTGTTTGTGATATGTTGTTGCTCTACACTTTTACACTACATAAATGAGTGTTACAGATGTGTGTATGGTTGTTTTTATTATTCTTTGTGGTATGTTGTTGCTCTATACTTTTGCACTACATAAATGAGTGTTACAGTTGTGGGTATGGTTGTTATGTTGTTTTTTGTGGTATGTTGTTGCTCTACACCTTTGCACTACATAAATGAGTGTTTCAGTTGTGGGTATGGTTGTTATGTTGTTTTTTGTGGAATGTTGTTGCTCTAAACCTTTGCACTACATAAATGAGTGTTACAGTTGTGTGTATGGTTATGTTGTTTTTTGTGGTATGTTGTCACTCTACACTTTTGCACTACATAAATGAATGTTACAGTTGTGTGTATGGTTGTTATGTTATTCTTTGTGGTATGCTGTGGCGCTACACATTTGCACTACATAAATGAGTATTACAGTTGTGTGCATGGTTGTTATGTTTTCTTTGTTGTATGTTGTCGCTCTACACCTTTGCACTTCATAAATGAGTGTTACAGTTGTGTGTATGGTTGTTATGTTATTCTTTGTGGTATGTTGTTGCTCTACAACTTTGGTTGTTATGTTATTCTTTCTGTTATGTTGTTGCTCTACACCTTTGCACTACATAGATGAGTGTTACAGTTGTGTGTATGGTTGTTATGTTATTCTTTGTGATATGTTGTTGCTCTACACCTTTGCACTACATAAATGAGTGTTACAGTTGTGTGTATGGTTGTTATGTTATTCTCTGTGATATGTTGTTGCTCTACACCTTTGCACTACATAAATCAGTATTACAGTTGTGTGTACGGTTGCTATGTTATTCTTTGTGATATGGTGTTGCTCTTCACCTTTACACTACATAAATGAGTTTTACAGTTGTGTGTATGGTTGTGTTGTTATTCTTTGTGGTATGCTGTTGCTCTACAACTTTGCACTACATAAATGAGTGTTGCAGTTGTGTGTATGGATGTTATGTTATTCTTTGTGATATGTTGTTGCTCTACACCTTTGCACTACATAAATGAGTATTACAGTTGTGTGTATGGTTGTTTTGTCATTCTTTGTATTATGTTGTTGCGCTACACCTTTGCACTACATAAATGAGTGTTACAGTTGTGGGTATGTTGTTATGTTGTTTTTTGTGATATGTTGTTGCTCTTCACCTTTGCACTACATAACTGAGTGCTAAAGTTGTGGGTATGGTTGTTAGGTTTTTTTTGTGGTATGTTGTTGCTGTACACCTTTGCACTAAATGAATGAGTGTTACAGTTGTGTGTATGGCTGTTATGTTATTCTTTGTGATATGTTGTTGCTCTACACCTTTACACTACATAAATGAATGTTACAGTTGTGTGTATGGTTGTTATGTTATTATTTGTGGTATGTTGCTGCTGTACACTTTTACACTACATAAATGAGTATTACAGTTGTGTGTATGGTTGTTATCTTTATTTTTGTGGTATGTTGTTGCTCTACACCTTTGCACTACATAAATGAGTATTGCAGTTTTGTGTATGGTTGTTAAATTTTTCTTTGTGGTATGTTGTTGCTCTACAGATTTGCACTACATAAATGAGTGTTACAGTTCTGGGTATGGTTGTTATGTTGTTTTTTGTGGTATGTTGTTGCTCTACACCTTTGCACTACATAAATGAGTGTTACAGTTGTGTGTATGGTTGTTATGTTATTCTTTGTGGTATGTTGTTGCTCTACACCTTTGCACTACATAAATGAGTGTTACAGTTGTGTGTATGGTTGTTATGTTATTCTTTGTGGTATGTTGTTGCTCTACACCTTTGCACTACATAAATGAGTGTTACAGTTGTGTGTATGGTTGTTATGTTATTCTTTGTGGTATGTTGTTGCTCTACACCTTTGCACTACATAAATGAGTGTTGCAGTTGTGTGTATGGTTGTTATGTTATTCTTTGTGGTATGTTGTTGCTCTACACCTTTGCACTACATAAATGAGTGTTGCAGTTGTGTGTATGGTTGTTGTTCTTTGTGGTATGTTGTTGCTCTACACCTTTGCACTACATAAATGAGTGTTACAGTTGTGTGTATGGTTGTTATGTTGTTTTTGTGGTATGTTGTTGCTCTACACCTTTGCACTACATAAATGAATGTTACAGTTGTGGGTATGGTTGTTATGCTGTTTTTTGTGGTATGTTGTTGCTCTACACCTTTGCACTACATAAATGAGTGTTACAGTTGTGTGTATGGTTGTTATGTTATTCTTTGTGGCATATCGTTGCTCTACACCTTTGCACTACATAAATGAGTGTTACAGTTGTGTGTATGGTTGTTACGCTATTCTTTGTGGTATGTTGTTGCTCTACACCTTTGCACTACATAAATGAGTGTTACAGTTGTGTGTATGGTTGTTATGTTATTCTTTGTGGTATGTTGTTGCTCTACACCTTTGCACTACATAAATGAGTGTTACAGTTGTGTGTATGGTTGTTATGTTATTCTTTGTGGTATGTTGTTGCTCTACACCTTTGCACTACATAAATGAGTGTTACAGTTGTGTGTATGGTTGTTATGTTATTCTTTGTGGTATGTTGTTGCTCTACACCTTTGCACTACATAAATGAGTGTTACAGTTGTGTGTATGGTTGTTATGTTATTCTTTGTGATATGTTGTTGCTCTACACCTTTGCACTACATAAATGAGTGTTACAGTTGTGTGTATGGTTGTTATGTTATTCTTTGTGATATGTTGTTGCTCTACACCTTTGCACTACATAAATGAGTGTTGCAGTTGTGTGTATGGTTGTTATGTTATTCTTTGTGATATGTTGTTGCTCTACACTTTTGCACTATATAAATGAGTGTTACAGTTGTGTATATGGTGGTTATGTTATTCTTTGTGGTATGTTGTTGCTCTACACCTTTGCACTACATAAATGAGTGTTACCGTTGTGTGGTATGGTTGTTATGTTATTCTTTGTGGTATGTTGTTGCTCTACACCTTTGCACTACATAAATGAGTGTTACAGTTGTGTGTATGGTTGTTATGTTATTCTTTGTGGTATGTTGTTGCTCTACACCTTTGCACTACATAAATGAGTGTTACAGTTGTGTGTATGGTTGTTATGTTATTCTTTGTGGTATGTTGTTGCTCTACACCTTTGCACTACATAAATGAGTGTTACAGTTGTGTGTATGGTTGTTATGTTATTCTTTGTGGTATGTTGTTGCTCTACACCTTTGCACTACATAAATGAGTGTTACAGTTGTGTGTATGGTTGTTATGTTATTCTTTGTGGTATGTTGTTGCTCTACACCTTTGCACTACATAAATGAGTGTTACAGTTGTGTGTATGGTTGTTATGTTATTCTTTGTGGTATGTTGTTGCTCTACACCTTTGCACTACATAAATGAGTGTTACAGTTGTGTGTATGGTTGTTATGTTATTCTTTGTGATATGTTGTTGCTCTACACCTTTGCACTACATAAATGAGTGTTACAGTTGTGTGTATGGTTGTTATGTTATTCTTTGTGGTATGTTGTTGCTCTACACCTTTGCACTACATAAATGAGTGTTACAGTTGTGTGTATGGTTGTTATGTTATTCTTTGTGGTATGTTGTTGCTCTACACCTTTGCACTACATAAATGAGTGTTACAGTTGTGTGTATTTTTGTTATGTTATTCTATGTGATATGTTGTTGCTCTACACCTTTGCACTACATAAATGAGTGTTGCAGTTGTGTGTATGGTTGTTATGTTATTCTTTGTGATATGTTGTTGCTCTACACCTTTGCACTACATAAATGAGTATTACAGTTGTGTGTATGGTTGTTATGTTATTCTTTGTGATATGTTGTTGCTTTGCACTTATGCACTACATAAACGAGTATTACAGTTGTGTGTATGGTTGTTATGTTATTTTTTTGTGGTATGTTGTTGCTCTACACCTTTGCACTACATAAATGAGTGTTACAGTTGTGTGTATGGTTGTTATGTTATTCTTTGTGGTATGTTGTTGCTCTACACCTTTGCACTACATAAATGAGTGTTACAGTTGTGTGTATGGTTGTTATGTTATTCTTTGTGGTATGTTGTTGCTCTACACCTTTGCACTTCATAAATGAGTGTTACAGTTGTGTGTATTGTTATGTTATTCTTTGTGGTATGTTGTTGCTCTACACCTTTGCACTACATAAATGATTATTACAGTTGTGTGTATGGTTGTTATGTTATTCTTTGTGATATGTTGTTGCTCTACACCTTTGCACTACATAAATGAGTGTTGCAGTTGTGTGTATGGTTGTTATGTTATTCTTTGTGATATGTTGTTGCTCTACACCTTTGCACTACATAAATGAGTGTTACAGTTGTGTGTATGGTTGTTATGTTATTCTTTGTGGTATGTTGTTGCTCTACAACTTTGCACTACATAAATGAGTGTTACAGTTGTGTGTATGGTTGTTATGTTATTCTTTGTGATATGTTGTTGCTCTACACCTTTGCACTACATAAATGAGTGTTGCAGTTGTGTGTATGGTTGTTATGTTATTCTCTGTGATATGTTGTTGCTCTACACCTTTGCACTACATAAATCAGTATTACAGTTGTGTGTACGGTTGCTATGTTATTCTTTGTGATATGGTGTTGCTCTTCACCTTTACACTACATAAATGAGTTTTACAGTTGTGTGCATGGTTGTGTTGTTATTCTTTGTGGTATGCTGTTGCTCTACAACTTTGCACTACATAAATGAGTGTTGCAGTTGTGTGTATGGTTGTTATGTTATTCTTTGTGATATGTTGTTGCTCTACACCTTTGCACTACATAAATGAGTGTTACAGTTGTGGGTATGGTTGTTATGTTGTTTTTTGTGATATGATGTTGCTCTTCACCTTTGCACTACATAACTGAGTGCTAAAGTTGTGGGTATGGTTGTTAGGTTTTTTTTGTGGTATGTTGTTGCTGTACACCTTTGCACTAAATGAATGAGTGTTACAGTTGTGTGTATGGCTGTTATGTTATTCTTTGTGATATGTTGTTGCTCTACACCTTTACACTACATAAATGAATGTTACAGTTGTGTGTATGGTTGTTATGTTATTATTTGTGGTATGTTGCTGCTGTACAACTTTGCACTACATAAATGAGTGTTACAGTTGTGTTTATGGTTGTTATGTTTATCTTTGTGGTATGTTGTTGCTCTACACCTTTGCACTACAAAAATGAGTATTGCAGTTTTGTGTATGGTTGTTAAGTTATTCTTTGTGGTATGTTGTTGCTCTACACATTAGCACTACATAAATGAGTGTTAGAGTTCTGGGTATGGTTGTTATGTTGTTTTTTGTGGTATGTTGTTGCTCTACACCTTTGCACTACATAAATGAGTGTTACAGTTGTGTGTATGGTTATGTTGTTCTTTGTGGTATGTTGTTGCTCTACACCTTTGCACTACATAAATGAGTGTTACAGTAGTGTGTATGGTTGTTATGTTATTTTTTTGGTATGCTGTTGCTCTACACCTTTGCACTACATAAATGAGTGTTACAGTTGTGTGTATCATTGTTATGTTATTATTTGTGGTATGTTGTTGCTCTACACCTTTGCACTACATAAATGAGTGTTGCAGTTGTGTGTATGGTTGTTATGTTATTCTTTCTGGTATGTTGTTGCTCTACACCTTTGCACTACATAAATGAGTGTTGCAGTTGTGTGTATGGCTGTTATGTTATTTTTTGTGATATGTTGTTGCTCTACACCTTTACACTACATAAATGAATGTTACAGTTGTGTGTATGGTTGTTATGTTATTATTTGTGGTATGTTGCTGCTCTACAACTTTGCACTACATAAATGAGTGTTACAGTTGTGTGTATGGTTGTTATGTCTATCTTTGTGGTATGTTGATGCTCTACACTTTTGCACTACAAAAATGAGTATTGCAGTTTTGTGTATGGTTGTTAAGTTATTATTTGTGGTATGTTGCTGCTCTACAACTTTGCACTACATAAATGAGTGTTAGAGTTCTGGGTATGGTTGTTATGTTGTTTTTATGGTATGTTGTTGCTCTACACCTTTGCACTACATAAATGAGTGTTACAGTTATGTGTATGGTTATGTTGTTCTTTGTGGTATGTTGTTGCTCTACACCTTTGCACTACGTAAATGAGTGTTACAGTAGTGTGTATGGTTGTTATGTTATTTTTTGGTATGCTTTTGCTCTACACCTTTGCACTACATAAATGAGTGTTACAGTTGTGTGTATCGTTGTTATGTTATTATTTGTGGTATGTTGTTGCTCTACACTTTTGCACTGCATAAATGAGTATTACAGGTGTGTGTATGGTTGTTATGTTATTCTTGGTGATATATTCTAGCTCTACATCTTTGCACTACATAAATGAGTGTTGCAGTTGTGTGTATGCTTGTTATTTTATTCTTTCTGATATGTTATTGCTCTACACCATTGCACTACATAAATGAGTGTTACAGTTGTGTATATGGTAGTTATTTAATTCTCTGTGGTATGTTGTTGCGCTACACCTTTGCACTACATAAATGAGTGTTACAGTTGTGTGTATGGTTGTTATGTTATTCTTTGTGGTATGTTGTTGTTCTACCCCTTTGCACTACATACATGAGTGTTACAGTTGTGTGCATGGTTGTTATGTTATTCTTTGTGGTATATTGTTGCTCTACACCTTTGCACTACATAAATAAGTGTTACTGTTGTGTGTATGGTTGTTATACTATTCTTTGTGGTATGTTGTTGCTCTACACCTTTGCACTACATAAATGAGTGTTGCAGTAGTGTGTATGGTTGTTATGTTATTCTTTCTGGTATGTTGTTGTCCTACAACTTTGCACTACATAACTGGTTGTTACAGTTGTAGGTATGGTTGTTGTTTTTTGTGGTATGTTGCTGCTCTACACCTTTGCACTACATAAATGAGTGTTACAGTTGTGTGTATGGTTGTTATGTTGTTTTTGTGGTATGTTCTTGCTCTACACATTTGCACTACATAAATGAGTGTTGCAGTTGTGTGTATGGTTGTTATGTTGTTGTTTGTGGTATGCTGTTGCTCTACACCTTTGCATTACATAAATGAGTGTTACAGTTGTGTGTATGGTTGTTATGTTATTCTTTGTGCTATGTTGTTGCTCTACACTTTTGCACTACATAAATGAGTATTACCGTTGTGTGTATGGTTGTTATGTTATTCTTTGTGATATGTTATTGCTCTACCCCTTTGCACTACATAAATGAGTGTTACAGTTGTGTATATGGTTGTTATTTTATTCTTTGTGGTATGTTGTTGCGCTACACATTTGCACTACATAAGTGAGTGTTACAGTTGTCTGCATGGTTGTTATGTTATTCTTTGTGGCATATTGTTGCTTTACACCTTTGCATTACATAAATGAGTGTTACAGTTGTGTGCATGGTTGTTATGCTATTCTTTGTGGTATGTTGTTGCTCTACACCTTTGCACTACATAAATGAGTGTTACAATTGTGTGTATGGTTGTTATGTTATTCTTTCTGGTATGTTGTTGCTCTACACCTTTGCACTACATAAATGAGTATTACAGTTGTGTGTATGGTTGTTATGTTATTCTTTGTGATATGTTGTTGCTCCACACCTTTGCACTACATACATGAGTGTTACAGTTGTGTATTGTTTTTATGTTATTCTTTGTGATATGTTGCTGCACTACATCTTTGCGCTACGCAAATGAGTGTTGCAGTTGTGTGTATGGTTTTTATGTTATTCTTTGTGATATGTTGCTGCTCTACATCTTTGCACTACATAATTGAGTGTTGCAGTTGTGTGTATGGTTGTTATGTTATTCTTTCTGGTATGTTGTTGCTCTACACCTTTGCACTATATAAATGAGTGTTACAGTTGTGTGTATGGTTGTTATGTTATTCTTTGTGATATGTTGTTGCTCCACACCTTTGCACTACATACATGAGTGTTACAGTTGTGTGTATGGTTGGTATGTTATTCTTTGTGATATGTTGTTGCTCTACACCTTTGCACTACATAAGTGAGTGTTGCAGTTGTGTGTATGGTTGTTATGCTATTCTTTGTGGTATGTTGTTGCTCTACACCTTTGCACTACATAAATGTGTGTTACAGTTGTGTGTATGGTTGTTATGTTGTTTTTTGTGGTATGTTGTTGCTCTACACCTTTGCACTACATAAATGAGTGTTACAGTTGTGTGTATGGTTGTTATGTTATTCTTTTTGGTAGTTGTTGCGCTACACCTTTTCACTACATAAACGAGTATTACAGTTGTGTGTATGGTTGTTATGTTATTCTTTGTGGTATGTTGTTGCTCTACACTTTTGCACTACATAAATGAGTGTTACAGTTGTGTGTATGGTTGTTATCTTATTCCTTGTGGTATGTTGTTGCTCTACACCTTTGCACTACATAAATGAGTATTACAGTTGTGTGTATGGTTGTTATGTTATTCTTTATGGTATGTTGTTGCTCTACACCTTTGCATTACATAAATGAGTGTTACAGTTGTTTGTATGGTTGTTATGTTATTCTTTGTGGTATGTTGTTGCTCTACACCTTTGCACTACATAAATGAGTATTACAGTTGTGTGTATGGTTGTTATGTTATTCTTTGGAGTATGTTGTTGCTCTACACCTTAGCACTACATAGATGAGTGTTACCGTTGTGTTTATGGTTATTTTATTCTTTGTGATATGCTGTTGCTCTACACCTTTGCACTCCATAAATGAGTATTACGGTTGTGTGTATGGTTGTTATCTTATTCCTTGTGGTATGTTGTTGCTCTACACCTTTGCACTACATAAATGAGTGTTGCAGTTGTGTGTATGGTTATGTTATTGTTTCTGGTATGTTGTTGCTCTATACCTTTGCACTACTTAAATGAGTGTTATAGTTGTGTGTATGGTTGTTATGTTGTTTTTTGTGGTATGTTGTTGCTCTGCACCTTTGCATTACATAAATGAGTATTAGAGTTGTGTGTATAATATTTTTTTCTTCCCTTTCCTCATTTTTAGCAAACTACAGCGGACAAATATTTGACAAGTTGTTAAGCATGCATAATTACTCTAGTCATAAATCACATGTGCGTGTTTGTTTTTATATATATATATATATATATATATATATATATATATATATATATATATATATATATATATATAGATAGATATATATATATATATGTCTGTGTGTGTGTGTGTGTGTGTGTGTGTGTGTGTGTGTGTGTGTGTGTGTGTGTCCCATTCAAAAGACTGACTCAACAGAAAATTGAAATTCATCTAGTTAAGACCATATAATCGACTTTTCAAAATGGCAAAGCTTTTGAACTGAGATCCATGTAGAAGTTATATCAGGGAATTTACCCTTTTCCCTTCTGTAGTGCGATCTCAGAGTTGATATATATAATATGCAGGTGGTGTGGTGTTGGAGGTCTGGGGGGCTTGACCTCTGCAAAAACTTAGATTTCTGTTGTTTTCTTTCGTATGACTTTTCGAAAAGTCGATGATATGGTCTCAGCCATATAAAGTGTGACTTTCTGTTTATTCGATTTTCTGAATGTGATCTACCTATCCATCTATAAATACATATATATATATATATATATATATATATATATATATATATATATATCTATATAAATATATATATATATATATATATATAGAGAGAGAGAGAGAGAGATAGATATATATATATATCTGTATCTATATCTATAGATAGATAGATAGATATAGATAAGTATTTAGGAATGGATCTCATTTGGAAGCTCGACTTTCAGAAAGTAGAACTTCACATTGTTGAGCCTATATAATTGACCTTCTAAAAAGTTGAGATCACAGTGCAGTGGAGATCAGGGAATTTACCCTTTTCTCACTATAGTGCAATCTCAGAGATAGTATATATAATTAGTAGGGTGGTGGGTGCGTGGGAGCTTGCCTTCCTGCAAAAACACAGATTTTTCTTCTCTTTTTTATTGATAATTATGGGACATCGATTATATGGTCTTGAGCATATGCAGTTCTATGTTCTGTTATGTTGATACAACGCCATGTTATTTGCTTAGCTTTTAATTGTGGGCCTTGCCTGAAAATGGACTATGCTCTGGAGCACTTTCCATACTGAAAAAGTATAAATAAACAAAAATACATATCTAAATAAATCATTGGTAGACAAAAAGATATATGAATTAACAGTTACAGCTAAGAGGGCCATCCCACCATGAGCAGTGACTGGAAGCTTGACATTTGTTCCATGCAGCATGCTTCAATTAGGAACATGAAAAGATTTCTTCCAATTAAGATATTTATATCTGTTTACTTAAGCAGCTTTATTTAGCTTATTTAGCTACACTTTGTCACTTCAACAAGGAAATGCCCCATAACTTCTGCTTTAAAACATGGTACAGAAAACAAATCTGAGGAAATCACATTAAAACTATTCCAACATTTTCCAGAGAGTTTACTATAAAGCAGTAAACTAAAATGCTTCCAATTTAACTGAATACTGAGAAAAGCATTCAGAGGAAAGGAAGTGTGTATTATTTTATTATAGACATTCACACACTACATTATGGGAATAAGGAGTCTTATCTGAGAAACAAAAATAATGCATGTTATGTCAGTTCTTTCTATGTCATTATGGAATAGTATAAGGTATATATCAAATATTCACCAATTATCATAATACTCGGTTGTTATTATTATATGAAGGATTATATGTACTTTTCTCAGTTTCTGACCATATGAAACGTTTAAATGTCATGGTGCATGCAAAAAAATTGCTTTCAATGATCATGTTCTATTTCAGGGTTAATACAAACATAACAACAGAAATATTTAAAACATGTATTGGATGACACCATAGTACACTGAAGAAAGTTATGCAAATGGCACCTCTGGAAATAGCACAGCTTAAATGAAAGTCCTGTAAATATGCATAAGAGGTAAGACTGAGAAGGAAGTGGAATAATACTTATTGTAAAAGAAAGGGGAGAACTGCAGTTAATTCATATGTACAGTTGAGGGATGCATATTTCATACCGCTCAAGTGTACCTAATTATGAGGAATGTTCCTTATTCTGAGTCTTAAGTAGTCTATGTTCTTTGAAGTTCCACATAAAAAGATTCTATCAGCATACAGTTTTTAGAGTTTTCTGTTAAACTAACATGCATGCTGTATAATACTAAATCATATTACTTCATCAACATAATTTTTAAAGGTATAAAGCAATACATTTTAGCAATTTGGTTAGATGTCCTTACATTCACTGCTGCAGTATTGTTAACATTCAGGATTCCCTGCTGTGGAAGTCTGTCATCAGGCTTGTATGCCAAAGACTTTTGTTGCATTTAAAGGTATGCCTGAACATCACTCAAACTCTCTTTGTGGTGCACCATAGGGCATAAAAGTGACATTCAGGCTTACCATAAACAGAACTTCTTTGCCGCAAATCTGAATGTGTCTTTTCACTGTTTGTCTGTTTTCCTGTGTCTGTTTTGCCAGTTGAACACATTTTCATTGTCCAGTATTTACCTATGCCTGTTTGCAGTGCAGATAAGTGCCCTTCTGGGCTTTTTTTTTATTTTTATTACTTTTTTGTGCTTCTTGGGATAAATGTCATCCATGAAGGATAAATGCCAGTGTGGGAGATAGATTCCCCATAAAGACCAGCACAATAAGTGTCTTTTTTGTTAAAGAGCATCTTATGACCATACGTCTTATTCTATTTGCCAGGCATTCATTCCGAAAATCATTTGCAGTAGACTTTCTTTCCTTTCATTGTATCTTGCAAAACAGCATCTTAAAAACATTTGCAAGAATCACCCCTTACCTCAGCATCAACCCGTATCACAGACACTTTCCTCAGCATTAACCCATGTCACAAACCCTTACTTCATCATTAAACCATTTCATAGACCCTTACTTCAGCATTAAACCATTTTGCAGACCCTTACCTCAGCATTAACCCATATCATTTTGTTCGGTATACAGCGATAGCAGGCATTCCTGTACTGGTACCAGCCAAATGGGCAATCACCTTGATAACAGAGACAGCTTGTATCACCTGTATACAAAATCAAAACAACAACAGCATGTTGAAATTCCATCACAAAGGTTCATATGTTCATAGGTTGGTAATAGGCTATCAGCCCTAGGGCCTATACAAGCCTAGCCATAACAATTCCCTGGCTATTTCTTCCCACACTATTTACTTCCCTGGACCCCTGTCTAGCAGGGCGACTGACATGATCCCTGGGGTGAATTTCCTTTCTCCCATCCAATCATCAAGGTTCCTTTTGAAGAGGGCCAAAGAGGCACTCTGCTTGACATGTATGGGAAGTCTATTCCAGAGTCTGGGGAGTCTCTGGGTCAGGAACCTATCCCTCCAGCATGTTTTGTTTATTGTGATGACAAGGTTTAGATCCCTGAAGTGTGTGGCTCTGAGTAATTGGGATTTCTTTAAGTGTAGCATGTCCAACAGCTCTGGGTTTGACATTGCCTTGTATGTTAAGCAGAGATCGCCTCTGAGTAGATGATATGTGACAGAGTATAGCTGATGTTTTTTAAGGCGGTCAGCGTAGGGCATCTGCTTTAGGCCTGTGATTCTTTTAGTATGGTATTTCTGCAGCCTTTCCAGTTGTTGCAGATAGCTTGAGAGGTACATACCAAATGAGGCATTGTATTCTATAGAGGATCTAATGAGGGATGAGTACAGTGGGACAATGACCTCCTTTTTTCTGGATGAAAAGCCCTTAGTGATGAGGTGTGCCACATAGTAGGATTTCCTGACTGTTGTGGTAATGTGGTTATCGAAGGTGAAACCACTGTCCACCTGTGTCCCCAAGTCTCTTATCACACTTTCAGTGTTTAGTGTACTGCCACCTATATGGTAATTCACAGGTACATGTTTTTTCCCAAAGGGGATAACTGTGCATTTCTTGGCATTGAGCTTGAGCCCATAGCTCTGGCACCAAGCATCTGTTTCTGTAAGGCCCTTTTGTAGAGTATCCACATCATTTGGGGATTCAGTAATGGTTCCCAGTTTGCAGTCATCTGCGAACTTTGTTAGCCAGTGTCCCTTAGTGTTGGCCTGTACTTCAGAGATGTAGATGCAAAGCAAGAGTGGTCCCAGGACTGAACCCTGAGGCTACTTACAGTGTGGGTTCTATTAGTAAGCCAGTTAGCAACCCATTGGGTGATGTAGGGATTAATGCCCAGCTTAGAAAGTTTATCTATGATTCCAGAGTGGGGGATGGTATCAAAGGCCTTGCAAAGGTCTAGATAGGCTGTGTGGACCACCTTACCATTGTCCATGGCTCTGGAGACTGATTCGAAGAAGTCAATCAGGTTCAGGAGACAAGATCGGCCCTTCACGACCCAAACTGGGTGGGGTCCAGTGTTTGAAGGTTGCCAATGTCTTTGTTTATATCACACTATAATTTTGTTACTTTAGAAAAAAAAAATTCAGACTGACTCTTTTTTTCAGGATCAGAATTAAATTAGACACCCTTTTAAGAATAGTGCCGTAATTCATGATTCTGAAATTTAGTATACACACTTGATATGCAAGTCTGTACTTGGAAATTTTGAACTTATGAAACTTGTATGAACTGCATTAAATCTTTTTCTTCCTCTATTTCTTAGATCTTACATGTCTTTTATGATTATCATCTTTCAGCTGAAAAGTAAATGGGCAAATAAATATAAGAATGCAAAGTAAAGTGATACCTTTCATTTTCTTAGCATACTATGTAATAGGCTCTGTTTTTTTTTTCTCATTGGTTTTCCACTTGTTGTTCTTGTTGTTATTATCATTAATAGAAGTAGTAGTAATAGTATTTCACTTTGAAACTCATCAAGGATCTTATAGTACATACAGGTAAGAAACATTATTTATCAGTTCATAGTTTGCAGATTGACTTGTTCTGAAAGGAAGCAAACCGCGTTCTGGTTGTGCTGAAATTGAAAATGAATGCCTGGAACTATAACATGTATGTACCTTGAACTGGTATCACTCATCCTTGTTTTAGTCACATTTACTGAGCCGTCAGCTGTGGGCAAATCTGAAATACAGTCCACAATGTGTAGGGACAGTATGATAATAAGTCCATGGAAACGTCTCTTGGGACTGTATACACACCTACAACTGATATGTTTTCTGATGGAAATCATACAAACCTTTCAAATGTGTAAAACATGTACAAAGTGTGTCCTTTTTCTTTGTGAAATGCAGTACTTGTGGAAGACAGAGAATGCTGTAAAAGATTATGAAAAAAAAGAGAGATGCAGCTCAGGAGAGTAATAAACTGGTTATTTAAGTCATGATTTTATGGAATTTTCTACTACTGGAGTTTAAGTTTATTTGAGAAACCAGAAAACCAGCCTCAGTTCAAGAGGCAAGAATATTTCATCTGATGAAGAAGAGAAAAGGATTTGTTTTGAGAAGATTTATGCTAACTGCATACCCTCCATTGCTGTCCCATGCTGAGACATCCCTCCAGAGTCTAGTAGCATAATACTATTGCTTTGTAGACTCATCCCAAAGGAACCACTTTGAGAACAGTCTCTGTGGGATGTCTTGGATGAGTTTCTCAGACTGTTTCACTTTCCTGAATAAGGGAGTTTGATTTATTATTTTTTCCCTGTTGTATTATACACTTTTTAGCCAGTTGTATATTTGAACTAGAAACAGATTTTAGTTTGAGAACATTTAGATGTAGTGAATGTTTTCCTATAAACTTTCTATCTGTTAACAACCCTTTATTTCACATTACTCTGTCCAGTATTGTACATTGTCTATATATTTAATTTCTCAAAATCAACATATTTTTAGTAAATAATTCTGCTTATCTAATCATAATAGCTTATAGCTGATTATTTGCTCATTTGTTTGCATCTTACCTAATTTAAGGCTACCATAACGACTTGGTGTAGACTGTGGAGTCTTTATCTGAAAAAAAGGAAAGGATTGATCAGTTTATAAAAAAAATATATAAATTTCAGTAGGCAAATCTTTTAATATTGAAACAGTAACTGGACTTCTCCAAGTAAAGCCAGGAATAGTTGTAGTTGTAGTGTCCCATAAAGAATAAGGAGTGTGGTTGCATGTGTCCACGCACGTGCATGCGTGTGAGTTTTTAAATGCAGAGTACAGGACAACAATATATATTTGAAAATACTCTGTTAAGGCAAACTACACTTAGTTATTTGTAGTGATTTACATTTATACATATTTATTTTCAATTGTTTGGGCTATTTACCAATATTTATTGGAGCACAGAATGGATCAAAGAACTCTTCTCTCTGTGCCACATATTAATTATATCGCTGGTATGGATGGTATCTATAGTGTATCATAACAGATAATATGCAATTCAAAAAGAAATGCACACTACTGCTTCAGAAAAAAAATGCTGATTCACACATGACAGCAGTTGCGCATTGTATAATGAGATAATGCAACACAGCACGAATACAATGATGCTACAATTCAGAGGTAAACATGCATTATACAGTTTTATTACTTCTTGAATTGTGCTATAATGCAGCACAATTAACATGATACTATATTATAGGAGTGAATATTATGTTCCAATTGAAAATGAACCACTGCTGTCCTTTGTGATATAGAACACACACCTGTAGTTTGGAAAGAAAAATAACTTTGCATCTATGCAAATTGTATGAGGCTAAATATGATTTGCCAGCTATTTATATAATGTGCATTGCTTTTATTGTGGGAAGGCTTTTCATAATTTCAAGATTAAGTTACAACATAAGATCAACATATTATCTTATTAAACATGAATGCCATATCAGGTAAGTCATGCAAGGGAACTGCTCAGGTGTGCAACTGCCTGAGTGCCACCTGCAGTTGCCAAAGTCTTTGAGAAAATATAATAGTGAACTTTCTAAAAGAGAATAGAAATATAATATTTATTTTAAAGTATATTTGCTTATAGTTGCAAGTTGTTGTCCAAAAATAAAATTACAAACAAAATCTGAAAATATTGTAATAGCTGCACCTTCCCAGTGTTAATATTGACTGTGGCGGATGAACTGTGATTATTTGGCACCTGTGTACTAAATTGATTAAAATGCAGTTCATATGTTCATAAGTTTATATTTAGCATTCAGGCTTTATTGGTATCAAGAAACAGTTATTTGCTAAAATTATGGATGTATTTCATCACCCATCTAAATATCTAATTTGGTCTTACAAAGTCCTCTATACATTTAGTGGATCTTATTGGAATGGTAATGGAATCTGTAATATGGATATCTTTTGTGTGATGAACAGAGATCTCGCCTTTTAGAATGATTCAGTATGGTGCTCATTCCAAATGTTGCATCCATAAATTTCAAACAGTTATAACAATACACAATTCTCCATCATTACTTGGTATGTTTCAGAGTCATTAATAATGTATGCTATACTGAGTTTACTGCTTACCAACCAACCAGCTATATAAACCCATAATTTTCAACCTACTGTAGTAAGAATTATGGAAAACAGAAGGAATTAACTTAGTAAAATGTCTTTGTACTGATTGTACTACACTTATTTTAGAACTGTTGTAGTTAGAAAGACTGGGTTGCATTCCAAGAGTGGCCCTAGAAGTTTGAAATAAGTGAGGGACTTGGCTAAGTTCTCTGGTTGCCATTATTTTACATACCACCACTTGCCACATAGATCTACTTTGAATGTTTCTCAAATTTTCTATAAGACAGGTTGCCTTGAATTAGGATTCCTAAGTTTTTTTATATACTTGAATTAGTCTAGTATCTGGTCACATAATAAAACTCAAACTGACAACTTTTCCCAAAGTTCATGAATTTATATTTAAGGATGCTAAGATGTGCGATGATCTGAATACCCAGTTACTTATGCCTCATAAAGTATGTATCACATAGTTCTGTATCATTTCCTGATGGAACAGTTATGTTAATTTTATAATCACTTTTGCAATCCAAGACTGAGTATCACTGAAAATGAGAGAAAATCGATATTAATCAATATGGGAGCAATCACTAACCCCTGAGGGTTAACAAACCCTATAAATCTTTCATAAGATGATGATGTTCCAATTACAAATAACTATTTGTGACCTATTAGTTAACCATTTTGGGTTAATATTGAAATTTATTAAGGTTTTTATTATTTCCTTATATAGCAGAGTATCAAATATCTTTGATACATCCAAAAATGCTACTGCAGCTGAAGCACTGTTATAATTTGATAAGCTTAATGGATTATAACATTCAATAACCTGTGGAGTCACCTTTTATGGAACTATGTTGAAACATTTCTATGTATTTATTTCAAACTTCATGCTGAATTAATTTTTGAAGACTACATTTTTTGAATAATTTTCTCTGTGATAAGTTAGACAAATAGGCCTATAATGTTGTACAAAGTTAAAGTACTCACAGTTGTGGATAATATTAATTTTGAAGTATAACACTATAATGGTACCCAACTTCATTTTCAAATATAATTAAATTCTTATAAAGAAACCGCAATGTCATATTTTATCACAAGTATAAATAGTCCCTTGATAACACCCGGCCCTACACTACTAGTACTCTTATCAAATTCAGTTATAATCAGTAGTGAAAGGGATAAACATTTTCCAACCATTATTTTTCTTAGTGACGTGCTTATGAATGCAAAGTAATAACAAAGTCATCTGTCATATGTTTGGCATTGGTGTTCCATTTGTCTTCTATAAGCAGTGGTCCAATGAGCTTCTTTGCTTTTAGAGTTAGCATGCATATATTACAGCTTTTTGTTACTTCTAGTATTGGAATCTGAGTACTCAGACCCTGCTTTTGCTGCCTTAATACATCAATTTAAGTTCTCAGTGATCATATTAAACCCTCTATCATATCTTGCAGGATTTTTTCTGTAATGCCCAGATTAGTGTTTCTTCTTTTTCTATAATTTTGCTATGAGAAGAGTCTACTGGTATGGTAATGTTTTACCTGTGTTATTATTATATTTGAATTCAGCTGTAGGTTTCAGATTATTCACAGAGATGGTTAGTAAAGTATCTCAAACACCATTGTGTTGGTCATGAGTACTCTGCTCCGATCACTTCTTAATTTATTCATGTCAAATTTATTGTAATTCAAGATCTTAATGATCATCTTAAAACCTATCTTTGGTGGTATACCAACAAGAATTACACTATGATATGAAGTACCTAATGCTTCCACCATGGGTAAACCTGATATGCTCTTATCAACACTTGAGCAGATGAGGTACATTATGCTACTGTGTCTTTCATTCATCAATCAGTTGAGTAGAACCCCTGGTGATAACTATGCCAAGAAATGCTTGTAAACAAGATGTTGTGGGATGAATACTATTCTGATGTATGCAAAGATAATTAAGATCTTAAAAAAATTACTTGACTGAATCACAATACACTGCACAAGGCATGCAGTAAGTTTATCTGTTGGTCTCCATTTAACTCTTAACCCCTATAATGTGCTATGAGATATAAAATATGGTTTGAAATAATTTCCTCTAGGAAATCCCGTAATGTTTCACTCTTTATATTTGCAATCTTTACTGTAGTATTCGTCTCTTTATGTGTTAATATTAATATACCTTCAACAAAAGTTATCTTTATAATACATTGAAACATATTATAACCATCAAAATAGATGCCAGAGCTTTTCCAGCTTTCTGAGATTACTGCAAATGCTAGTTGTTTAAATACAATACTGCATTAATCTCATTAGACATTCATAATGGTATCAATTTTATTGTGTCTATATATGATTTTTGGCGCAATTTTATGACATCTAAAAAGTGTGAACCTGAATGTTTGTGACCAAAGAAGTTTCCCAAAATAAGTATAGCTCATCCATTATAAAAATTGGATTGTCATGCACCATGTCTTCCCAATTAATTATAGTCTTGATAGTTTTCCTGTAACCAGATCTTCATAGCCAGTTGTTATAGAGTCTAACCTTAATTAAGTAGTGATCTGTCAGTATTAGGAAGGGAACATTTCACTGTATACTACACTGGATTTTTTTTTGTTTATAAAGATGCATTATATTTTCTGCTGTCATTTTCATATAATTGTGTCTCTTGCTTATCACTGTTAACATTTTGTCTAACCCCATCAGTAATGAGTCTCCTAAAATGAATACTTTAACTTTAGGGCTATCTACTATTTTATCTTCATTATTGGTATCTTCCTTCTGTATTTCCAAATCTACACTGTAAATTGCAAATTTGATGTTATCCTATAACGTTTATTCATTATGTTTGCTGTCATCCCTACTAATTTTATCTTTTAATGAACTGGATCCTTCAAAATCTTTTTCTCCTTATATTTTTCTTATCTGCATTGTGTAACCTCTTATTTTCTGCTTCTGTTAACTTTAGCCAGTCCTTATCCTTATGTCCATTGTTTTATCATTCCTAATTATCTAGCTGCTGATATACTTTTTTATCTTAACTTCCTTGGCACACTTTGATGTTCTTGAATCATGATTTCACAATGGTATATTATCTGCCTCAGTGATTAAATTGTCATTAACCACAATGTTATTCAAAGTGTTGTTATATAGTTTCATGATGATGTAGACTTTTTATTAAAAATCGCTCTACTTATGTTTATTTTTTCTTGAAGGTTTTATTTTAATGTTTAAAAACGTTTCTGCCTCGCTTCAGAATTAATGATTCAGTTTAGTATAGATTACACTAACTCTTTTGTAGACATCAGTGGCAAGTAGCAACCAATCACATGAAGTAGGTTATGATCTTCTTAAGCTTGCACCTCTCTCAGACTTGTTGACCTTTCATTCCCTAGGAAACAGAACTACATTAAATAACAAAGTGCACATATGGACAGTAGACTTTGGAAATGTACACCTGAGATATTTTGATGTTGTATTGTGAAGGATTATAGGGAGGGTCAGTATCTGTCTTTATGATAATGCAGAACTTGGAAACTTCTTGGAAATCTGTGATTACTTTTTGAGCTGCAGCATCGGGGGGAGGGTGTTACTTCTATTTCAGGATGGACTGATTAGAGTGGCACTGAACATTACTATCACTGAGAAAACCTGTACAGTTATATGTAGTACTTTATATTGATTACCACTATGTTGAAATGATGTTGTAGGAATACATTAAATGAACAGCAATGAAAGTATGAAAACTAAAGGAGGTGGTGTATCAATATTCATTGAAGATAAATATGCCTCAAGACTGGTTAAACAGTGTAATTCCCTGGAGATACTTCAGGTGCAATTAACTGTTGGCAGGACACCTATTCAAGTCATTGCCAGCTACAGGACCCTTTCCATGAATCAGGACACCCAGTCTACCTATTTGGATCTACTTGAGTAAGATACATCCGAACACCATATTTTTAGGTGACTTTAACTAACCATCCATTGACTGGGTAGATTACTCATGCTCAAACTCACTTGCCCAAACTCACTTGCCCAAAGGTTCCTCGACTTCATTAACTTCAGTGCCCTGGACCAGCTGATTGACACTCCCACAAGGGATGCCAACATCCTGGATCTGGTGCTTACCAATATAGAGGATCAAGGTAATACCCCCACTGTGAGGTCTTCCCTGGTGAGATTTGACCACAAATCAGTCTCATTCGAATTAACTATCACACCTGGTTCCCTCCTAGCAGAAACTAAAATAAACAACTTCTCCAAAGCAGATTATAACCTCTACATGATGGTATGAATAGCTTCACTGCACCTCCCCCATCAGGTGGAACTGGCAACTATGCCGAGTTCTACACCAATACTTTATACAAACACCTGTATAACTGCATTTACTCAACCTTACCTGATAAGATCAAAACAAGCTCCTCAAGGAACAGCAAACCTGCCTGATGGACAACTGCCATTAACAGGCTTTAAAATAAGAGGAAGAACTTGCTTCCTAGGGAGTGAGCCCTAAACTGGAAACACTCCCTCCTCAGCTTAACCAAGCAAATAAACATCTTGTGAAGTCCTCCAAAGCAAACTACAATTCCAAATTAGCTTTCTCAACTAAGGACAACTATAAGGGATTGTTTAGTTACATCCTAACCTAAAAGGAAAGGCCCAGATTTGTGCTGAACTGGTAGTTAATGATACTACATATATTGAGCCTGTGGACATAGCTAACCTGTTGGCTGACAGGTTCTGTGAAAACTTCCCTCCCCTGTCACGCCACACATACCCTATGACATCCTTACCACCTGTCCCCTACCTTGTATCTTTAAAGAGCAGGTCATAAACACCCTCTCTAAGGCCAAAAACACAGCATCTATGGGACCTGATAACATCCCAGGCTGCATCCTACATGGGCTCCAACAAGAATTATCAACACCTTTGGTTAATCTTTTATATTACAGTCTAAGCACCAGCTTCTTCCCAGCTGAATAGAAGATGGCCACCATTATTCCCTTGTACAACAGTGGTACTTCCATCAGGGAAATATGGACCTATTAGCCTGACTAGCTTTATCTACAAGGCCATGGAATGAATCATCATGGACCATATCAACAAAGATATAGGTAATCTCTAAACACTTGACTCTACTCAGTTTGAATTGGTCAAAGGAAGCCTGTTAATCCTGGTGAACTTCTTCAAGACAGTCACCAAGGTCCTGGACTAGGGAAAATATGTGCATACAACCTACCTAGACTTAGCAAAGGTATTTGATCCTATCCCCCACTCAGGCATCAGTGACAAACTCACCCAGCTACGTATCAATCAACCCTTATATCATCAGATGGGTTGCTAGCTGGCTCAATGATAGTACCGATATAGTCAAAATAGGGAAATCCACCTCCAACAGCAGACATGTAACAAGTGGTGCTTCACAGGGATCAGCCCTGGGACCTTGACTGTTTGGAATCTATTTCTCTGAAGTACAAGCAAAAGCTAAAGGTCTATGGATAACAAAGGTTGGTGATAACTACAAACTGGGACTGGTCATAGAATCTACAAAAGGTGTCAACATCCTGCAAGAGGGTCTTACACAAACAAATGATTGGTGCCAAAGTCTTGGCCTTAAACTCAATGCAAAAAAATGTATTATCATCCTTTTCAGTAAGAGCGATGTACCTGCTAACTACCACATCAGTAGTACACACTCAGTGGTGAGAGACCTGGGCACATAGATTGACAGCAACCTTACCTTTGACCACCATGTCTCCACAGTGGTAAGAAGGACATTCTAAATTGTTATCTCATAAGTAAGGATATTGCCTCCAGAAAAAAAGAAGTCATAACCTCCCTGTACTCTTCCCTTATCAGCCCAATAATTGAGAACAACACCTCTTTTTGAATGTACCTTTCCAAGCACCTGCAGCAATTGGAAAGTCCACAATGGTTCATCACAAGAAAAATTCAAGGTCTTCAGCAGCTGTTCTATGTAGATTGTCTGAAATCACTGTCACTTTATTCTGTTTCATACAAACTATTCAGAGGTGATCTCTACCTTGCATACAAGGCAATCTCTGACCCTGTTTTATTGGAAATGTTGCATATTCGTAAGTCAAGTGATACCAGGTTTATTCACTCTAAAGACTTTAACCTGGTATGTGACATTAATAGAACCTGCTGGAGGGACAGATTTGTCTTCCAGAAGTTACCACACCTTTGGAACAGTCTCCTATTTCATGTCAAACAGAGCACCTCATTGCCCCTGTTCAAACACAATCTAGACAATTGGATGGGTAACCATAAATTCACCCCGTGGATTCCACCTGTGTCCCTCTTGGACAGGGGCAATAGCTGCTGATGATGGAAATAAGGGTAGAACTTGGCTAGGCTTGTAAGGCCCTAGGGTCATTAGCCTAGCAACTTCCTATGGTCCTATGATCCAGTGATCCTATGACAATTAACATAAGAACCATGGGGGATGGTAGAGTGAAATAAAAACAAAAATGCTGAAAAGGAGATTAAAGTTATACAGTGAATAAGAGGTGGGGAAGTAGGAAGAATGGGTTAAATTATTAGTTTTGTGATGGAGTCTAGGATTATCTAACAGTAAGATGAGGCTTGTTTAATAGAGTATGGCATGTAAAGCCTAAAGTAGAGATGTGGAAGAAAGGCACTCAAAGGACAAACGCTTTCATTTCATTTCATTTTCATTGAGTGCTGAAGAAAATAATTACATAAAGGGTTAAAATGAGAAACAAGCTAATCCATTAGCCACTAATGGATATCAGGTTATAAGAAAATGTGGAGAACCGTAGTGATTTTGTATATATAAAGCATGATTGAAAGTGAAGGAAGTAAACAGCAACTGATAAATCAGAGAAATATCAAAAACTGACAATGTGACAGTAAGAAATGAGGGACTTTGCCATTTTTAGGAAACCCCAAGAACTCTTGTAATATGAATGGCTGCACATTTGCCAAAGGACTATAAGTTTGTCAATAATCATTCATAATCAGAATAAAATTAGTAGAAAGTTGAATAAGAAAAGACTTTCACATTCTTTGAATAACAGCTGCTTTAACTATTGTTGTTAAGAGTGGTTAATGCTAGTAAATATGTCTGGTTGCATCTAAATGGGCTCATTTGTGATATTTATGTTTTAATGGGACTATACACATCAGCAGAGGTCAGCTTCTGTAGACCACCTGCTTTGGTTCTGCCATAGAGTGTTCAAGTGTCACTGGTAGAGGATATCTTAGGCTGCATTTCTACTGCCTTACCGAAAGTGAACATATTGGATGTAGACAGACAAATATATCTGCACAGGTAGGTCTTCTTGTGCAAAACAGTTGTACTGGGATATTCTGGTGGCTACTTGTCATGGTTTATAAATAATTCCAATGGAACAGATGTTGTTAGTCCATTCTGGGAATGTGGTTTATTATAGCAATAACCCACGCCTGGGGGTGGGTAATGCTAAATTTACCCACGGTTGGCGTGGTTTGGTCCCAAGGGCGAAGCCCGAGGGACCAAACAAAGCCAACCGTGGGTAAATTTAGCATTACCCACACCCAGAAGTGGGTTATTGCTATTATACCATGACATTATTTAAGAAAAGAAACTATTACTTTTCTTAAATAATGGCATAGTATAATGCCTGTTTACTGCCCTTCCGCAGATGTCTGGCATCCGCGTAGTTCTGATGTACCGCGCCTGCACAGTACATCAGAGTTGAGCAAAAAGCGGAGAAAGCAAGATCTCCGTTGCTTTTTAGTGTTCGCTATGTTAAATGAGTTTAACATAGTGAGACAGTTTTAAAATAAGCAACGGACATCTCCTTTGCTTATTTTAAAACTGTCTCGCTATGTTAAACTCATTTAACATAGCGAAACACCAAAAAAAAGCAATGGAGATCTTGCTTTCTCCGTTGCTTTTTTTAAACACTGTCTCGCTATGTTAAATGGGTTTACCATAGTGAGACAGTTTAAAATAAGCAACGGAGATCTCCGTTGCTTATTTTAAAGCTGTCTCGCTATGTTAAACCCATTTAACATAGCGAGACAGTGTTTTAAAAAAATGAGTTATACTAATGGAAAAAAGTCCGGGCGACCGGACCTTTTTCCATTAGTATAACTCGATTTACAACGGGCACGCTGGCCAATCAGCGTGCACGTTTTGGGGGGGTCATGGTATAATATTTCTTTTACCCAAGGTATGCTTAGTGATCTGAACTTTACTTGTAATGACAGTTGGATTGTTTGTCGTACTCTGTACAACACATGCATCATGAGATTATTCCATACAGTTGTGTTTCACATGCTATACATTGTCTAATCTGAGTATAATGTAGCTTGAAAAAAATCCTGCAGGCATTCTTGTGTGCAAAACACTTTTATTTAAATATTTCTGGGGATTAACTACATGGCATTGTCTGACATGAATTCTAATGAACGATGTTTGGCTAGTCTGTCCAAGGAATATTGTTAGGGTAAAAGTATATTGGATAAGACATGTTTGGCGAGCCATGATTAACATATAAATATAGTTTTCTTAATAGATATAATATGGGCATGTTGGGCAGTCTGGCTGTGTTGAAGAGGGGTGTTTTGAATGAAGACAAAATTAACAGTCCAACAGTGTCACTGGCTAAGTTTGGAATAAATAGTATACTGCCATTTTGATTTAGTTATTTATCTGCAATTTTTTTCTACCAGAAAAGTTCATCTTGGCACAAACCCCTTTCAGTGGAGGCTTGGTAGGATAGGCCTGAATCCAAGACACATATGTGGAACTTTTCCTGATTCAGTTTCAGTTTAACAAACTTTCCTTAAGCTTGCACATTTACCAGCTACATTCATCAATAATATGAAACAAAAGGTTTCCTTTCACTGTATATATATATATATATATATATATATATATATATATATATATATATATATATATATAGAGTACATGAAAATATATTTTTGTTAACTTGATGTATTTGAATTATTTGGTAAGAAGACTTGGAAGTAAGGAGCTAAGCATTAGAAAAAAACCCTTAAAAAATAGAATGATGTGATACTTCACACTGAAACATAATTAAAGCCATGCTAAAAACTGAGTGACTATGTCAACTTTCATGGAGTAGCTGTGTTATTGAGTCACTAAAATAGAAATATTGGCATATCTAAATATTATTATTAAAATGTATATATTTGCATAATAATTCTGCTAATAGCTCCCTTACTGAGTCTGGTGCATGAGTGTTTTCTTTATGAAAAAAGAGGTGCTTAAAACATAGTATCTGACATCACCACAAAGTATGTGCATTAGCAGAAATGAAAACATAACACTAGTGAAATAAATTTTTGAAATATTTGTCATATTCTCATTAATATCTTGTCAATATCATATCAAAGCATAAAGGCAGGAGTAACAAGTACCATTTTACAGATGAAGGGGGGTAAAGAAAAGTTATGTCAAATTTGTGCATGCGGACCATATTGATATTAAGAGGTTGACTATTGATTCAAACAAATGTTATGAATTTAGGCCCATTTTAACTATTTGCGATCATCATTAGTTTCCAGTGCAAAACTCATGGTCACAGGCAAAAATGTGGAGAAAATTATGAAGGTACATCAACTTGCCATATTCTAGATGAGCAGAAGTGAAGATATAAAAATTGATTTATAAATATACTTTATGAAATATAATATGTTATCATATTACCATGAATAGTGAGCACCTTGTACTCAATGGAAAGTTCAGGAAGGGTTTGATTAAAAACTAAAATCAATGAAGGCAATTTTGTCACTTATATTTGATGACTGTCTAGTGCAAGGATATAAACATGTGTTCAGATTATTGCATTACAAAAATTTCTTTCCTATTTAGGTCAATATCTCAGTACATTTGATGAGAAAACTGATGGGTGATATTGCATTTTGAAGTTGATATCCAGACAGGCAAATCTGTTGCTTGTAGTAATTTTTTAACTAGTATGTATAGTGGTATATTGTTTCTTCTTTGTATAGCTCTAGGAACTACATATTTTTTTTCTTAAAATCAGTGGTAATTTCAATCAGCACCATGAAAGACTGACAGAGCAGCAGGAAACGGTTGAACATGCAAGTTTTAGGTGAGTTTTTGCATGTTGAAATGATCTCTAGGGGTAGGCATGGCCTAAAAGGGGGGAGTTGGCCTTGGATATAATCAATGCATTTGGGGGTCAGAGACAGGAAGTAGGTAAGCCAGAAATAAAAAAACTCCCCTGGATGGAAACACAGACAACCCAAACCACCAGGGCATCCTTCAGATCCATGATCAGCCCCAACAAACCTGAGTAAGTTGAGGGTAGGAGAGTAGCTAATAGACCCAGCGTGGACATGGGGCACAGTGGGTCATGCTGGTAATGATGAGGTCCAAGGGACCCAAAAATACAATCAGGAGTAATTGACAGTTATAGTATGAGTGCTGTGAACTGTCATGTTAATAATATAAGCACTGTACAGCATGCTGCACAGTTCTCATGTTTGTGCTCTTCCTGTGCCTATGTAAGAACATTTACTTGAGCAATGGCCTTAGATAAGTACTTTCCAAAAAAAAAAAAAAAAAACTCAGTTTTTATCATTGTTTACATGGAAGATGTTAACAGTAAGAACTCCTGATCTCCTGTGTAAGAGATGAATTAATACATGTTTTAGTTTTGTACCTCTCAAGCCCATGAATTTGCATGTAAATACTCATAAATGGATACTGAGGTGTTGGAGAGTTCATATAAGGGCTCCCCCTCTTTAGTGACATACTTGCTGTGTTTTAGTTTAGGACTAGGGTGTGAAGGGAATGGGATGGGAGTTTATCTGAAGCAAAAAACACTCCTGATATATACAGAAAAAAAAGTTTTTCATTCATCAAAGGTACCCACTGCATCAAGGGAGCGGCAATTCAAATAAGCAGGCAGCCTAACTAACTAAATAATATAACATAAATGTGTATACTGTTGTGCTCCTATCATATGCATGGATTTGTCTGTAGACAACAATATCGAAGAGAATTATTATTTATTTATTGACATTTGTTTACCGGAGAAGTCTGACTGGATCAGAAACCCATTTTTAGCAAAGGCCCAGGGAGAAAAGCTCCACATAAAGCACATAAAACATAAACGATTAACAACTGACAGGTATTTATACATCTTGATTTCTGTTCTGATACAGATAAATATTGTTTCATAAAACTGATGTATTCTAACACAGAAATGCAATTGTATTACCTTGTTGATTTAGAAGTACACATAACGGGCTTATTTTGTATAGAGTAGTAGCTTTACAGTTAGTTTTGGAATTAAAGAGTTGGTTTCAGACAGGAATAACGTAAATGGAGGAAGGGTATTAGAATGGGGAAAGAGCTGATTAGAAGGGTAATGAGGATAACAGTGCACAGAGGAATATGATAGCGGCTCTGGGTTAAGGGTATAGGGGATAGTAGTTTAATGTATGTGGCACTGGGAGCAAAGAGACAGGTAGGCTGGCAGAAGGCTAGTTAAGGCAGAGAAAATTGAGGAGAATGCGGTGAAGATAGTGGGGGGAGGCAACTACTGAGTTTGGGAAAGAGCACAGGACAAAGTGAAGCAGAGGAAAACCATGTGAAGAAGTAGTTAGATAGTGAGAGATAAGAGCAAAAGTATGAGAGTAAATTATGGTAGTTTTAGGGGTGAGAGCAGGGACAGATATGGGTGGTGACAAGATTTTTTTAAGTGAGTTTGAAGATCCAAAAGGAATCTAAGATGCTAATGTGTGAGGGGAGGGTATTCCAGAGTTTTGAAATGGAGAAAGAGTAGAGGCTTTTCCCTGCTCTTTTATTAGATTTGTTCACTTCTAAGAGTTGTTTATTGGTGAAATGGAGACTTCTGGATGAGTTGTAAGGTTGTATGATATGCTTTAAAGCTGGGCGTCTGTCAGGTTGAGTTAGTTGTACATAGCTAAAGTATTGGTAAAATCTAGCCAATTTAATTCCTTGAGGGCATGACAATGATGCAGGTGATAGGATAGGCCAGAAACAAATTTGGCAGCTTTATAGTGACATGACTGCTATTTGTTTTTGAGAGATATGTGCAGGTTTGTTAGGATGGGAGGTCCGTATAGTAGGGAGGGGACTAAGTATGTATTCGCAAGTGTTTTTTTGGTGGGGATATCCATGAAGTGTTTGTGCCTTTAGAGTTTACCAAGTTTAAAATGTGTATTTTTAATAGCATTCAGTATATGGTATTCAAAGCTGTTTATTATCAAAGCTGATGCCCAGTAGTTTTGCTTGATTTACAATTTCAATTTCTGTGTTATTTAGTGAAAATATTTTAAAGTCCTGCAGGAGAGATTTTGAGGTGAACAATATCAGTTTGATCTTTTTGGGGTTTAGCAGTAATTATGCATCATTTAGCCAGGTTTCAACAGAGAAGAAAGCATTTTGAGCCATTTTCAGGTGTTGGAGGTTATTGGAGGAGGAGATTATGGTGGAATAATTGTATTGAATATGTTTACTTTCAAAAGAGGCGGTATGGACATTGTTTATAAAAATGCTTTGGATAAGTCCAGTAAGATAACTGAGGTTAGCTGACTGGCATCCAAGGCCCTGTTTACAGTATCTGTGAAAGATATAACTGCAGTGGCTGTACTGTGTCCTGGATGGAAGACATGTTGCAAGGAAGAAATGAGATTATTTTCAGTTAGGTATTGTCATAGTTGCATGTGAGTGCAATTTTCGAGTATTTTGGATAGAGATGAAATGATAGAGATAGGATGATAATTTTAAAGTTCATTGGGATTTCCAACTTTATGTAAGGGGGTTATGATAGATTCTTTCCATATTTGTGGGACTTCAGATTCAGAGACAGACCAGTTAGTTATTATACTAAATGGGTATGCAATAGAGTTTGCGGCGAGTTTTAGGTACTCTGATAGGAAGCTGTCTGAGGAAAGAGCTTGAGGCTTTAATTTAAGAAGAAGTTTATATACTAGAGAATTAAGGATAGGTTGTAGAGTAAAAGTAGGTGTGGAAGTGGTAGCTGAGTGGATAATGTGTGTGGTAGGGTTGTTTCTGTTGCTAATATTGTTTGGTGAGTTGGTTGCGGGGGTTTATGGAGAGGTAGGGTTGTTTATAAGTTTAAGTATGCTGTCTATAAAGTGTGAGTTGAAGATGCTGGCTATTTTGGATGGATGTTTATCAAGGGCTGGTGAAGGCTTTTGAGTGGATCTAGGGCTTAGGAGTTTAGAAAAAGAATCCCAAAACCTTTTTCGGTTTTTGTTTTGGTTGGTAAGTTGTTTAGAGAAATAGTTTTTTTGTCGGAGATAACTTTTTTTGTTTTATATGTTGCATAGTTGTTTTTATATTAATAGATTATCACTTTTGTTTCTCAGCCAGTTTTTCCATGCCTGGTCTCTAGTTTGCATCACTTTTTTTTTGTGGTTATGGTGAGCCAGGGTGCATGATTGTTTTTTATTCTTTTGGTTCGCATAGGGGCTATGTTATCAAGAGTATTTAGAAAGACTTTGTTAAAGTGGTAGATGGCATCATTTAGAGGTAAAGTTTTATATAGAACCAGCTGATTTTTAAGATATTATTAAAAGACTGTTGGTTATATTTGGTAAGATTTCTTATAGTTTTATAGGTATGAGATTTGGAGTCTTGTTGGCAGATTCTGTGAGTATAGGCTGGCAGATGGTCACTTAAGATGTTGGGGAGTGTGTTTGAGTTAGTGTAGTTGTGGGGTTCTATACCAAGATCCAGTCTAGGTTACTGCTTGCGGGATTGTTGTTTTGCAGCCTGGTAAGGATGGTAATGAGCTATGTAAAGCCATGGGGTTAATGCTGTTTTCTGGGGAGTCAGTTATAAGAGTTTGCCAATTAATGTTTAAGTCTCCCATAATTACAGTTTTATTGTTAATATTAGCAGTTGTCCAGGAAAGGAAGTTTTCAAGGGTAGTGATGTCTTGGCCAGGAGGTATGCAGATTACTGACGCACACATATTTGTTTAGATTTATTTAGCTGCAGGGAAGTGAAAAGAAATTCAACATTATCAAAGGATGGCACTGGTTTAATTAAGGGAGATATGACATAGGTATTGTAGTTGCTTAGTACTACGCCCCTCCTTTTTTGTGGGTTCTATCTTTTTCTTAGGATATTGTAACCTGGTGGCACTATTTCAGAGTCCTAAATTTGTGGTTTTAGCCTGGTTTTATTGACTACAACTATGTCGGTAGAGTAATGTGTTAACCATGCATGGAATTCAGTAATTTTATTGCAAACACTGCACTTCTTGATAGTAATAAAAAATATGTCTTTGGAGATGGGAGAGAGAGTGGAGGCAGTTGATTGTACTGGCCCAGTGTTCGGTTATATATCCTCACACTGCAGGAGCTGAAGGAGGTGATTAATACGGTAGTTAAGGAAGGAATTTTTGGAAGTGAAAGTTTTTACAGTGTGAAATGGTATTATAGATTTAGTGGGAGTGGATATAAATTAATGTTTTTTGGAGGTAAATGTGCTGAAATTCAATTAAGTTTGCAGTACTTTGAGAGAAAATATCTATGTGTTTCATAGGAGGTATGGTTTTAGTGCATGTTTGAAAGGAAATGTGTATTGGAGAGCTTTCAAGGGATGTAAGTTGTGATAGTATACATAGGGAGATGGTTAGGGATAACAAGAAGGAATAATAGTGTAGTGTGGAAGGCATATTTTTAGTTGAGGAATATAAGTATAGGTTACATTCAGAATAAGAGTTGGAGTGGAGAGAGCATATTAAGTCTAAGCAGATATGTTATAGATAGGACAGATTCAAATGTTTGTTGTCAAAGGGTTTTTGAGAAGCAATTTTAATTGAGCATCAAGTTTAGTAAATAGGTGAAATAAATCTAACGATATAGGTGTTAAATGGTTTAGGATGTTGAGATTTTGACTGGTTGTGTGCCTGTAGAGAGAGGACTTTCAGTAAGTATAATTCTAATTGTATGGGGGTGGGTGGAAATGGCGGTAGCATAGGGGAACGGAGTGAGCCCAAAGGGTGAATGGAGCGAGATGGACCAAGGATGCCTCAGCAGAGCAAGTAAGCAAGTCAAGTAATCAAGAAAGTCTTTTTTACAGGGATTACTTTTCAAACGTAGATGGTGTCTTAGTAACCAAGAATTTCAACAGTCTTCATCAAAGAAACATTCCCATGACCTTCCTGGGAAAATAACTGAGAGAAACAGTACTTTAATTGCAAAGTTCTTTGCTAAATCCAGGTTTGACCAAAATAATCACTACTACTAGCCTTCAGTTCCAATGTTCCACTACAAAGATCCCAAAGAAGGTATGCAGCTCTGCTGGTGATTAACTATCACCATTGTTATTACCCTGAGGGGAAGCTAATTCAGACCTGAAGATTCCTGAGTTCATTTTTTTGTTTCTTTTTATACTTCAGAATAATTAACACTAACACACTAGATCCACTACAAACAAACCCAGGCAAATTATTCCTAAACAAATTGCAACTACTTGGCATTATAACTGAATCAAATTTAAAAGAAAGGTGTTTGCCTAGATTCTTGCAAAATGTTTACTTAAATGTGGTAGCTGCAAGGCTACACAGCTATGAAGTAAGTGCAAATACCATGAACTGGGTAGTGACTTTGGACATTTCATCAAGTAAGTGGCTAAGTACACCAAACATGAGCTCCAGCTCCACTTTAAATATTTATAAACCAACAATGAACAATATGAGACATATAAAAAGACATTGACGTGTGTGTGTGTGTGCGTGTGTGTGTGTGTGTGTGTGTGTGTGTATATGTGTGTGTATGTGTGTGTCTGTGTGTGTCTCTGTGTGTGTGTGTGTGTGTGTGTGTGTGTGTGTGTGTGTGTGTGTGTGTGTGTGTGTGTATGTGATATATATATATATATATATATATATATATATATATATATATATATATATATATATATATATATATATATATATATCGATATAGATGGAGATATATAGCTTGACATAGATAAATATACAGACACACACAGACGTCCTTGTCTTCACCCCCCATATGCCCCCGAATACATACAGATTTGGTGATTGTCAGAACTCCACTATCCACTATCTGAAATATAAAAATAAATAATAAAATGCTTTTACAAGTTTCTGGAGTCCTTGGCTACTGGCATTAAAGAAATGTTGTTTATTAAACTGAAACAAATTTGTCATATGAGAACATTTACAGAAAAGCACACGAGGTTCCTTTTGGTGTGTTGGGGCAAATATCCTCAGTCTCCCTAATCTAGACTGCTGCTTAGTTCATATTAAAGAAACATTCAACTTTGGCCCCTCATCTTACTAAGAGGCAACAAAAAAAGGCTCCACAGACTGGTCTGAAACAAGGAGAAAGGAGGAAGTTATTGTTCAGGAGTCGTTGTCAATACTGAAGTGGCACTGTATAACCAGCAGAGATCATATAAATCATGCCAGGCTGTTTAATTAGGTAGTGAGCAATATATTATAATAATTAAAGGGTAGAAACTGAGGTATGAGTTTCATGGCATATCAGCAAATATTTTTAAGAAATCACTTTTCACACAAACTTTCTGCCTATTAAGTAAGATAGAGTAGGTTTTGCAATGGACCAACCCCTCCACCCCCTTTCATATCAGATTATGTTATCCATGCTTTCCACTGAAATATTTCAACCCCAGAGTTCTACAACCATAGGAAGAGGAAAAACCCATCTTCTACAAGGCTGCACCCCTGCTCTGAGTTTGTGTGACCTCAGAGTTGTAATATACAACCAAATGGGTATGAAAATGCATTTAAGTTTATACTATTTTATGAAAATGAAAACATGCTGACATAAATTCATTACAACCAGTAGTGACTTGACAAATAGTGAAATCAGTCAATTTGCAAGAAGTCTGTACAGTTACTCATGCTACTTAAGTTCAGATTTTCAGGTTGCAGTTCTGTATATTTACCTCTTACCAAACAAGTTAAAAGTTATTCTGTGTGTGATCCCCATACAAACCTACTAAGGTATTTTTTTTTCTTCAATAATCCAACTTCACAAATTGCCTATATAAAATATTATGGCATTTTATTATAAATACCTGAGTAATTTTATCAGAAAATTGGCACCCAGTTTAGCAGAACTTGCAGCACTGACAAGTGGCTGATGCATATAAAAAAATCATACAAAAACATATGCTTTTCTCTAGTAAGTAGCCCCGCATACCCCATATACTGGAGGTTCTATCCCTGTTTCTATGAACATCGTTATTCTAACTCAACGTTTGCTTCAAGATGGAGAAAATGAAATTTAACAATGTATCATCTTTGATAGAAAAATGATATATCTCCAACACGATAGATTGTATTTTTGATTGCATTGGCCTAAACAATCTAGCATTGGCCAATCAAATCATGATCAATAGTGGCCATCTGCAGTGAAATGGAGTGATAAAGCCCTGACTATGGCCCAAGCAACTCAAGTTCATTTAACAGCCCAGGTACTTGATGTTTCTGGCATACCTATCCTTTGAGAGAGGACGCAGAGCAGTCTTTAAGTTGTAGCAGTCCTTTGAATAAAGAAGGTGGGCTCATGACTTGGGGGTGGGGCATGTAGCACATCAAGCTGCTGAATAGTACTATCCTTCATCAAGTAAGTTCTTGGGAGCATGCACTTGATTAGTGGAAGGCACTGTGGCTCCAGCAATGATGCAGGTCACATGTACCCCTGCCCGGGGGGGCTAATACAAATAATCAATGTGTTCTTTGCTAGGATGCAACCAAGGACACTAGAAACCTTCACTGCTACCTAAATGATGTCCCCAGATAGGTTGTATAAATCGGCCACAGCAGTCTCATTGGGGAGGCTTATTGTTTGGTAGGTACAGGGGGGAAAAGAGATAAAGAAAACATCTTCATCAATAGTTATATATATCTTTAGTGTGTGCATCAGTGCTTCAGTGACTTCCTTAAAAATGGAAAGGCAGGCAGTTGAACATTATCATTTATAACAGTCAGTCTTAAATTATAATGATGGCAGGTTTCCTCATGCTTCAGATTTTTAGAAATGTTGCTTTTTTTGGGGGGGGGGGGGTATGAGGAATAAGTTCTTTACTGATCTGTACTCATCACCATGGGCTGAGCCAGAAGTTACTGAACATAACATGAAAGTCAAAACAGTCAGTTAGCTATGTGCTTATCATGACTTGAGAACTTACTGAATGCTGGCAGTTATAAGGATTTCCTTAAAGAAATAGTATTTATCTTGATTCTTAGTGTAGCAGAGTATTTAATTATATTTATACATGACTGCAAGAGATCTGCAAACATCTCCCATCACAGTTGTGTAGCAATTCCAGCACATTATTACATCCATATGTAACAAGAAGAAGTCTGGCTATATCAACTATCAAATATATAGCATTGATGTTATAGGTTCATAGGTTCATACTAGGCTATCTGCCCAAGGGCATTTATAAGCCTAGCCCAGAGTTTTGTGGCTTTTGCCACCCCTTTAGTTTGAAGAAAACTATGCCCATTATTTTGCTGTGCCTCTGTCAAGCAGTGACACTGAGGTAATCCCTGGGGTATATCTGCGATCTCCCATCCATTGGTCAAGATTTCTCTTGAACAAGGCCAGCGAGGTGCTCTGCCTCACATGTACCGGGATTTTGTTCCACAGCATAGGGAGTCTCTGGGTGATGAATCTGTCCCTCCAGCACGTCCTATTAATAACCGTGTCAAGGTTTAAGTCTCCCGCCCTTGTAGTTCTGAGGGATCTAGATTTTTTGAGGTGAAGCATGTTCATCAAATCTGGGTTTGACATGGCCTTGTATGTCAGGCACAGGTCACCTCTGAGCAAGCGATAAGTGACTGAATAGAGCTGGAGTTCTTTCAGTTGGGCAGCATAAGACATATTTTTGAGACCCTTTATCCTTTTGGTGAGGAACTTTTGGGGCCTTTCCAGCCGCAGCAGGTGTCGGGTCAGATACATTCCGAATGGGGCATTGTACTCAATCATTGGTCTGATGAGTGATGAGTACAGGGGGACGATGACCTCCCTTGATCTAGATGTGAATCCCTTCATGATCAGGTGGGCGATGTAGAAGATCTTCCTAACTACATTAGCAACGTGAGTGTCAAATGAAAGGTTACTGTCAACCTGGGTCCCCAGATCCCTGATAACTTCTTCTGTGCTCAGTGGATTGCCACCTATATGGTAGCTAGGGGTAACCTTGTTTTTCCCGAAGGGTATGACTATGCATTTCTTGGCGTTTAACTTTAGGCCATGGCTCTGGCACCAGTTATCCATTTCTGTGAGACCCTTCTGAAGGATATCTGTGTCAGATGTGTTTTCGACTATGGCGCCCAGTTTGCAGTTATCTGCAAACTTTGTCAGCCATAACCCTCCTGTGTTTGCTTGTACTTCAGAAAAGTAGATGCCGAACAAGAGTGGGCCCAGGACTGAGCCCTGTGGGACACCACTTGTGACAGGCTTTGAGTCTGACATGGCGCCAGCAACTCTGACCCTGTGGGTTCTGTCACTTAGCCAGTTTGCAACCCATCTTGTGATGTATGGGTTTACATTTAAGCTGATGAGTTTTTCAATGATATCTGAGTGGGGTATTGTGTCGAAAGCCTTTGCCAGGTCGAGGTAGGCTGTATGGACTGCCTTTCCCTCATCAATGGCCTTGGTGACTGTTTCGAAAAAGTCAACCAAGTTTAAAAGGCATGATCTGCCTTTGACAAAGCCAAACTGGGTTGGATCCAAAGTCTGCAAGTTCCCTATGTCTTTATTTATGAGTTCCATTATGATCCTCTCCATGGCTTTGCAGATCAGGCTTGTCAAGCTGATGGGACGGTAATTTCCAGGGTCGGTGGAGGCACCGCCTTTGTGAAGTGGGACCACAGTTGCCGTGCGCCACTCCTTGGGTACGTATCCTGAGATGAGGCTAAGATTAAACAGCTGTCCTAACTGCGGGTTTAATTCCTCATTGAGTTTGTGGAGCACACAGCCGGGGACACCATCCGGTCCCATGGATGCTGTGTTTTTCACCTTGGAGAGAGCAGTTCTCACCTGGGCATTAGAGATGTTTGGGGGGCTACAATCCTCTGGTATAGATATCTCTCCTTTTGGGGGGGAGGGGGGGGAGAAGTTTGCACTGAACCTGTCAGCCAGTATGTTGGCGATGTCTGTAGGTTCAGTAATTTTCACATCATTTTGAACTAATTCTGAGCATATCTGGGAGTTTCCTCCCAGGTTTCTAACATAGCTAAAGAAGGCCTTATAATTGTCTTTTGAGTCCTTAGTGATTTTTCTCTCAAAATTTGCCTTGGATGATTTTATGAGAGCTCTCAGTTTTTTACTTATAATGATCAAAGGTGTCTTACCTTTTAAGGATTTTGCTCTATCTTGTAGTAGCTTCCTCCTTTTGTTGTAGAGCTTGTTTATGGCTGGGGTCCACCAGACTGGACGCTTGCCTTTGGTACAAAGAGTCTTTGTTTTGTTTGGGATTGCCTGATCCATGCAGTCCTGTAGGTGCTGGTAGAAGGCATTTGTAAGTGATTCAGCGGCTTGAGTAATGTTTACCACCGGCTCAGGGGCCTTAAAGGAGACCACACTAGTCTTTAGAAGTGTGAAGTCGGCTTTTGAGAAGTTCTTCACTGTGGTCTTTTTTATCTCAGGTCCGGGCGGGATGAGGACCTCCAGTGAGATTAGTTTATGATCTGATCTCACCAGTGAGGGGTATACTTCCGGTGTTGAACATTGTGATCCCATGTTCGTAATGATGAGATCAAGTATGTTTTCACCTCTTGTGGGGATGGTGACTAGTTGTTCCATGGCATTTGAGTTTATGAACTCCAGGAACCTTTGGGATAGAGTGTTTGGGCTTCAGTAGTGATCCCAGTCTATATTAGGGTAGTTGAAGTCACCTAGTATGATGGTGTTTGGAGATACATTTATCCCCTCCAGTGCTTTCAGGAAAGCTATGTGAGGTTCCTGAGTTTGAGAGGGTGGCCTGTAACATGCTACAAATTGCAGAGCAGTCTTGCCTATGGTTAATTGCACCTGGATGGTCTCCGATGCATCGTGCATTGCCACCAACCTTGAGGTGTGGGTGTCCTTGATGAATATGGACACCCCCCCTCCTTTCTTGGTGTTGTCCGGATTTTGGGGCCGGAACGCATGATATGAGGTAACACCTGATAGTGCCGGGGTGCTGTCAGGAGCCTTGAACCAGGTTTCAGTCACAGCACAGACATCGATGTTCTCCATACTGAGAAGGGCTTTGAGTGCGTGCATCTTGAGGTTGAGACTTCTGGCATTGAGCAGCATTACCCTTAGTTTTTTTCCTTTTTTGTGTTCTAGGGTGGTAGGTTTAGAATTTGAGTCTTGCCTAAAAAAGGCACTATGGGGGTGGCAAGAGCATTTGCCAATATCCGGAAGCCCAGGGGTGACAGGTGCAAGCCGTCCCTTGTGAAGCAGCGTGGCTTGTCCAGCATGTCATCCCAGGCAGACAGACATTGGATCCCCTTTGAATGACACCAGAGTTTAAGCCAATTATTAAAGCTGATCATCTTATCTCTGTATTGTGGCATCATTCTTGGTGAAGGTAGGATACTGCTCAAGGTCAGAGTCATACCTGCCTGGGGTACATAATCAGAGAGCTCCTCGATGTCTCTTTTCATGTAGTCCAAGGAGGTACGTCTCAGGTCGTTTACACCAGCGTGGACAATCTGACATACAAGACATTCAGATTTCAAGCTTAATCTTTTATGTCTTTTCCTTCCTGGGAAGGAGATCTGCCTTGAGATTAGATAAACCTTCACCCTACAAATGAATTTCCAGAGCACCCTACCCACTTCCAGACTGAGTTGTCTAGTGTTATCATGCAGTCATGTGAAAATATGCATCTGCTGTGAGACAAAATCCATTCAGCCTATAATATCTGCTAATTTGTTACATCTACTTCCTGCACAACCGTAATACTAATATGAAGGTGGGTGTTAAGTGAGGGGAATAACCAGAAATGAAGTTAATTGAAGTAGGAGACTTGTTCTAAGGGATGGTTATTCTGACTGTAGACTGTTAATGTTTTTCTTGGATCTGCTAAGTTCTTAATATAAAAAAGCTTACATTTAGTTTTGGATTAATTTAGTATGAGGTTTTTGGTAGTAATCCATTCACTGAGGCAAAAATAAAAGAGAGGAAGCTTCTGTGAGTGAGATGATG